>NC_043707.1:64181823-64206916 GCF_006229205.1 Suricata suricatta
GTGGAGAGAAGCTAGACCCCTACCAGAAACAACCCCTCTCTTCCCATTCTCTGGGCGTCAGGTTGCTAAGAAGCTGACCGTGACTCTGGGGGGCGGGGCCTAGGGCTTCTGCCTGCGACCCAGCTCCTTAGGCCTCACAGGTTACAGCGTGGAAGCGGCCACGGTGACAGGGACCCGCGGGCACCCTGTCACCTGCTCCTACAAGGCTTCCTCCCAGTAACCGCCTCTCAGTCCCAGGTGTCTGTGTCCCCAGGGGGTGCTCCCGTGGCGGGGGCTGGGGACACCCTGGATACACAGTTCCTGTTCTGAGCTCTGGAGACGGGAGTGGTCTGCGAAAACGGGTGGGAAAGCGCTTCTTCCCTTACGCACTGAGTCCCAAAGCAGTGCTACCCGTGCCGCGTAGCCTTACGGATGTTTGGGGTTTCATTTAACCCAACATTTTGCACTTATGATACTCAAAGCAGTTGGCAGGCATGAGCTCACATGACCTAACAGCAACTCTCTGAGCCAGGAACCACGGAGAGATGGCTATTTGCTAGAAGGGCTATTTGCCTTGAAGGGCTGGGTGACTTGCCGGAAGTCACTCAGTGGGTGGTGGGACAGGGCTAGAATTTTTTAAAAAGCATGTGATTACATAATATACATACATATACACATATGTTTTACTCCCAGCCCTTCTCTCCCTGTGGCCCAGTAACAAGTCCGAGAAGCCAGGCTGCGGATAGAATCATGCCTGGCCTCCAACACCTAACGCTCTGCTCCCCGCTTGGCTCATGGCACCCGGCTCTCTCCCTGGAATGAATTCTCCAGAAGGTTCCTATACCCCTTAAAAACAAACCACTCTCAGGCAGCTCAAGTCGCAGCAGAGAGGCCCAAATTCAGAGGAGGAAAATGCTTGGGCTTTGCTGGGTGTGGTCCCCTTGATCTGATACAGAATTTGAGGTCTCACCCTCCTGACTGCTTTCTTCTCAGGCAGGATCTTTGGAGAATGACCGGTTTTTCTGGCCAGCGGCTGCTCCCTTCTCAAACGAAGAGGCTACATTGGTCTGAAAAAAAAAAGAGCGAGGAGGAACACCACGGCCTAGGCAGGCTGCGCCGGACGTAACTGCTCGTGACCTCTGAGCCGGAGGAGACTCACCTCGGAAACCTCCCACCTGCTCTGCTCCGGAGCGGAGGGAGCACTCAGTCAGTCAGCGAGGGAAAACTGTCCTCCCTTTGCCCTGCGAGCTCCTGATTAAAAACCTCAGGTGTGATGCAATTGCCAAGTGAGAGCGTTGGAAAGACTCCCGGCGGGTTTCAATCTGCCCTCAGTGTGAGGACGGAGGACCTCACACCTGAATGCTTCCTTCCCCAGCTCCAGAGCGAGGGGACGGGCGCTGCCAGCCCCAGGCCTCCTTGTGAGACCCCGCCAGAGGGCAGCTGGCCGAGCATCCCGCTATTTACACAAACAAACGCGGGGGCCTGAGGTGAAGACAGCCTCCCTCCTCAACCCTCCCTTCCTAGCCAGGGTTTGGGCTGATTTCCTACAAGACTAATAAACAGCTCATAAATACTAACAAGCTCCTTAGCACCCGGGAGCAGGCCCAGTCACGTGGGTCAAGTGCAGCCCCCAGTGCAGACTGAGGGGTTTGCTAGCCCCTGTGGAGTCTGGATGGTGCGAGCCAGGCAGGACAGCTCATGGCTGTTCCCAGGAAGCTGGCTCATGGCAGCCATACTGGGCATCCCACGGACCCGTTTCGCAGTCACAGAAACTTCCCTGTGACGGGCAGGCATGAACGCTGAACCTGCCCTGATACTCGGAATATGCAGCAGCTTCCAGAAAGGCCCTGGATCATTCCCTGGTTTCGAAAAGTTTACATGATGCTGAAAAGCAGGAACCACAACAACATCCTGCCCAGCAGCTGCCCCCCTCCCCTGCCCCATGAAAGCTGTGTGTTGACTCGTATAAGAATTGTGTGCAGGTGACACTCTGAGCTTGTAGTCAGGCCATCCATGGACTGAGGAAGCATCATTATGTATGTGTGAGGTTAATGCAAACCCACATCCCTGAGCTCCTACATTTTCATAAAGACAGAGAGCTGTGGGAGACACCTCTGCTCCGTCTCCCTCCCCCTACTGGGGAGAGGCTGAGAGGTCAACACCAGTGGGGCTGCATTCCTCTCCCTTCCTGGGCTTGGGTATTAATTTTGCCATTCCCACGCAGCCAGCTGGGTTACCTCTCATCCCCAGAATGTTGTTTGGTTTCCTTCTCCGTGCGAGGCCTGGGTGGGCCAGGCAGCCACATCCACCCGTGTTCCCCTTTTCACGGGCCTGCGCACTCTGTGAATCTGCCTGAGAGATTGCTCTGTCTGCTGGAAGGTGCTCAGCCCCCAGGCAGGGCAGGCTTACTGGGAGTTCGTGCCCTCTACCAGGGATGGAGGGAACTGGCAGGCGCCTCTCCCGGCTTCCTGGCCCCATGCATGGGACAGGGCAGAGGCAAGGCCAGGCAAACTCCACACCATCTCCCAGACGGCCCCCAGTGGCAACGAGAGCATGGTAACCTGCTCGTTCAATGCACTTTGGACGTGCTTCCTTCCCCTGTCAGTCCATTTACATGCACAGTGGGGTGAGCAGAGTTAGAAAGAAAGTGGGGAGGGGCGCCTGGGTGGCTCAGTCAGTTGAGCATCCAACCTTTGATTTCAGCTCAAGTCATGATTCCAGGGTCATGAGATTGAGCCCACATCGGACTCTGTGCTGAGCATGGAGCCTGCTTAAGATTCTCTCTCTCCCTCTGCCCCTCTCCCCTGCTCATACTCTCTCTTTCTCAAATAAATAAAAATGAGGGGGGAAAAAAAGGGAACATTGAAGAGACAGTGTTTCCTTCAGGATTCTATCAAGCCCAAATCCAGGAGAAAAGTAGACCCTGATGAATATGGGAAGAGTGGGCTCTTACCACCATCTTGGGTTAGTAATTATGTCTGTCTCTGCAACCACAGCGTTCAAGGCCATGGAAGAGACAAATATAGCACATCCATTCTTCCTTCTATGCTGTCTGGTATAGGTGTGGCACTTGGCAGGTTCCCTGCTATACTAGGCAGTGCTAACCCCCGTGCCAGGAAGCTCACTGAAAGGGGCTCTTCAAAGACACCCCCCCCCCAGACATCATGAGAGAGAAGGACTCTTTGACTTATCCATCTGAAGCCGATAAGGAGCAAGCGTTTAGGCACCATGCCCTCTCCTGGTTGTCTTTAGCACCAGAGGAGTCAACTTTCACTGCAGGGCTCGTGTGCTGACCTTGGACTCTCGAGTGAGAACTGGGAGGTAGTCTTCGGAGGAGAAGCTTGGAGCTGGGCCTGGCCTTCAGGGCACAAGGCCAAGCCAGAGACTGAATGCTGCCCTGTCCCTATAACAAGAACAGGATGTGCAGGGCTCTTTTATGTGCCGTGTCTACGAGGCTCACCCCGAACACTGCTCCCACAACATATAATACTTGGTTATGGCACTTGTTTACTGCATGTAATCGGAGAGAACCAGGAAGGTGTTGAAAGCCCCTGCTTAGATCTGAGCTTGGGAACTGGCTTGAGGAGTGCTGTTTCGTAAAGCCCTACTGAAAAATTCCCTCATAAAAAAGAAAAGAGAAAAAAAAAGCTGCTCGCCCTTGAAATGAAATCAGACGATATTTGTCACCCACAGGTCTCAGACAGATGGTCCCCAGAGACTCCCAGTTACTTCCTGGAGGTCACAGAGGCTGTGCATGCTGCCGGTTAGTAAGTGTGGACTAAGACCTGGGAGAAACTAACAAACCACTGTGTCTGGGCTTTTCACTTCCGTGGCCTGAGTCACGCCAAACAGGCTCACCTCCACTCCCTGAGCCACGGGGAGAAATGTGTAGGGTGCACACACCTGGGTGTGGTGGTGCTGGGATGTTGCCAGCCCCCACATTCTCTGGCTGCAGAACAGCATGCCCAATGCACACAGGTAGCGCCCTCATGCTCCTGGGGCAAAGGACGCACCAAATCGAAGAGGGGGTTGGGGTTTAGGCAGACCCCTCTGCCCAGGATTTAAAAGTGTGCCAGGAAATGGCTTTAAATGTCCCAGGTAGTATACGTAGGAGGGACCCAGTCTCCACTGGATTTGGATTTGGGAAGGATTCAATATCTGCCGGCTATTATTATTTTCCTACAACTAACCTGTGCATCCCTTGAGGGCAGAGGCTAATTCTCACAGTACTTAGTTACTTTCCACAGGGCCTTGCAAATCACATATACCCGAGACTGTGCCAATCTTTGATCTTCCATTGTGGAGGACAATTTCCTTCAGGAAAGGAAGAGCAGTGAATTCGTGAAACTTGATACAGACTGTGCAAAAAGTAGCTTCCTCCAATACAATGATTTTCAATTGCATAGTTTAAAATCATTAACCACACTGTCCATAGCTGTAGTTGGTCCTGGAATGCTCAGACAGGGATAACAGTGGAAAGCTGAAATAAGCAAAGCAAACCAAATCTAGAAGTGCAGCCTGTTTGGGTGAACGGCATGACAGGTCTTTCAGGGAGCATGCAGAATGATAAGAATGATACTTTCAGAAAGCAAACCTTACCCGAAGGCCTGACTCTTGGCAGACCAAATGGTCCAGACAGGCAGATTCCCTGCCTGCCCCACAGAGGCACCTTGTGCTGCTGGCAAGTGACGGCTGTCAGCCCACGGCGGGCAAGCAAGTGCTCTGTGTCCCTGTATCTCCACTCCAGAGAGGACTCGGATACCACGGTCAGCCAGGCGAAGACCCCTTCTGCTTTCACGTGCCCTCACACCCTGATTTGCTGTTGTATAATGGGAAGGCAGCTGAAGGCGGGCTTAGGAGGTGGCCTGCATTCACGTTCTAGTCCTGCCTCTTCCTAGCTAGCTGTGTGACCTTAGTCAACTCAGTCACGCTTTCTGGGCCTCACTCATAAAGGCTATAGACCTATAGATTTATGAATGGCAACATCTATAAAACAAAGAGGGTGGGGCCAGCCACTCTGTGGGGCCAGTTCCAGCTCTACATCCTGCCATCCTCTGAGATGTGGAAGAGCAGGGTTAGAGGGGCAGCCTGGCTGCTGCCAGCACACGGCAGGTGGGCACTGATGCCTGGGCACCCTCAGAGACCACATACACATTCCTTTCCCTGCCATTCCAAGGATGTACACACAAACGCACATCACATACTACCACTCCCGGGTGTAGACAGCAAACAAGAATTTGTATCACTTAATAAATTAGTATTTGCTGAGGACCTTCTGCAGAACAATGGGCTAAGGGGTCATGTTGTGAGGAGCATGAATGCTGGACATAAGACCCTTGACCTCAAGGTCAGGGTCCAAATGCCAGCTCTGTCTGCAGGCCGTGTGGCCCTAGGCACACTACAGCCTCTCTAAGTGCACTTCCTCGTCTGTAAAAGCAGGATGATAAAACCTATTTTGCTTGTTATAAGAATTAGAGAGGATATGCATAAAGCATGGTGGACTGTTTCTAGGATTGGATTGTTAAGAAATAGATATTATGGGGTAAGCTCTTAGCCTGGTGCCTAGCACCTTCTGTGTTTGAAATGAATGGTAATTACTGTAGTTACTATTAGTATACTCTCACCATTAGCATTAACAATGCTTCTCCGAAGACAGGAGACTGGAGAGGCCCTGGAGGAAGAATGGGGCTCAGTGGATGGTAGGTGAGTTTCAACGAGAGCGAGAGCTGATTACCTCCTTGACTCCCAGCCTCACGCTGCACATCTCATAGGTCTGTCATTCATTCTTAGGAACCCTGAGACCCCACCCTCCCGCAGGGCTTTCCAACAGGAAATTCAACTGTGTCAGCAGGTTTTCTTTCTTTTATGTTAAAACCAAGTCCAGCCACAGACATCTCGGTATTAACCCTCCACTGCACTGCCTTATGAGCCTCCGTCTCCTGCTCAGTGAAAGAGGCCAACCCAGATCTTTCTGTGCCTGCCCAGAAGGTTCCTTTGTTATCCCCAGTTCCATCTGGGGGCTTTGGCTGCTCTGAGGCTCTGCCCTTACATGGGGTGGTCCACTGCCCCCAGAGGAATGTGAGAAATCTCTTCCATCTCTCAGGAATCTGGATTAACAGGGCTCCCTGGTGGGCAAGGAGATCTGCTATAAATTCTAGCACCTTAACTCAAAGGCTTTCAAATGCTTGTTTCTTAAAGCTATTCTTTTCCCTTCAGTTAACTCCATATAGATCACCACATTTTTTTTTCACTCTTTTCCGATGTTCCTAATTTTCTTTGAAACTAGTTTCTATTGACAAAATAGAACAGTATTTTGTTAATATTAATAAAATTAATTTGTATTTGTAGAAAGGGTTTTCATTTCTTTGGCCTCACTTCTTCTCTCCCCTTACTTTCTCTCTCCCACAAAAGCTTTATTTTCTCAAATGCATCACAATAATTACAGTGTATTAAGTAATATATACATGCCCAACCAAATGCCAGGAATGGGTAAAATTCTCCACTGACTTTACTTCTTGTAATGCTCTCAACAACCCTCTGTCATAATCCCCTATTATCACTGTTCCTATTTCATACCTGAGAATGGTAGGATAACAGAGGGTAAGTAACTTTCCCAAGGTCACACAGCCAGTGGAATAATTCTATGACTTGATTCCAGAATGCTAATGACTATTCTCTTCTTTATCACTACACTACACTCTCTGAGTTTCTACAGACCATCAGGAATTTTTTACCTTGCTTTTGGTGGCCCAAATAATTATATTCCTGAGGGCTGAGTGGTCGCTCCATCTAGATACATTATTACATCCAAGGAAGGAGTGACAAAGCACCTTGAAGCAGCTGCCCAGGTTGGCGTTTGGATCTAGGTGTACTTGAAAGCGGCGTGGACGCCGTGTGACCTTGCAAACATTGTAGGAACCACAATTACTACTCTTAGGATAGGAGGCCCATCCCGGGATGTCCCACGTGTTCCCCCAGGAAGCCAAGTTCTGTTACCCCTCTAAAAACTCCTTTAAATGGTTTTTCTCCACAATACGACAGCCTAGCCATGACAGTTTCTGCACATTAGAGCCTCAGGCACCGGGACCAGCAAGAAATGAAACAGGACAACTGGGAACAAGCACAGTCAGGGCAGGGTGCGGCTGGAGTGTCGCACATCGGACAGACACATGCGGGGAGAGGCTTCTGGCTGAGCGCCTCAGGTGCAAAGGCAAGTGCAAAGTGGGTCATAGACGAAGATCATCTTCTCCCCACACGTCCATTCCAAGAAGGGTTTCACAAGCCATGTGTTTGCTCCAAGGAAGGGCTGCTTTTTTTTTTTTTTAATAATTCATTGTCAAGTTAGCTAACATCAGGAGTAGAATCCCATGATTCATTGCTTACATACAACACCCAGTGCTCATCCCAACAAGTGCCCTCCTCAATGCCTATCACCCATTTTCCCCACCTCTACTAACCCTGTTTGTTCTTTGTATTTAAGAGTCTTTTATGGTTTGCCTCCCTCTCTGTTTGTATCTAGGATAAATTCCTAGTAGTGCTATTACTGGGTCGTAGGGCAATTCTATTTTTTGAGGAAACTCTACACTGTTTTCCAGAGTGGCTGCTTCAGTTTGGATTCCCACCAACAGTGCAAGAGGGTTCCCATTTCTCCATATCCTCCCCAACATCTGTTGTTTCCTGAGTTGTTCATTTTAGCCACTCTGACCAGTGTGAGGTGGTATCTCAGTGTGGTTTTGATTTGCATTTCCCTGATGATGAGTGACCTTGAGCATTGTTTCATGTATCTTTTGGCCATCTGGATGTCTTCTTTGGAAAAGTGCCTATTCATGTCTTCTGCCCATTTCTTCACTTGATTATTTGGTTTTTTGGTTGTTGAGTTTGGTAAGTTCTTTATAGATCTTGGATACTAACTCTTTATTTAATATGTCATTTGCAAATATCTTCTCCCATTCCGTTGCTTGCCTTTTAGTTTTGTTGATTATTTCCTTTGTTGTGCAGAAGCTTTTTATCCTGATGAGGTCCCAAGAGTTCACTTCTGCTTTTGTTTCCCTTGCTTTTGGAGATGTGTCAAGTAAGAAGGTGCTGTGGCCAAGGTCAAAGAGGTTGTTGCCTATTTTCTCCTATAGGGTTTTGATGGTTTCCTGTCTCACATTTAGGTTTTTCATCCATTTTGAATTTATTTTTGTGTATGTGTAAGAAAGTGGTCCAGTTTCATTCTTCTCTATGTCTTTTTTTTGACTCCACACCACTTCCCAGGCTTCTGGATTTATGGAACTTTTCCTTCCCAGGGAATAACTCCAAAGTCTTAACTCTAATGTACCAGGGCTCTATCATTTGTATGTAATTTAGTAAGAAAGTCAGGTGATGACAGTCATGAACAAGATCCCAACAGATCTGTTACTTCTGCCTGACAAGCAAAGAGATGAAAGAGACATGTCAAGAGCAGAAATAGTTAGTGGCCTAAGGTTGGGTTAGGCATGTAGATCTCTTATGTTAAATTAATCAAACAAGTAGGCCATGAGACAGACATGGCTCTAGTGCCATGGCAGTCTATGGAAAGAAACCAAATTCTGAGTCTGTAAATGCCTAAGGTTATGAAATCAGACCCTAAGGACAACCAACCACAAATAGCCAACTAGGCTATAAGCTACAGCCAACTAAATAATTTCCTTTCTTTGCTTCTGCACCTTTTCTGTATAAGCCCCTGACACATATACCCTCAGCTCCTTTCCTCCAAGCACTCTTGACACCTTCCGGTTTGGTGCTGCCCCCTATTCAGATTAATTTGTGCTCAAATAAACTCTTAAAAAATTTTTTTAATATGCCTCAGTTGATCTTTTAACACTTAAGCCTCCAAGTTCTCCAGAGCTAACATCTTCAGACCCAAAGAGGCAATTCCCTGGTGGTTACCCACCAGGAAAGGGAGACAGTATCCCTTGAAGGGCATTTGGAAATGCGGATGGTGCTATGGTTGTCAGAGTGACTGGGGGCTGCTGCAAGCATTTAATCCAGGGGCCAGGGATGCCAACCATCCTGCAGTGAAGGGACAGTTCTGCATTATGAAGAACCCTCCATCTCAATTGTCAGCTGCACTCCTGGGTAGGTCCATGCCCTCGGAGTGGTGCTCAACTCTGGATCTGGTCCGAAAGTCTGCGCAGCCAATCTGAGCTTTATCTTCAGGGGCCTTTGTTGAAAAAGGACTGATGTCATCATCAGCTTCAGCCTCAATAAATGTGTATGGAGAGCCTGTGACCTGGAGGCCAGAGCTTACTTAAGGAAAAGTAGGGAAATGCTTCAAAAAATCAAAGGGCTCAAAATTGTAACTCTATTATAATTGTCCAGAATGCTTGCATTTCACATAGGAATGTACGATGTCCCTTTCTTTTTTCTCTCTCATTCTAGATAAATAAGGGTTGGCTCCTGGGTGTCTGGGTGGCTCAGCCAGTTAAGCATCTGACTTTGGCTCAGGTCATGATGGCAGAGTTCGTGAGTTAAAGCCCTGAGACAGGCTCTGTGCTGACAGCTTGAAGCCTATGTCATGCTACAGATTCTGTGTCTCCTCTCTGCCCTCCCCGATTTGTGCTCTGTCTCTCTCTCCTCTCTCTCTCTCTCAAGATTATACATTAAAAAAAATAATAATAAGTGTTGGCTCCATGAAGCCAGGAAAAAACAAAATCCTTACATATGACTTTTCAGTAGTAGCTCCCATCAGTGTACCCTCTGTCTTCTCATGTGATGTACTTTCAAGCTTGCTGACTCCTCAAAATAGTTAAAAGACCCTTGATTTACACAAAAAGTTGACAAGGGCCTGCTCTACAATAACACTTCAGTCTCATCATTTGAGTGGGCATTTTGTTTTGATTCCAAATTTAGTCTACACCAAATTACGCATAAAAATTGTTTAATTTTCTGACATTCTGAAATTGTTTTCAAGTGAAAACTATTTATTGTGGTCAAAATTGATGAAAGCATTTTGCCCCAAGTACATTTTTTTCAACTGCCAAAGAAATTAATGAGGTATGCAGGAATAATACATTTTATGACTTTAACAGGAGGCTGCATTTTCTGAAAATCGATGGATATACCTGAAGACACACCTTTTCTGTGTCCTAAAGTAAACTTTTCTATAGTTTTCCCTTGAATGACACTGGTGCTAACTAGTCGTCTTTTCCATGGCTCAGGGCTAGGACCCTGCACTCCCTTCCTGGTAGAAGCTTCTGAAACCTCATCTCTCCCTCTGTGGGTAACACTTAAAGCTGCATTTCCATTTCTGACCTCTCATTAAATACCTAGTGTCACATTTGATATTGCCTAATGTGCATTTCACATGGAAGTCCTCTTTCCTTTCCAACAGACAATGTCTTCAAACACCACTTCTTCCTCCCAGTTCCCCAAGTCTGTTTTCTGGACTCCTTTGTACCCTTTCCAATGAGAGAGAGAGAGATTGAGGAGAAGGAAGGAAAAGAGATAGGGTGGTTTTTAAGTCCAATTTTTAGTCCATAATGCCTTATACGGTTATTATCAGCACCCACTCCACCACCTCGCCCTGCCACCCCAGAATAAAATATGAAATCTCTGGGGCCAGATGCTTCTTTTGTCCCCATAACACACAATTAATAAGCAGTTATGATGATTGACAACAATGAAGGCAATGACATGAATCAGATTTCCTTTGATGATGGGGAGCAATAACTTGAATGATACATAAGAAAATGATAAAAACCCAATTCAAAGTAGATTAAGCAAAAGCAAATTTATTAGCAAAAAATGAATCAAAAGTCCAGGCTTCTGGGACCTAAGAGCACCATGGACCTGGGTACACAGACACTGTCATCAGGGACTGTTCCTGCCTCTGTTTTGGCTCTACTTTCCCCAGTATCACTTTCATTCTCAGACCAGCCTTCCGCAAAGACTGGCAAAGACAACCAGCCGCATTTCCTACAGCTTTGTGTCACCAACACAAAGCAACACCCACCAAAGTTCAGGAGCTGACCCTCATTTGCTCTGACTGGCCCAGTGTGGTCATCAGATGCGCCTACCCCCAAACCGATCAAAGATGCGTGCTCTCCCTAGCTAGGTTTGGGTCTGGACCCCCAGAGCCAGTGGGTGGAATCAGCCTCAGACAAAATACACAGACTTTGGTGAATAGTGATCCCCTAAAAAAGCAGAAGATACCAGAAACAAAAACAAAAACAAAAACAAATGGACACCGGGCTGGCAAAAACAACAGGTGTTTACCATAATCCCTAACAATGATACTGCCCTACAGGGTTGTGGTAGGAATGAAATCATATGGATTTTCTCAAAATTTGTAAATCAGAAAGCAATTATATCTCAAGGTCTTTTTTTCATTAAGTAGATAATTCTGCTTTTCCGCACTCAAAAACAGAGAGATTGCATTGATACTCTAACCAAAGGCAACGGCCATTGTCTGTGGTGCTCGGTGGTTAAGGGAGACTCTAGGGGCAAAGGGAGGCATCCTGGGTTTTGGGAACAGACTGCTGTGGTGGGAAGTTTCTGGGCCTTGAAGCCATGCAGATGTGGACTCAGGTCTTAGCTGCATCTTGTACTGGCCAAGTGAACTTGTACATGGCACTTAGCCTTTCTGAGTCCTACTCTCTTCAACTGTGAAATGAGATCCATCATACTTCTTAACCCCCCATTCCTGTGAGGGACAAAGTGTATGCAAAGCATGGTGCCTGGCACAGTATAGCTAGTCATTAAGTCTTAGAAATACCTACCCCCTTTCTCTGCCCTGCCTCCGGGATTCATTGTGTTGCTTTATTGCTATTGACATTTCAATAACCTAAGGCAACTTCATATTGAAATGCGGAACCTGGAAAATGCTATTTTTTAAAATAGAGACAGAAGTAAATCAAGCTAGTCTTTTTTATGTTGCTATTTAGACATTTTCTAACATATCCCAGTTGATGGGGGAGGGAGATTTGTAAGTGGAACCAGGAACTTTGTCCTAAATATCCATTAACCTGGGCCATGAACTTTGGTTTCAGATGTTATCACCCTCATAACACACCAAATCCCACAGCGCGCAGGCCAGGGAGCAGCTGTGGTATTATAAAACTATCTTTCCAAGGCGCAAAAAGTGCTGCTTTTAAGGTAATCTGTGAGTCAGCCACGGGAGTGAAATGTGCGTAGAGAGACCATCACCGATAAGGGAGGAGTGACTAAGCCAACTAGCCTTTGAGGGGATATTTTTGGGGGTTTATTGTTCCCAGTTGTTGGGGGAGTGAAACAAGTCACCGAGATTATCAAACGGGGGCTCTGTTCCTGAAGGAACTGGGAGTTGCTAACACTCACACTAACCCCTCTCTGCTAACCTCCTCCCTCACTACTCCCTCTGGGCTCTGAGAATCAGAATCAGCCTCGGGCAAACACAGGCTCATTACTGGCTTTACTCATTGCTGCCACTCTGCTTTCTTTCCTTCCCCAAAGCACGTCTGTAAATGCCAGGGCTCCAGAAGACTCTCTCCCTCCCCTGCCTGCCCAGAGTTATAGAACAAGGACCCACCTTAGAAGGCCACAGATTTTCCCAGGAATTTCCCCGGAGGACTTACAAGAGGAATTCCATACTGCGCTCAGCATAAACAGTTCTCAGGCTGGGCAGACTGCCATCTGCCTGGAGTTGGCACACCGGCCCACACTGACCACCGTCTTTCTCCCCTTGCCTCCTGCTGGCTCCATCCCACCCTGCCTCTCCGGAGCATTTGACACTAACACGTACAATTCCCTCCCCCGTCTCCAGGAGAGGAAGGGGCTGATACTGCAGGTTTTATTAATCAGCTTTGGAGCTGTTTAAACCAGTTCAGCTGATAATTATTAAGAAACCGGAGGGAGGACTTGTGCCTGACTCTGCTGAGGCACTTTGTTCCCAATGAGGACCGAGGGCAGGTCACCCAGCTTCAGGACACACGGCTTGTGATGTTTTCTCTAGCCACGACTGGAGGTCCCGCTCATCAGTGCTAATTCTGCGCTCTCAGGAAAACTGCAGGCATTGATTCGGGCTCCTTTTCTCGGTCTCGGGAGGGGACAGGGACAGGAGCCAGTGCAGGTGCTGGACAAACGAAGGGGCCCTGGCCCACGCGGTCCTGAGGAGCCTTGCAGTCATGGGTGATGCTTTCCCTTGTAGCTGAATCCATGGTCTGCTCTTCTGTCTGGCTGCTATCATTCACATCGAGTCCACACGCCCCCAAGTTAACAGCATCTGATGCCTTCCAGAACTCTCCAGCGTCCACACCTGCTCCCTATGTCTGCCTGTCTTTGTTCCCCCACTGTTTCCCAGAAGGTCACCTGTGGGCCTTTGTGGCTAATGGACTGGGAGCTCCTAGAAGGCAGGGGCCTCACTCTGTTCCTTGTTTCCTCCCCAGCTCTCAGCATTTGCTTAGAACAATGCTTAGTAACCAACTGTTGATGGTTTTCCAAACACCCATCTGGCTAGTTCCAAGTAAATCTTTAACTTTCAAGGATCCCTTAGCCAAATGCATGTCCAAAGTCACTAGAATTGTCTTGACCCAGCAGATGCAGACATGAGCTTGGTTGGTTAACTCCCGCCATGGTGGAGCCCTCTCACTTGACCCTGCACACTCCCAATCGAACAACCTGACTGGTAATTAGGGGCCAAAGGGAAGAGAGGGGACCGCCAGACCTGAGGAGGAGAGAGGGAAGCAAAGGAAAAAGGGATTGGGAAAGAGATCAAAACGAAGGGGCACCTGGGTAGATCAGTCGGTTAAGCATCTGGCTCTTCATTTCAGCTCAGGTCATGATCTCGTGGTTAATGAGATTTCTCTCTCTCTCTCTCTCTCTCTCTCTCTCTCTCGAAAAAAGAAAAGAAAACTTTAATTTAAAAAAAAGAGGGAAGAGAGGGACAGGCAGGTGGGCAGAAAGGGGTTAGAGCAGGAGACAGAGAGACACAGAGAAAGAGAGGGAGAGAGAGAAGGGCAGGAGGAACCCAGAGTGGATGGCGGAAAGCTCACATGGGCTGGGGGTCACCATGCTGTGATTTGTCCTAATTATTGAGTGCCTACTGTGTACCAGGTGCTGTTCTAGGCCTCTGGGGATACAGTGATAAGCAGGAAAGAAGACTCTTTCCTCAAGGAGTCTATATTCTCATGGACGACTGATGACAAATTAATATATAATAAAAGTTGTTAAAAAAAATAAAGCAGATAGTGGTCTACTCTCAAGTAGAAGTGAGTGTAGTCTGACACCGCTGTATTAATGTAAAGACTAAATGCAGCAGACAATTCAAGAGCTGCTATTGCCATAGGGAGAATGATGATGAGGGAGGTAAGTGTCAAAAAAAAGGAAGGGGCCCTGGAGTTTTAGGTGGTTGGTAAATAAGGGAGTCCTCCTCAAGTCTTATAGGAGCCTTGAAGAAGGAAGCAGATGGGTCTTATTATCTTGAAACACTGGAGGACAAGGTGGCCCTTTGAGGCTTAGCCTCAGAACAGCAAAGGATACAGGGTTTGGGGAAACAAAAGGGTAGGGGATTTCTTAAATACTGCTGTTTTCCAGGAGCACAGAGCCCAGGTCAAGTTCAACCTTGTCACTGACAAGGTACCATCTCTTTTATTCTAAAAATAAAATGTGATCGCTTCTCACCCACACCTCGGGTTTGGAGTCCCTGCAAGGGGCACGAAAGCCCTTGGAGATCTGGTTCCTACCCGCTCCCAGTTAGCTGACGTGGGAAAGCCCAGGTCAGGACATGGAGGAGAGGCTCTTCCGAGTCAGGCCCACCCATCATGTCTGCACACCTCCTGTCACATGGCCACACGTACCTGCCAGGAGGGCTGTGAGCCCAGGAAAGGGGAGAAAATAGATGTTCCTGTCACAGCCAGGTGGCTTTGTCACCCATGCCTTTCAGGCTGTCCTCTCTCTCTTTAGGAACACCCTTCCTGACCCTTCTCTGATGTCATGGCTCCGTGCACCGTTCTAGGTCTGCCTTTAGGAACTCCTTCTTCGCCACCAGTGTGGGTCAAGTACCCCTGAATGCCCCTGTGGCCTTGAAGATCTGTGACAACACTAGTCACACTGTTCTCAATTGTTTGTTTTCTCATCGGCCCTCCCCACTGGGGTCCCTGATGTTAGGGACTGTGCCTTTGTCTCTCTGTCCTTGATGGCCAGCACTGCCTGGTGCTGGGTAGATAATCGATACTGTCTGCAGATCAGTGAAGGGGCTCTGGCTCACTTCTGAACTGCCAGGACCCCAGGTGTGCCCCAGAGTGGTCATTCCACTAGAAGACTGGAGGGTCCCTCCGTAATAGCCCTCTAACCAACCAGAGGGTTCCCTTGAGACCTGGGTCTTGATCAGTTCTCAGACTGGGACCCTCGAGAAGACAGGAAGCATTGCTAACACCAGAGATGCAAAGAGAGCCAGATGCCTTATTCTGAGTTCAGAACTGTGGCCTAATTCCCTGGCAAGAGAGGAATGAGGGCAACAGTCTCCCACTGGGTGACCTGGGCTAAGAAGGCAGTGGGCTCAGGAGCAAGGCAAGGGGCTGGCATGGCCTGGTTGTGGAGTGTTCGGGTAAGTCAGGTGAACTGTTACACAGTAACACACTTGGGTATAGCTTGTATCATTCTGGCTTTGCTCCCAGCCGGTTTGAGTCAGGACCAAAGACAGTGAAACCTTATTAACACGGGAGAGAAAACCTGAGTCATTTCCATGATGACTGGCTCACGGCAGGATTATTACCGAGTCTGAGAATGAGAAAATGGCAGCCTCTTTTTGTATTGAGTTATTGGCTGAGTTTTTGGTGGGGCCCCACTTGATAACTTTTGAAGAAGGAATCATATGGTTCACGCATCCAGGAACAAATAAAATGGAGAGATTACCTCATGTATGAGTAACCAGACAGCAATGTGACTGGCACCTAAGGCCCGAGGGGGGCAGAGCAGCTACCTAGAGCTACCCACACCTCCTACCCCATGGCCGCCATGCCGGGGGGATGGGGAAGACCCTGGAGGATTTAGGCGTCTGCACTGTTGGGCCTGTCAGATGCCCCTGCTGCCTCCAACACTCGTGTTTGAGATTCACGAGGGCCAAGTGGGTGAGAAAATGGAATTTGAAAACAGATTTCAGGTTTTTATTCTATTTTTTTTTAAGTTTATTTATTTTGAGAGAGAGTGGGGAAGGGGCAGAGAGAGAGACAATCCCAAGCAGGTTCCACGCTGCCAGCGCAGAGCCCAATGCAGGGCACAAACTCACAAACCGTGAGATCATGACCTGAGCGGAAACTGAGACTCAGACGCTTAACTGCCTGAGCCACCCAGGTGGTTCTCTAAACAAATTTCTTAACTTTAAATGGGTGACTTGGTTTCTATGGCTGGTGAAAGCAGTGAAATAAAGATGAATTGCACCTTTGAACCATATGATTTTATATATGTTCTGGTGCTTCTTTTCCTGGTTGGGCTGGTTCTTAATTGAACCCTTTGGGGGCCATGGAGGGTGTCCAAGGGCACAAGGACAGGCGTCTGAGGAACCAGGGACACTGTGGCCTCAAGATGGCAGTTCCTGAAGGCTCTGCACTATTTGCTCTCCTCACAAGAGAGAACCACTGAGCTCTCGTTCCTGTGGAGTTATAGGGATGTACACGTGTCTGCAAGAACACTGAACACTCAGATGAGGACGGCAGTGATGATGATTGCTTGCATTTTGTAAGACATAAAATGCACTGGGCACGACACTGGGGATTTACACACAGTGTCCTGTTTAATCCTCGCAGTCACTCTATCAATTACATACTACATACACTCATCATTCGAGGTGAGAAACATACTGGTGGGGAAGATGCTGAAAAAACCCACTCAGAAGACTTGGCACAGACGTACTCCCCCACGTTCCATCATCGGGGACCCATTGTGCCCCTGGGAGCCAGCGCAGGTTCTTTCTTCACATTTTATTTCAAACGTGAGCACTTACCGCCCCTGCTGGTACCACCAGCACCTTAATCCAAGCTGCCATTGTCTCTCACCTGGACTACAAATAATAGCTAATATTGATTAACCTCTTCCTAGGTGCCAGCCATTGTTCTAAGCATTTTTTTGTATGTTTGACCATTTAACCCAACAAGGTGGAAAGACCCACCTCTGTTAGTAGCAAGACCACTGTGTTGCACAGCTCCAACGGGTACCCTTTACACTGTGTTCACTGCTTGAGGGCGTGGTTCCACCTGGAGCTGTACAAAGTGGCAGACCTTACTATGACCATCCCCATTTTACAGATCAGGAAGCTGAGGCTCAGAGGAGTCATTTAACTTGGGGGTGTTCACGTTGCTCATTAATGGCATAGGCATGCTTCAAACCCTAGCAGTCTGGGTCCGGAGCCTTACCCATCATGTTACACTGCTTCTCCTAACTGGTGTCTCTGTTTTTAGTTTGCCCTTTCCTCTAGTAGCAGACTGATTCTTTTAAAATGCATAAACCATACTGTGACTCAAACCCTCCAATAACTTTTCATCAATCCTAGAATACAATCTGAATGAACTGCTTAGCATGCCCCATGAGGTCCTATGTGACCTGGCCCCTGACCAAGCCTCTAGGCTCATCCTCAACAACCTTCTCCACAGTTCACTCCATTCCAGCCACACTGGCCCTTTTTCCCCTAAAATCACACCCATCTTGTTTCCCACCTCTGAGCCTTTGCACATGCTGTTTCTTCTGCCTCTGCAATGTTTTTTGCCCAGATCCTCCAATGGATTTACTCCTTACCTGATTCAGGACACTGCCCCACCTTCTCTAGAGAGGGTTCCCTGATCTTTCCACACAAAATGATCCCCAGCCCCCACCTGCTGGTCTCTATCCCATTGCTCTTCATAGCACTTTACAGGACTCCAAGTTATACCACAGATTTATGCATCTGTTGGTTTATAACCCCTCACATGTAAACAGGGACTTTGTCATCCTTAAACACTGAGTCTCCAGGGCCTTGAAGAGAGCCTGGTACATCATAGGAACTCAGTAAATATTGACTGAGTATGTGAATCAGCAAAATTCCTGGAGATCGGGGCCACATCAGCACTGGCCCAGGGACATAGTTCTCAGAAAGAACCAACAAAGCACCAACAAAGAACCAACACTGCTTGAGGGCGCGGTTCCACCTGGAGCTGTACAAAGTGGCAGACCTTACTACGACCATCCCCATTCTACAGATCAGGAAGCTGAGGCACAGAGGAGTCATTTAACTTGGGGATGTTCACGTTGCTCATTAATGGCATAGGCATGCTTCAAACCCTAGCAGTCCGGGAACCCCAACAAAGCAGAGGAGGCTGGAAAAAGAAGATGGAGGAAGAAAAGCACTATTAGATTCCAACTTAACCACATTTATTTCATTTTTCTTGTGCACGAAGCTTAGTGGCACATAGTATCTCATTTCATTGTTACATCTGCTACAGAAAGTAAATTTAGCAGAAAAATGGAAATATGAGAGTAGTGGGCAGAAACACATTTGCATCAATTCCTTGACAGGCTCTTTGTCTAAACAGGAAAGAGCCTATTATTAAACAAACAGACTCTGAATTGCTTATCTTTATGTTGCCTGAACCACGGGATTTTGTGTTTATTTCTTTTTATGACTCAGCTTCATGAAGGCTGTAGCCTATTTAATTTATTGGGTTTGTTTTTATTATAGCTTCAAGATAAAAGGTTTATTTCTACCATCCACAGTTCTCTCAATTCAGCCTTAGACTTTCCCCTGTGATTTACATGTATTCATTCAATTCAGCAGACAACTGTGAGTTTTCTCCATAAATTGTTTTGTCAGTTTTTGTGGAGGAGAAGCCTGAGTTTTTCTTGGGCTTTGTACAAACTAAAATATTTTATAATAGCATTGTGTCTGCATTTTAATCAGTTGCTCATTTTAATCACATGCTGGAACAGCGACCTAACAACTTGTAAGACAAAATCTTGCACACACAGTGTCCTAATCTGAAATCCTAGGGCCTCTGATCCCCACCCTTCAAAAAAATGCTTCCTCTCCATTAAAGGAAAGCACTCTTCAGTGGGTCAAGCCCCTCCTTGCATAGCAAGGCACAGGCTCTTCGGTTGGTCTGTGGTTCAACCTGAACTTGCACAACAAGGATGTGGCTTTTTTCAGGGTTGTACAAAAAGCGAAATCTTATGAAGCTGGGGCTTTGAGCGGATCCCTAGGCCAATCGAGTCCAAACGGCCCCACCCACCCTCTGTGCGCTGCTGGGAGCCCAGAAATCCAGTTGCGGGCTGTGATTAGCGTCAGAGGACACTATTACAGCTCAGAGCCACTGTGTGCTGATGCAGTCCACAGACTGCTCTCCTCTCCAGAGGTGTCAGGATCCCTTAAATGGCTACTAAGGCTGAAATAAAAACACAGCACTGACCCAAACCACTTAACAATCCCTGAAAAATGTCATAAAGAATGAAAACGGTAAATCAGTGTAACTTCCAACAGGGATTTTGGAAGGCCATTCCCTTTCTCCTGTGCCAATGAAGGGAAAGGGAGTTGGCCTATGCTGCGGAACCCCAGTGCTCATCCACCACAGTGTCCTGGGCACTCAGCTTCATGGTGGGAAATTCTGGGGTGGTCCCTTCTCCTTAGAAGCCGCCTGCTCCATCTGCCAGAGTCAACAACTCCTCTCCACATTACTGAAAACCTACAAGTGCTCTAAACAATTTACTCTCGATTAAACATCTGTGTTAAACATTCGTGATGTCCTCAATCTCTTGTGTACCCACTGCGTTCTGAAACAAGAGTGCCATGAGAATGGGATCCCATTTGACCTAAGGTCACTGTTATGAAAGCCAGTTAGGAGACCATCCTCAATTCTGCATTGCCCGCTGGGGCCACTGAAGTATGTTGGCTATTTGCACCTGTCTTCAGTAGAGTCTGGTGGTTGTAATCCTTCTGTTAGCCATGAATGACCCTGAATCACTGCCTGGAGAAGAGACTGCGGACATTTTGTAAGGTGTAGTATCCACCTCTGGTGTTGGCATTAGAAGTCACTACTCTGGAGAGACCTGGGTTTGCTCAGGCTTGCTTTCATTCGTCTTGCTTGTTTGTAACATGAAGCCAAAAGATAAGATTTCAAATTCCAGTTATTCTTCACGCTATCCAGCCTCAGATTGCCCAGCTCCATCTCACACACCCCCTGGCCATCACATCTTTTAAATAATTTTTCCCAACACCCCCTGCCAAGGCCCATTTGGAGTCTTCCATGGAGTAAAAGCTGACCATGTATTAGCTAAAAGGGAATGGAACCATGAGGTAACCGTTCTTTAAGAGAAGCCAGGAGGCAGAAAGCTGAAGGGAACTGAAAATTGCTCTACTTTTTACCCCTTCCCACCCTTTCAACATCTTGACATTTTTCCTCTCTGCTCTGCCATGGAGGCTTTAGCACCAGTGACCAATGGCCAAAGCCATGCAGCAGTGAAGGTTCAGGTGGCTAGGTACTTGACTAGACTCCTGGTAAAGCAAGTGGAGTTTCAGCAGAGCAGACAGGAGACCCTGGAGCAGGGCAGGCATTATCCTAAGTTTCTGCCTCCTCACATTCCTATGTCCTACTGCTTTTTCCCTCTGGTAGCACCAGTATCTTCTGCAGACAGAGTTCAGCTGGAAAACTCTGGGCAAGTTACCTAATATCCATCATAGAAATTGTTCATTGTTCAGCCCAACATCCATTCTTTACTCCTTTGGTAACAGAAACTCTAATTTTTAAATGGCTGCCTAGAATAAAGACTGCATTTCCCAACTTCCTTGCAGCTATGTCTAGCCCTGTGATGAAGTTTTAGGCAATATTGTAAGGGGAAGTAGTATGTGTGCAACTTCCAGAAAGTGTCTTTGAAGGAAGAAGGTGCGCCTGTCTTTGGCCCTTCCTCCTTTGTGCCAGCTGGAATGTGGAAGGGATGGCTGGAGCTTAAGCAGCCATCTTGAACCATGAAGTGGAAGCCAATGCTGAGGACGGGAGAGCAACGAGATAGGAGAAGCTTGGGTTCTAACACTACGTAATACCTTATACATCCTAGACTGTCTATCCCCAAACTTCCTCCAGATGAGAGAGAAATATTCCTCTTTACTATTTAAGTCATTATTATTTTGGGTTTTTCTGTCCCATGCATCCAAATCTAAGCCAATCTGAGATACTTCTGAGACTTGATTTCTTTCTATAAAAACTACCAATGTCATAGAATTTTTTGGAATACTAAATAAGAAAGCTCTCTTAATATGCTATTTAAGTAGACTCTTTTTAAGTCTTAGTTTGACACACAGGATATGATCATTAAATACTTTTTTCTACCTCCATTCTATTCCAGCTCGGGGTTGAAAGGTTTTTCTGTGACTTTTACCAGAGTAATGTGTGTATCCTCTCCCAAGTTCTTCTCCAGAGTCACTGTAAAACACATCATCTGGTGGAGCTGACCTAGCAACATCTGTGACTTATGGGGAGCTTGCCACATACCAGTCACTGTGTGCAGTCACTTTCTACCTAAAATCTCATCTTGTTATCATGAAGGCCTCACATGAGGTAAGGGACATCCATATTTTACTAAAGAAACTGAGACTCAAGGTCATAAAGTATTTGTCCCAAATTATACATATCCTTAGTGGCCAGTGGGTGCTGGGATTCAGATCCAGAGCTGCCTGGGTCTAGAATCCATGCCCTTGACCACACTGCTGCTCAAAGAGCAAAAGTCTGGGAAGCGGAAAGATTTCCCTGCTCTTCACCCCCTTCTACCTCTGCTCTCCCCCAACTGACACTGGGTCCATTTCCAGCCTTTCTTTTTCCCCCTTGCTCTACAGAGGGTGTGAGTTTGCACTTCTCAGGTCCTTGAATTTTATAAGCAGTATTGCCAAAAAAAGGCCTTTTCACTAATGATTAAATCTGGGACTTTGTCCTTTCTAGTGATTTTGACTCTTTGAGGTAAACAGCAAGTTTATTTGTAGCATCACACCTGTGAGCCATGTTTTTTTTTCTGGGGGGAGGACAAAAAGAGAGAAAGAGAGAGAGAGAATCCTAAGCAGGATCTACACTTATAGCACAGAACACAACGCAGGACCCAAACAGCGAAATCATGACCTGAGCTGAAGTCAAGCATTGGACGGTCAACTGACCAAGCCCCCCAGCTTTGGAAGCTGAGCCAGGAGGCCGCTGCTATGGCAGGGTTGGCCAGCACACCAGGTTTGTGGGGGTGATGGTTTTGTAGTGTTGGGGCAGTGGACTTTTAAGGAGAGAGATCTCATGTGGGGTCACCTAGGATCTTGACCTAAGGGCCTCTGTGAGGTGCAGAGATACTCTCGTTGTGCGTAGTTGGAGGTAAATGGCTGAAAGCTGAGGAAGGAGTGTCAAGGGCACTGTCAGGGAGGGGAGCCTGGGCGGAACCTATAAATTGCTCATGAAAACACCCCGAGATAGAGAGCCAGCTTAAATGACTGGCCAGCTCTGAAAGGTGAGGCCAGTTTATGACTATCCCGTCTATAACATGAGACTTTTCCTCACCTTTTTCCTCTTCCTCCCCCTGCCCCCTGAACCCATGGGCCAGCCCCAGAGAGACTGAGGGGAAGTCAACCAGACTGCCACCCAGTTCCCCACAGCTGGCTTCCAGCCCACAGGCAGCCACTGGGGAAGGAGACAGGGTTTGGCCTCTTACTGGGTTCAGGATGTTGACTGGTCTTGCGGACTAGACATGCTCATTGCTGGGTGGAGTCAGTGCTAGAAGCTTAGAAGGACTCCAGGATTGTCTCCTACTTAAGAAGAAAAACCATTTGGGGGGCCTGCTGGAGTTCTCGTGCAGGGGCAGAGAAGAATTACCAACAGTAAACAGATGGTGAAGAATGCTGAGACCACAGATAAACAGGCATTCTGATTACCTTAGGAGTCTGCTGCGCCCACGGGCAGCTCTTGTTTCATGTGTTAAAACCCCCAGAAGCACAGCTGCTTGGCTGCAGACCAGAGGCACGTCCTCGCTCAGGGGCCTCCAGTGTCACGTCATAGGGAGCCACTTGGGCCTGAGATGACCCGGGGAATGTGCCTGGCCTGCTTAGGGGAGGAGGTGAGTCTTCCGTGAGGAGATAAGACTCTCCTTTTCCTTTGGACCAATTTCCTTCCAGTCCTCATGGAAGCCCAGCAAGGAGTCTCCGTAGCGGGTGGTGGCTGGGCCCCGGCTCTTCAAAAATGGCCCTGGGGGACAGTACTGAAGCCCCCACCACAATAATCCCAAGGTCGGTCAGGGTTATGACTGGAGGCCCATGAAGCCTTCTTTCGAGTGCCCACTGGGGTTCCTCATGTGAAGCTCATCAAAGCTCTTCCCTTCAGAGAACTGCCCATTCCTCCTTACTCTGGGGAGGGGGGGATAACAGAGATGGGAGCACCTACCCCTGAAGTGTCTTCCAGGAAGGACCATGGGAAGGAATTGCTGTTCTTCCCAAGTCCCTCGTCTTGGTCGCTAACTCTGCCCTGGCTCCACATGGCATCCCTCCAGCTGCGCCAACACCACGGCTGCCGCCGCCTGATAGCCCCTGGGATGGACCTGGTTAGGTGTCAGCAACACATTTATTTCACCTGAAGCAGGGTATGTAATGAAAAGTGCAAAGGTTAGAATAGATAGGACTCAACTAAGAAAAACATATGTACACGTGGAAGGAGCAGCAGAGCACAAGGCCGTTATTCTGGAATAAGTGGCCTCTAGCGCCCACACTGGCTCCTGCTCCTGCCTTCTCCTCTTACTTCAATAGCTCCTGACAGACCACATCCTGAACGCAGTTTTCAGTCCAGAGAGACAGATGGAGTTTGAGGGGAGAGGAAGGGGGTCCAGACAAGTCCCAGTTTGGAGAGTGGAGTTGCCTGTGGGAAGTGACGAAGGGGGAGGGGAGGACAGGTTAAGAGAAACTCATACTCTTCTGGGAAGCCAGTGGTAAACATGAGGCGCTGAATGAGGTGCCCTATCCTGCCTTTTATTTCCTGTCTCACAACAGCTTGTAAATGACTATATTTACTTACTCCTCAAACATCTCCTGAGGACCTACTGTACACCTGGCCTGGGCACTGTGGGTTGGGAACTAAACAAGGTTCAGTTCTTGCCCCTTAAGGAGCTCAGTCTAAAGAGCCGGACAGGTACGTACAGAAAAGGTACAAGGGAGAATGTGGCGGGCGAGCCCTACAGGGAGCAGCCACCGAGACAGCTGAGCACGCGGGGCACCCTGGGGATCGGCATGTATGGAAGGGAGGGAGGGTGCAGGATGGGAAGAGAGAGAGGTCCCATGGCTGTACAGGGCTGGTGGCGGTCTCCGCCACCCACGGGGAGCGCAGATGCTAGAAAGGACTCACAGAGTTTGGCCGAGTGCACGTCACTCTGCCCTGATTAATCTTTGCTTGGGGCCCCCAGAATGGGGCGTGGAATGGGACCAACGTGCCCACCCGGTCGCCCAGAGCGTTCTGAGAACAGGGAGGGTAACAATCTCGAAGGCTCAGCTG
Organism: Suricata suricatta; assembly: GCF_006229205.1. Taxonomy (NCBI): domain Eukaryota; kingdom Metazoa; phylum Chordata; class Mammalia; order Carnivora; family Herpestidae; genus Suricata; species Suricata suricatta. The sequence continues at coordinate 64,206,261 of NC_043707.1, forward strand.
AGAAGAGTCTGGGAAGACAAGAGGAGCCTTCAGGAAGAAGGAGTGTGGTAAATTCGAGGGGCGGGGCCTCTGGCTTGCTGTTGCCCAGGGCCTGGGGGGTTGCATAAGAGGGGAACTCTCCTCACCCGCCAGGGAGGCCCCACTTCATCCCCTGTGTGAAGCCGGGGAGCCTCAGCCTCTCCCTCTACACCGGAGGAGCATTACATGGACAGACGGCAAGCTGCTGGAACCAGAAAGAAATCCCATCACTACTAGCAGGCGAGCAACCCCACAGATGTCTTCATCTGCAAATATTTAGTCTGTTGTGGACACCAGAACCTGCGCAGCTGATATCACTCTTCCCCAGCCCTGCGGCAGAAGCCTGGGCTGGATGGCAGTGCTTTACCCCAGACTGAGAGGGGCAAATGAGCTGCTCCTTTCCTGCGTGACCTTAGCCCAGTCACTGCCTCTCTCTGAGTTTCAGCCCATGCTCTTTTTTTTTTTTTTAATTTTTAATGTTTTATTTATTTTTGATACAGAGAGAGACAGAGCATGAGAGGGGGAGGGGCAGAGAGAGGAGACACAGAACCGGAAGCAGGCTCCAGGCTCTGAGCTAACTCTCAGCACAGAGCCTGACTCTCGAACCCACGAACATGAGATCTGACCTGAGCCGAAGT
>NC_043707.1:64207016-64282368 GCF_006229205.1 Suricata suricatta
TTGCTGCACCCCCACCCTGGACAGAACTGGGGTCCTGAGCCCCTCAGTAGTGCGGGTGACAGAGATGAGTCAGAGGGCCTCTAGTTAGGAGGGAGCCTGCAGTGGCCTGGCAGTTAGGAATTTCTGGACTGGTCCTGTTCAGGGGGTCACTCCCCAGAGTGGAGGGGACACCTTGTTTACTGCTTCGGCCCACAGCCCAGATTCCAACTGCTTTTAGGGCCGAAAGCACCAAGCAGTGAAGCCTTAACAGTTCGATTCCCCACAGAACGGAAAGGAACAAACGTTTGAAGAAAACATGATTTCCTCCAGCTCCAGATGCCTGGCAAGGCAGTGGGTAGACAAGGAGAGGCAGGGCTAGTCAGATCAGCCTGGTTTGTTTTAAATTCATCTCACAGAGCAAGTTCACAATAAGACAATGCTTTCTAAGAGCAAGTAACTGAATCAATCAACCTTCAGTGAACTTCCAAGTGCAAAAAGGCCATAAAGCATTCATTTATGCAATAAAGCCCCCCTTGGAAGACAGACTGGTGACAGGGACACTGGGGAGCCCCAGACCATAGTCTGGATTGGGCAGTTCTGCCCTCAGGCGGATGTGGACCCCCCCACTATTTGCGCACAGGGATGAAGTTTGGACCCATCCCACCCAGGACCACCCAGTCTAATCAGCAAGCACCAGGTGAGCTAGCTATAAGTGCCCTAAAATTCAGCACTGCTGCTTGGGCCTTTTTTCTTTTAATGTCTAACGGCATGATCATGCAAAATCAAAGAATAGTCAGTGCTGCAAGATGATGGACCTTTTCTAGTTTCTTCTTCCATAGAAACGCAAAATTCCTTCTTGAGGAATTCCCTCCTCCCCCTCCTTACAAATCACAGGAAGAAAAAGCCATGAGAATCAATGACCTTTATTCCCCCAAGCCATTTATCACCAGGAAGGAGGGCCCTGACCATAAATTGGAAGGGAACCGGAAATGAGGAAACTGAGTGAGGTATAATTATTTAGTGCTGTAATTTAGAAACCTGTCAATCCGAAGTCTGGAGAGTCTTGTAGGGTCACCGATGAGTCAGCAAGCCCTATCAGTACCGAAAATCCTTAATGAGAATAATCTGGGCTTCCCCCACACCTGTTCTCAATCACTGGGCAGAAGGAAGGGAATTGTATGTGCCTCTGCTCCAACTTTTCTGGGCTTTGGATGCAAGGCATAGATATTTATCCAGAACAGAGGTTTATTCTAAGGAGTACACAGAAACCCAGGAAAAGAAACAGAATATACAGGAAATATTCTCAGCTACTCTTTTTCTCCTTTTCCACCTTCTACCATGTTCTTTCCCACTGCTTAGTCTTATTTTTCCTCCTGTCTGGTGCTTAGGGTTTCACTCCTGCTCACATTTCACTTTGGATGTCATGACCATGGGCCTTGCATGGTCTTGGCTTCATCCACTTCTGAATATGTCCCTTTGCAGTTCAGCTGCTGGTGCTAACTCATCCTTTCAATATTTTTCATTGAAATTCCTGGATGAGCTCATCATTTTGAGCTAGACAGACTATTCATAACCCTGGGTCAACAGCCCATCCTAGGCCATTTTCTGTGGCTGGAGGAGCGCCTTGGGGAGGGATGGAGAGAAGAGATCCTATGTATCAGATATGGCTAAGGCAGACCCTTTAGCAGAAGCACACAAGGGTATTGTGTTTAATGCAGGCAACCCCTTGGCTCTTGCTAACCAAAACAGTGCCAGTTTTTGGCCATGTGCATTGGATAGGCAAGCATCCTGAGAAATTATCTCATTTTCCATGAAATTTGTTTCATATCCAAGGGGACAGATAAGGAAAAACTGTGAAGTGTTTTCAGTATTCAATGAATTGTAGGTCTTTGTGTAGGATGAATTCTAAGCAAGGTGCTAGTTTGGGAGGTCACACAAAATTAATAGGCTTCATCTAGCTTTTGACACAGGAGTCCTGGTCATACAGGGAGGAACTCTCTAGCTCTGCTTTGAAATCAATCTCAGGTACCAAAGAAGACTTCTGGGCTAGGGTCGCAGGAGAGGGACAGTCAAAGCCAAAGGTCTAGCTAAAGAACAGTGTCTTCCTGTCCCGCATCTGGTGTTGGCCAGCTGATGGCCCCTCCATGCTGCCCCTCCTCTAGCTGGCTCAGTCATAGACCTTTGTCAGACTGCGTCATCCACACCTGAAGGCAGGCCTGACTATGACCATTTACTTTTAGGGACACCTGGAAGGCTCAGTTGGTTAAGCATCCAACTTCAGCTCAGGTTGTGATCTCCTGGTTGGTGCGTTCAAGCCTCACACGGGGCTCTGTGCTGATAGCTCAGAGCCTGGAGCCTGCTTCAGATCCTGTGTGTCTTTCTCTGCCCCTCCCCTACTCATGCTCTGTCTTGCTCTCTTTCAAAAGTAAACATTAAAAATTTTTTTCTAAATCACATGAGTCTAAGATCCGGACTCCCTGGAACAGTTATGCCCTACTCCAATCCTCAGCCTGACTCCAGAAAGAGGAACTTTGTGACCTAAAAAGGAGAAAACTGGTGTTTCTCCTATCAGCACTCCACTCTCAATACTTCACTCTGACACTCAGAACACTTCACTTCTGGTCACCAAATGAGTATAGGTTTCCCCCAGCATGCTGTTCTCAGACACCAGCTGGGTGTCCTACAATTTAACTCAGTTCTGACACTCTACCTGGAGATAGTGTCAGAGCCCCCAGATCAAGGGCTCAGCCCCTTACTTCAGATGTCCATGTGTGACCTCATAGACCCTAAATCAGAAGTTCCCACAACTCTCCCCTCAAGTTCAATCAGTTTTCTAGAGTGACTCACACAACACAGAAGAGTTTAGTTACTATCTAATGGTTTCCTATAAGAGGATACGATAAAGGACACAGATGAACACCCACATGGAAGAGACACATACGGCAAGGTGTGTGGAAAGCAGTCAAGAAATCCCATGCCCTCTCTGAGCTCACCAACCACCCCTCCCATCCTGCCAGCACCTCGACCTGTTCACCAGCCCGGAAGCTCTCCAAACCCTGTACTTTTGGGATGTTTATAGGGGCTTTGTCATGTAGGCATGATCAGACTCTATTTCTAGCCCCTGTCTCCTCTCTGGAGAATGGCATGGAGATGAGAATTGGGGCTGAAAATCCCAAGTTTCCAATCATGGCTTTGTCTCTCCAGTGACCAGCCCCCACTGGGGAGCCCATGTAGAGTCACCTCACTAGAACAAAAACACTCCTATTAATGAGATTCCAAGGAATTTAGCAGCTCTAGGTCAGTCATGACCTGGGTCAAAGACCTAATGTTTGGTCTGTTCCTAGTGCTTGTAGCTTGTATTACTTAGGAGGAGATTACAAGGGTTTTAGGAACTCTGGGTCAGGAATACATGGCAGAGACATATATATATATTTCTATTATCCACCTTGTGCTTCTGACCAGCCAGCTGTAAATGGGAGAGTCCCATGGCCCTCTCCTTGGGTTCAGTCATTTACTAAAGCAATTCTTGGAACTTACTTACTACATTGCCAACATATTGTAAAAGGATATAACTCAGGAAAGCCAGATGGGAGAGATGTACAGAACAAAGTATGTGGGAAGGGGTGCAGAGTTTCATGCCCTTTCCCAGTGCACTCCCCTCACAGAGCCTTTCATCTAAGAGTTTTATGATTTTATTATTCCTCTTTACTGTTTCTGTTATTTTATTTTATTTTTTTGTTTCTGTTATTTTAAGAAGTTGCTGTAGCCAAAGTCAAAGAGGTTGCTGCCTGTGTTCTCCTATAAAATTTTGATGTGTCCTGTCTTACATTTGGATCCTTCATCCACTTTGAATTTATTTTTGGTGTAAGAAAGTGGTCCAGGTTCATTCCTCTGCATGTCACTATCCAGTTTTCCCAGCACCATTTGCTGAAGACACTGTCTAATTTTCCATTGGATACTCTCCTGCTTTGTCAAAGATTAGGTGGCCATACATTTGTGGGTCTGTTTCTGGGTTCTCCATTCTGTTCCATTATCTACGTGTCTGTTTTGTGCCAGTACCATTCTGTCTCGATGATGACAGCTTTGTAATACAGCTTGAAGTCCAGGACTGGAATGCCTCCAGCTTTGGTTTTCTTTATCAATATTACTTTGGCTATTTGGGGTTTTTTTCTGGTTTTATACAAAGTTTGTATTTCTGGTATTTTTTAAATTTTTAAAAATCTTTTCATTTTATTTTTGAGAGAGAGACAGAGTGCAAGTGAAGGAGGAAAAGAGAGAGAGGAAGACACGGAATCGGAAGCAGGCTTCAGACTCTGAGCTGTCAGCAAAGAGCCCAACACGGGGCTCAAACTCACGAACCACAAGATCATGACCTGAGCTGAAGTCAGACGCTTAACTGACTGAGCCACCCAGGCGCCCCTGTATTTCTGGTATTTTAAGTAATCAGTAAGAACAACCTTCAAACCTAATTTTCAAAAAAATTATACTCAAACCATTCGTAACCACATTGGGTGAACCAATACAACAACCCATGATTTCTCTAGGACAGGAATTATCAACCCTGTTTCGCAGATTTGGCAACTGAGGCTCAGAGATACTAAAGGGCTTGTCTCTGTAGGGGAGGGAAAAAATGTTTTCCTTGACTTTCTTAGGGTCCCTGGCTGGGTCTGAAAATTAAACTGACAAAGACAGGTTAACAAGAAGAAAGCATACAACTTTATTTAACATAAGTTTTATATGACGTGGGGGCCTTCATAAAGCAAGGAGAACCTCTTCAAGCTAAGAGATTTTTATGCTAGGTTCAATGAAGAGTGGACAGTCCTAGAAAATTTGAGAAAAGCAAATTGGGGGAAACTTAGCAAGGCCTGTTTGTCCAGACTTTTCTTGGTGTCCCTCCATCTGGAAGATAAGTATTCCTTTCCCCTGGATGTATGGCCAGTGCCTCTCACATGAAAGTTTTATGATAAAAATTGTATCCAGAGAATAAAGACAGGGAAAAGTTACAGAGACATTCTTGCTTCTGCCATTTTCCCAAACTCCTTCAGCTTAAACTGTTCTATCTGCCCTGGTATATGCTGTTGCATATGGTACCAAAACATTTCATATTTGGGGGTGGCATCTTCTGAACCCCAAAATCTCATACCTAGTACAAAGCATAATTAGAATTTGAATCTGAATTTAAGGTCCAGGGCTATGCAACTATATACTCCTATCTCCATTACACGTGGGGTCTAGTAGCACATTACAGAAGCAGAAGCTAAAGGCAAACTGATAAGAGTTTTATTAAAATATAGAAGAAAGGCTTATTGGATGCTCAGCTGGTTGAGCATCCAAATCTTGATTTTGGCTCAGGTCGTGATCCCAGAGTCGTGGGGTTGAGCCCTGCATCAGGCTCTGTGCTGAGCGTGGAGACTGCTTGGGACTCTTTCTCTTTCCCTCTGTCCATCTCTCCTGCCTCTCTCTCTCTCTCTCCCAGAAGTAAGAAAATAATAATAATAAATAAAATAAAAAGAAGAAAGGATTACCTGTTGGGCTGTTAATCCATCATCAAATGAGGCTAGAGAGAAAACACTTGCATAGAGCAATTTCTTACCTCCTATACTTCGGAACATGAGATCTACTGTATGAAGCACCTGTACCGAGGTCCTCTGCTTAACAATTTAAGATTATACTCAAATGCCTTCTCATCAAAACATCATTTCTTTCTTGAAGGGATTTTGAAAAGGCATTCTTTAAAGCTTTCCTAAGCTTCTTGGATGTATACAGGTGTCTCAAATTATGTTTCAGTGACTTTCAACATTAGTAAATAAAAACATAGATTCACTATTTTCTTTAAATATAATTTTTAGTCAAGAAAAAATATTCAGCTAACTTCCTTTTCACATTGTTTCAAGACTCGAGCATTTTAAAACTGCCTTAAGATATTCCTTCTGATGAGCTCATGGTATGTACAGATTCCCACATCATTACTGGCAGGAAACGACTTTGAAAACCAATATTGTTCTTTCATTGAACTAATATCAAAGTGAATCAATTCATTTATTTGCTTTTCTTTCTTGTTTATTAGAACTCATGGGCCAACACTGATCATCAACCAATCAGTATAAATACAAAGAACAAACAGAACATTCACAGCACTGCAAGCATTTTGATGCTCAAAAGGCCTTTTGGTGACCTGTGCCCCGGACCCTCGTGTCTGTGCTACCCGAGCTGCCCCCTAAAATGAGGCGACTCTAAGAAACCTCAAGCCGCTAAGTATGCAAAAGCCATGCCAGCTGATAATTACTACCACAATCTTACCATAAAATAATCTGTGTTTCCCTGAAATCTCTGTGAACGAAAGAAATATTTAGCTTACAGCTTACATAACTCATGCCAAGAATATCTTGAAAAGTTCAGAATTACTTCTCTGTCAACAATGTCCAAATTCCCTGATACAGAAACCTGTAAACCTTCAGGCCTGCAAAAATCACAAACTTCTGATTGTATTTACCAGGGAGGCCATCATGGAAGATTCTGGAAAGTCTTAGAGGACTTTCTCCAGACATAGGATGTACATGCAGAAAGGGCCAGAGCTTAAGGGAGGGATGTCAGACTGAAATTAGAAAAGATTTTGACCAAGGAATTGAGATTCACTTGCTTTTTCATATATCAGTTATTTTTAATTTTTTAAATGTTTAATTTATTATTTTTGAGAGCAAGAGCAAGAGACAGAGTGTGAGCAGGGGAGGGGCAGAGAGAGAGACACAGAATCCAAAGCAGGCTCCAGGCTCTGAGCTGTCAGCACAGAGCCTGATGTGGGGCTTGAACTTGTAAACCAGGAGATCATCACCTAAGCCCAAATTGGATGCTCAGCTGACTGAACCACCGAGGCGCCCTTCCATATATCATTTTTAAAAGCTTTTTAGTGAACATAGCAAGGGCATATATTATTAGTACAGAGGTTAGTGAATTTTCACAAAGAACACAGCTATGTGACCAGCACTCTGAACTATCACAACAATGAAAAACAGAGTATCAGGGCACCTGGGTGGCTAGTCAGTTGAGTGTCTGACTTCAGCTCAGGTTCGTGAGTCGAGCCCCGTGTCGGGCTCTGTGCTGACAGCTCAGAGCCTAGAGCCTGCTTCGGATTCTGTGTCTCCCTCTCTCTCTCTGCTCTTCCCCCCCTCCCCCGCATTCTCTCTCTGTCTCTCAAAAATAAGCAAATGTTAAAAAAACAACAACAGAGTATCACCAGCACCCCAGAAGACCCTCTTCTACCTTTTATACTTACCTGATTAGTTTGCCTGCTTCTAGATTTTATATAAAAGAAAGTAAATAGTATGTACCCTGGAGTGCCTGGCTTCTTTCACTCAACACCGTGTCTATGGGAGTCACTCATGCTGTGGTTTCAGCAGCAGGCAGCTCTTTCTAACCATTGGAGTGCATTCCACTGTGTTAAATACGGCTTGGATTATTCATTCTATTACTGATGGGCATTTGGTCCACGTACTGTGAACCAAAGGCTATTGTCTGGCTTGGGAAGTTTTTTAAAAACAATCCCATATTTGAGTGAGAGGCTCAGGGGAAGGTTGTGCCAGCAGAGGTAAAGAAAATAGCAGGGTCATCTCATTTGCTTAGACCTCTAGTCTTATTCTGTGCTTTCACTGACCCTGTCCCCTGACTCAGGAAAAATCGCGAGTGTAATTGTTACAAGGAGGGTGAGATCTGGAGTCCCAGATAATGAGGGGGAGCCTTGGTCTGCAGGCAGTGGACACAGGAAGTTGTGCATGTATATAAACTTTAGAGAAGCCTCTGGAAAAAATCCTCTGTAAATATCTCAGCGCAGCTAGGACACCTCAGTCAACCCCAGGTTATTGTGACTTCAATATCTGGGGTCTCAACAAATGTAGAGATCCGGTCATTCATTTCTTACTCCCAAAGTTCTCTAGAAAATAAAGGTTATCATGAGCGGTGTATTTGATCTGATGAAGCTTAAATCAGGTCCTGGAAGATTAACCTTCCTGTTTTTTAATAGAATTTTGACCAAAACCTTTTTCTAAGATGTAGCTCATATTTTTCTCGCTTCTCCAAGATCACAACAACGACCTGGCTTAAGATCTCTTCACGGATTCTAAAATAATAAGTGTTCACTAAATTTTCAATAAGTTGAGGCAAAGCTACCTTATTTTCAATCTCCCTTTATCTGGGTGCAGTTTACAATACAGTAGTTTCCCATCATTTGCAGTTTCTGGAAGCAGGTGATCCTCCTGACGTATCATCACCTAACGTGTCACACTACACCTGCATCACTCACTTCGCTTCATCTCCTCACGGAGGCGTTTTATCATCTCATATCATCTCAAGAAGCATGAATACAACATAATAAGGTATTTTGAAGGAGAAAGAGACCATATTCACATAACTTTTATTACAGTGATATTATTATAATTGTTCTTTTATTATTACTTACTATCGGTAATTCCTAATGTGCCTAATTTATCAATTAAACCTTATTATAGGTGTGCATGTATAGGAAGAAACATAACATATGTCAGGTTCAATATTACCCATGCTTTTGAGGATCCACTGGGGGTCTTGGAATATATCCCTGGGGATAAGGGAGACTACTGTATTTCTAAATACTTTAGAGAGAAGACTCTTAAAATTTTACTCTCTGATCATCAGTGCATAAATTCAAAGTGCCTTTGGGACCTAAAGATAACAACAGTATTCATTTGAAGGAGGAAGGCTGGGAAAATACAAAGAAGTGAAGTGTTTAGATTCACTGGTTTGGAAAGGCTTTTAAAATATTTATATCTGTATTGAGAACTTCTTTATGTTTTATTCTTGGGAAGACTTTGAAGAAATTACATGTAAATCCTCAATGATTTCAAAGATGATTTCATAAAGAATATGCTACTGTTTATAAATACAAATGTATGAGATAGGAGCAAATATTCTTTAAAAGAATGAAGACTTGAATTGATATTTTCTTTTCCTGCCCTTCTTTGACTACATCCATCTTTTGACTTGTTTTTTCTGAACTTTGTAGGCACTCCAATGATAAGAGATGGTAGTTTATGAGACTTTCTAAAAGGGCATCTAAAAGACAAATTAATGACTTCCCAGGTTGGTCAAGGACCTGTAGTCCACAAGCATCTAAGTTTCCTGATTATGTTAAAGTACAAAGGCTTAAAGTCCCTAACTATGGCAATAATATTTAAAACAATTATAAAAATAATCATACTATTAAAAATAATTATAAAAGTATAATAATAATTATTATTATAGTAGGCTGTGTGGATCTTAAAAAAATACAATAGAAAGTTCTTCTTGCCTATGACTGTCAGTTCATCAAGCTAACATTTTCTGTGCTTTTCACTTATGTGCCAGCCACTGTGAACTTTCATGCCCTTTTTAAAATTTTTTTTTGTTTTATTTACTTTTGATACTGAGAGAGACAGAGCATGAGAGGGGGCGGGGCAGAGAGAGATGGAGACACAGAACTGGAAGCAGGCTCCAGGCTCTGAGCTAGCTGTCAGCACAGAGCCCGATGCGGGGCTCAAACCCACGAACGTGAGATCTGACCTGAGCTGAAGCCGGAGGCTTAACTGACTGAGCCACCCAGGGGCCCCTCATGCCCTTTTTAAAATTGACCTTCACAATGACTCCGTGAAATAGGTGACAATATCATCCCCATTTTACAGACGAAGAAACTGGACTTTGAGAGGATAACACCTTGCCGAAGTCACAAGTTATGAGTGACAAAGCCTGAACCTGAACCCAGGTCCAGTCAGCAGCCTGCGCCTCCACCCTCTTGTTATCCTGCTGCCACCCTCAGACATACATGTCATCCACGAAGGTGGCCACCAAGGCAGTTAGCCTGAACACAAGCTCTGGGAAGCCAAAGGCTTAAACGGTTCACTCCAAAGGTGAGGACAATTTCCACTAAATTTGTTGAAAATAATGAAATCTGGTTGTCCAACAATTTAAGCGACAATGTCAGTATTAAAGTTGGATCTTGATTTTTACCTCTCTTTTTCAGCAGGAAATGTGAAGAAACTTCCATTTGGAGGACAAGGACTGTTGTGTCCACTGAATGTCTATTCTGTGCACCCTGGTGCTTAGAAAGGGAAGCTAACAAAACATGGCTTCTGTATCAAAACGTGTCAACATGTGACTACTTCATCTGTGACACTGGGCAAATGAGAGTTTTGCCTCTTGAGTCTGTATTTAGTATAATTTCTTTAGGGTTAATAACCTACGATGGACCCTTTTTTGCCTAAACTGTTAAAGTGAGTTCTGTGAGAAAATCCATTTCTGCTATGTATGCCATTAAGTCATTATGGTTTAAGCCATTCTGTTATTTAGTCTGTGGTATTTTGTTATGGCCGCCCAAGCTGACTAATACAACCAAGATGGCCGACAGTGAAGGGACTGCTGAAGACTACTTCAGTCTCATACTGTTCCAAGCTCACCCAAGCTCAGGGAGGAGATGGGAACAGACACACAGCTGGAACCTTGACCAGCTATTTTCAAATTAACCAGGTCTGTGCTAAAAAACAAAAAGCAAAAAGACATAAGAAATGGTGAAAGTTGTAGACAGCCATGAACAATTTATCTTTTCTCTGTGACTTTTCTGCTTGTACCTACTTTGATTGCCTTGTTTTCTTGGTAGTTTTATAAAAACAAACATTTGTCTCATAAAATTTATTTCCTTAAAGTTTAGAATACATCTGAACTATTGTGGCTTTAGATGGTCCATGTTTTTTGAAAACAGTAGTGTCTGTCAGGGAAGGGATATATTGCACCAAGAGAATCATGGAGGGACAGCAGCAAAACCGGCAGAGAGTGGGCCTCTGAAAATCTCTGTAGATTTTATAGAGTGAGAACACATGCAAAAATTGTCAGAATCTACTTTTTCAGAGCTCTGGAAATTAGTCAAAGACTTATGGCAATCTGAGAAGAGTTTACTTGAGAAAAAGAAAGGCTGAGGGGCACCTGGGTGGCTTGGTTGGTGAAGTGTCTGACTCTTGTTTTTGGTTCAGGGCATGATCTCACAGTTCGTGAGAACAAGCCCCACATAGGGTTCCAAACTCTCAGTGAAATGTGAGTGAAATGTAAAAATTCATACTGTCATGGTGGAGCCTGCTTGGGATCCTCTCTGCCCCTTCCCTGCATGCATGCGCTCTCTCAAAAAGAAAGAGAGAAAAAAGGCTGAATCTCAGTAAGACCAGCAAGCTTTGTGACATTTTAACTTGCTCTATCTCCATTTTGTCTATCCAACCCAAAGGTAGCCTTGATAATCAATGGTCCTCAAGCACAGTGAAACCCAGCATCCTTGCAAACACTGGCGAGGTTGGGGCTCCTTTAAAGTTCTATTCTCAGAGAACAGGCATCATTTGATCTATCGGGTGGTTCTTAGAAGACCCCACTCACAAGGCTGTCTTTATTTGGACTGACTTGGAACTTACCCACTGTGAAAAGCCTTTTCCCAGAAGCATTAGTTGAAAACATGACCCCTGCGGAAGGTGGCAGATAACAGCTAGGCCAAACAGGCTAACCAAAAAGCTTAAAAGAACAAGCTGGGGAATGAGACATCTTCAGGGAACTTGGAGAAGCTTTCACATACTCCTGCGAATCTAGAAGGCTTCATGCATACCCAGGGCCATAAACCTCAGGAAAGACCTGAGAAAGGGCCTAAATTCTCACCTCTGGCTGACCTTGACCCTCTGCACAAGCAGGAAATGAAGGGTTGGAAACTGCCTTTCTAAATGTTGAAGGTGTGTCCCCAAACACTCACACAGAGCTCCTCAGCAGCCTTATTAGTCCCCCCCACACTTAATGACATTTCTGTCGAATCATTAACTGACCACTATGCTAAATGAGCAGGGACCTCAGCGGCCGTACATGACAAAGTATGCAGAATAAAACTCCTGACGTCATTCAGAAAAGCCACCAAGCAAGTCCGCAGCAACAACAAATGCTGAGAGGGGATAGAATGATTCCCCAAATTACCACATTATATATTTTTCTATAATTGTCTAATATTCAATACAAAATTATGAAACCTGCAAAGAAACATGATTATATTGCACATTTGACCCTTTTCCAGGGGGCAAAAGCAGTCAGTGGAAACTACCCCTAAGGAAGCCAAGGTATTGGACTTACACTACACAAAGACTTCAAATCAGCTATTTTAAATGCATTTGAAGAATTAAAGAAAACTATGTCTAAAGAACTAAACGCAAGTATGAGAAGGATGTCTCACCAAATAGAAATTATTAAGAAGGACCAGATAAGTTCTCTGAAGTTATAGAAGTACAATAAGTGAAATGTAAAACTTCACTACAGGAGTTCAAGAGCATATTTATGCTGGCAGAAGAAAGAAACAATATATTTTAAGATAGGTCAATTGAGATTACACAGTCTGAGGAAAAGACAAAAACAAAAAGAATGAAGAAAGATGAACAGAGACCCCAGTGACCTGTGGAACACCACCAAGCAGACCAAGACATGCATAATGATGGTCCCAGAAGAGGAAAGAAAGGAATAGAAAAAGTATTTGAAGAATAATGAATGAAAACTTCCCAAAGTTCATGAAAAATATAATCTACACATCCATGAGGCTAAAAATAAAGAACAAGAGAGAAAGACGAAAGAAGGAAAGAAAGAGAGAAAAGAAAAACAAAAATTCTCCAAGAAGGATAAGCTGAAAAAGCTTAACATTTAGATTATAATCAAACTGCTGAACCCTAAAGACAAAGAGAGAATCTTGAAGGCAGCAAGGGAGAAGGGAGTCTCAATAAGACTGACAGCTGATTTCTCATCCATGACCAAGGAGGCCACACGGCAGTGGGGTAGCATGTTCAGAGTACTGAGAGAAAGATTGCCACAAGAATTCTATGTCCAGAAACCTATCCCTCAGAGATGAAAGAGAGGGGCACCTGAGTAGCGCAGTCCGTTGACCGTCTGCTTCTTGATTTCAGCTCAGATCATAATCTCATGGGTTTGTAGGATCAAGTCCCATGTGGGGTCTGTGCTGACAGTGCAGAGCCTGTTTGGGATTCTCTCCCTCTCTCTCTCTCTCTCTCTCTCTCTCTCTCTCTCTCTGGCTCTCCTCTGCTCGTCTCCTTTCTCTCAGTAAATAAATAAATTTTCTTTAATGAAAAAGAAATTAGGACATTCCCAGATGAACAAAAATGGAGAGAATTTATCACTAGCAAACCTGCCCTACAAAAAATATTAAACGGAATCCTTCCTTCAAGCTCAGGTGAAAGTACTCCAGACAATAACTTGAATCCATATGGAGAAATAAACTGGTAAAGATAATGTTGTGAACATGAAAGACAGTATAAATGTATTATTTGTTTGTAACTGATTTAAAAGACAACTCTATAAAACAGTAAGGATAAATCTATGTTGATAGGTGAATAATGTATAAAAACGTCATTTTTACAACAGTAACCATGAAGGAGGGGGACAGAACGAGGCTATAAAGGAGCAAGGTTTTTATATACTTTAAAAGTGAGTTGGCATTCATTCATACTAGAGTATTACAAGATGTTCACTGTAATTCCCAGGGCAACCATGAAGAAAATAACTTAAAAGAATCGGTGATACAGATGGTTTAGTTTAGTCCAGCAAAGCTTTCCTGGTACATACAAAGCAGTGCGAGAACCAGTATGAATTAGTCTAGTCTCTGAAGAAGTTCTTCTCCGAGGACTCACTTGTATTGGTTTCTCAATACACAGTAACCAGAAGAGCAAACAAGGAGTTCTTTCACTCACTTTCAATCAGTCTACTGCGTGGGCCTATTATGTGTCAGGTAGTGTTTGATGCTGCCAAATAGAGGCTTCCCGGAGTCTGTCTTAATGAAAAGCTCTCTATTTTTGTTATTTTAATTTCCTGATGACTCAGGTCTCGCTCCCTTGATCGGCTTTCTCCTTAATCACCATCAGACTCAATCTAATCTATTTATTCACTCAGCAAATATGTGTTGAGCTCCTATTATATGTCATCCTCTGGAGACGCAGTGGTGAGGAAGGCAGATGGAGGTTTTGCCCCCTTGGCCTGAGGAAACATCCTTGTGATTTGTAAGGTTACGTAGTGTATATAATGTAATGGCGGGGGTGGGGGGTGTGCTAGAAAGAAAATCAAAACCAGGGTATAGGGTGGGGACATTTTTAGATAAAGGAGTCAGGAAAGAACTCTCTAAATAAAGAATTTCTGACATAGGAAAAGAAACCTAAATAAAATGCAAAGACCTGGGCTGCCTGGGTGGCTCAGTCAGTTGAATGTCTGACTCTTTTTTTTTATGTTTATTATTTTTTGAGAGAGAAAGACACAGAGTGTGAATGTGGGAAGGGCAGAGAGAGAGAGACACACACACAGAATCCAAAGCAGGCTCCAGGCTTTGAACTGTCAGCACAGAGCCTGACGTGGGGCTCGAACCCACAAACCGTGAGATCATGACCTGAGCTGAAGTCGGCCGCTTAACCGACTAGGTCATTCAGGCACCCCAAATGTACATCTCTTGATTTCAACTCAGGTCATGGTCCCAGGGTGGTGGAATTGAGCCCTGCATTGGGCTCCATGCTGAGTGCGGAACCTGCCTAAGATTCTCTCCCTCTCTCTCTCTCTCTCTCTCTCTCTCTCTCTCTCTCTCTCTCTCTCTCCTCTCTCTCTCTCTCTCTCTCTCTCTCAAAATAAAATAAAGGGAAGATCTGGGGCAGGGGAGTTGCAGGAAGCAGGGACAACCACAAAGCTGAGGTGGGAATGAGCTATGCCTATAAGATATAAAGGGAGCCCAGAGTGGGTGGACTCTCTTTTCTCAACATGTGCCTGCCTTGGATTCATCATGTTTTTCCTCCTGCCGCAACCCTTTCTTGAGCCATAGCACTCACATCTAACTTACTGCAGGAATCTCCTCATTGGTCTTGCCCCACATTTGTGTCCCACACAATTCATCTTAAACTTACTGCCAGAATGGCTTTTCCAGAACGATTTCATCAGGTCCCCTCACGATGAAGAAGGTCCAATGGCTCCTTCATGCTACTACGCCCTTCTGTCCCTCCACAAGCCTTTACTGATTTCCTACTATGTCTCCGACACTTTTCTAGCCACTGTGCAGACATTAATGCACCATGAAAACCAGGTTCCTGCCCTCACAGAGCTTATGTACTTGAAGGATAAGACACACACTAACAAGTAAACCAAAAAAAAAAAAAAAAAAAAGGTCAAGGTCAAGATAACTTTAGATAATGTTAAGTGCCAAGAAGAGAACAGAGAAACAGTGACTAAGGAGGCAATCTGAGGCCGTGTGAGCCGGGTTGGGGCCAGGGTCTGTTCCGGGAGTGGGAATAGCAGGTGCCGAGGCCGTAACATGGGCTCTTCAGGGGCTGACCCTCACAGCCATCTCCTGGGGAAGTGTCCCCAGCACACCAGGGAAACAAGCCACCTCTCTCTGAGTGACTGAAGCACAGTGACCATATTCCCATGTGTGTGCTTGTCAACATAGTCAAGCGTATCTCCCTCTGACAGACTATGGGTCCACTGAATACAAGAACTGCATCTAGTTCCCATCATGTAAGGCAGTGATCAGTATCTGTGGACGCGAAGTGAGTAGAGCTTAGCGTCCCGATGTGTCAGGCAACGCCGCCCATTACTGAGTTCTAGTTCAACCTTTGCTCACAGAGCTGGACCTTGTTACATCAGTGTCCTCATACTCTGGTTTTCTCTGGGAAAAACTTGACAAAGTTTATGAACTTTAATAAATCAATACAAGTATCCTCTCCCTTCTGAAAGTTTAGGAAAGACTACTCGACTTTTAAGAAAGACCTGAATTAGTGGCAGATACACTGGGCTTTATGCCGTTTGGGCTTATGAAAGTTTCACAGGAGCACTCTACTTTCTGAGAGTGGGGGGACCCCTGCATGACAGGACTATAAAATTCTGGAAACAAATTATTGTTTGCCTCATTGTAATCACTTTGCTCTCAAGAATTAACATGCTTTAGCTCCTGGATTGAATTAATGAATTATCTCTTTCAAAAATAGTTTAAACTTTGGGGCACCTAAGTGGCTCAGTTGGTTAAGCATCTGACTTCGGCTCAGGTCATGATCTTGCAGTTTGTGAGGTCGAGCCCCACATGGGGCTCTGTGTGACAGCTCAGAGCCTGTAGCCCGCTTCCGATTCTGTGTCTGCCCCTCCCATGCTCATGCTCTGTCTCTCTCTCTATCTCTCAAAAGTAAAAAAACATTAAAAAAAAAAATAAATAGTTTAAACTTTGGAAATTGATACAACAGTGACTTGTGGGAAATGTTTTATCTTGATTTAGCAGTTTTGTTTAAAGATGTTGTTTACAAAATGACACTGATCTATTCATTAAATTAATGTTACTTGTGGTCAATATTATTTTTAAATACTTTTGGATGCTAGTTTCTGCTCCTGGGTACACACCGCTGAATAAAATACATAATGTTCTGTTGCCTTGAGGACTTCATAGTCTTGTCAAGGTCATAGGTAAGAAACAAACAAAAAAAAACAACACCCCAAATAAATGTTTAACTACTACTATTTTATAAATTTTTTAATGTTTATTTATTTTTGAGAGAGAGAGAGGCAGAGTGTGAGTGGGGGAGAGGGAGACACACACACACACACACATAGAATCTGAAGCAAGCTCTAGGCTCTGAGCTGTCAACACAAAGCCCAATATGGCACTTGAACTCACAAACTGCAAGATCATGACCTGAGCTGAAGTCAGGCACTTTACCGACTGAGCCACCCAGGCGTCCCTGTAATTACTGCTATTAAAGAAACAAACAGCATATAGGATAGAGAAGAGCAGGGGGGACTTTGCACACTGTGCTCACAGATGCCTGACAATTAAACCATGACTCAGCTGTGCAAAAATGAATGGCTCTCACAGCTTCAAATAAATTCTGAATAATTTGCTTAATCCCGACAGGCTGTTTCTCATGGCCTATGGCCACGACACTTCCGTGGGTTTGTCCTACAACTAGTGAGAATTCACCGTGTGTTTACCGTACACGTCACTGTGAAGTATGAACACTTACCAAGAAGGTGCCGCTCTCTTATTCACCTCCCTGGAGCGCAGACTTCATCGTGTGCTGAAGCTGGGTGGACAGCAGCTTTTGTGGCTGTACCTAATGAACCCTCTGAGTAGTTCCAAGCATGCACACCTCTGCGGGCTTACACGGGTCCGATCTCACAGCTAACACATCAGAGGCCTGGGAGGTTCCCCTGAACATTTGGGGGACATTCAGGTTGGATCCTGGTGACGTCGTTGATCCCATGCCCACTGGTCTCATTCCACCCCTGACCAGCGACTTCACAGCTCTGTGCCCACAGCTCTGGGGGTAGGGGTGGGGGGAGCCTGTGAGAATGTAGACTAATTAGAGTAGATACTACACTATCTTACAGAGTTAATGCCGGAGGGCTTTTATAAATCCGACTAAATGGTTGATTCTGAGGCAGCTCCCCTGATCTGCTCCAAAGCAGGACACAGGAAATGCAGGAGCCAGAGAGGCACAAGGAGCTAGGAGCCAATGGTTGTGTCTATGGACGCCCACCCAGACAGGAAAATAACTGAATTCCAGAGACCTAAAGAACCAATGTGGAGCCTTTCCCACCACCACCCCGCCAACCTACATTCCTGAAGGGAATGTTTGTAAATACTAATGAGGAGAAGGGCAGATGTCATGGGACAAGAATTCTTTGACTGGGATTATTGATCTGGTTTTCGGCAATTTGAGTTGCTATAAACAGAAACACGGGCAAAGCTACACATCTAGGACTGTTAGGTAACTGTCGGTTTCTGATTCATCAAATAAAAACAAAGTGGGTCTACTCTGGGCCTGTAATGGCTGAGAAGTGGTAAGGAGAGAGATAAGGATGTCATGGAGAGAGACTCCAGGCAGCACTGAGAGAGACCCCAGGTGGGCGGGGTGACCGGGATGAGAGGCCGGTGCACTTCTGTTCCGAGGAGTTATGTACCACCAGGGGAAACTCTTGCTTGGTTCCGAGACAACTCAAATAAGGATCTTAAGTATAAATCTATCATTGTTACGAAAGCCGGCGATTCCTATAAGCATATCTTACCAAGTTGGATTCTTTCCGTTATTCACCAGCATTTGTTAAACACCTGCTATGTGCCGGATACTATTGCCCTTGGGGTTTCAGTGCCTCCAAAAGAAACAGAGGAAGCCCCTGCCCTCACAGAACTCACATCTTAGTAGGGTGGGGCTGGGGAAGAGAGAAAATTAACTAATAAACAAGCAAGTGCTATGAAAGGCAAAAAGGCAGGTAGTAAGTGGGTGAGGGTGCCAGATGATAAGAAGGGGGCCTCAAGAGAAACCTTCTCTAAGGGCTGGGATACAGAATGGTCAGGGAAGGCTCCTCTGATCAGTGACATTTGTGCAGAAAGTGCAGAGTAAACCCTGGAAGTTGTGGTGGGGAAAGCGTTTCAGGCAGAAGGGGAGAAGCAAGAGCAAAGGCACCGGGTGGGGGGTAGGGGGGCAAGAGTGTGCTTGGCAAGATGAAGTAATAACAACAAAGTGGTGTGGCTGAGCAAACAAGGGACAGGCAGGATGGTAGGAAATGGGACAGAAATTTAGGCAGGGGTCTGACTATGTGGGGCCTTGTAAGCCATGAAAAGACTGAGGTAGGAAGCTGTGGAAAGGTTGTGAGCAGAGAAGTGATAGTATCTAACTTACACTTCATAGGAACCACTCCGGCCTGTCTGCAGAACAGAACAGAAGCGGGAATGTGCCAGGGACAACACTGGGGTGTAGCTCATTAGCACATTATTAACATGAGCTCCATCATCCGTACCGGGAAGCCCAGGTCAAGGTAAATTAATAATGCCTTCTTTGAATTGGAATTCAAAACCATGGAATCTCAATCAATCAGAAAGTTTGTGGGGGATATCTGGGTAACTCGGTCAGTTAAGCATCCAATTTTGGCTCAAGTCATGATCTCATGGTCCATGGGTTCAAGTCCCACATCGGGCTCTGTGCGGAAGCGTGGAGCCTGGAGCCCATTTCAGATTCTGCGTCTCCCTCTCTCTCTGCCCCTCCCCCACTCATGCTCTGTTTCTCTCTCCTTCAAAAATAAATGAACATTATAAAGTTTGTGGGATGGAAACGGTCGAGCATAGTGGCCACCAGCCACATGTAGCTCTTGAGAACTTGCAATACAGCTGGGCTAAATGGAGATGTTCTAGAAGTATAAATTACACTGTTTTAAAGATTTGGTAGGAAAAAAAAACAGAATGTAAAATATCTCATTAATAATTTTATATGATTACATATTGAAATGGTAATGTTTTGGATATGTTGGGTTGAGTGAAACATATTTTTTCTCTCCTCAAAACCTTTATGACATCTAGCATATATGTCACATAATTAGCATTTTAATAGATATTGTATTGTTTTCTAAAAAAGCCTAACTTCAGCAAAATGACAAGGGCCTGGTTTTTTCCCTTTATACGTCACAAGGCCCAGTACACCCTGTCAGTCACACAGCAGGCGCTTTGTAAGTGCTTGATATTTTTTTTAATTTTTTATGTTTATTTACTTTTGAGAGAGAGACAGTGTGAGCAGGGGAGGGCCAGAGAGAGAGGGAGACACAGAATCTGACGCAGGCTCCAGGCTCCGAGCTGTCAGCACAGAGCCCTACATGGGGCTCGAACCCACACACCGTGAGGTCATGAACCAAGCCGAAGTCAGACGCTTAAGGACTGAGCCACCCAGGCACCCCTGTAAGTGCTCCATCTTATATCAAAAGGAAGGCCACGAACGCCACGCTATAGGCAAGCTGCTCTCACAATTATCAAGAGCCAGTTTGTCTTACTCGTATGGTCATTCCTAAAGCAACCTACAGACAAGTTGCAATAAAAAGAATAATGAGGGCGCCTGGGTGGTTCAGTCGGTTGAGTGTCTGACTTCAGCTCAGGCAGGATCTTGTGATTTGGGAGTTTGAGCCCTGCGTCAGGCACTCTGCTGTCTGCGTGGAGTTGATTTCGGATCCTCAGTCCCTGTCTCTCTGCCCCTCCCCTACTCACATGCTCGCACCTGCTCTCTCTCAAAAATAAACATTAAAAATAAAAAAATTTTTAAAAGAATAATGTGACTTTTCTTCTCAAAGGAGTTAATTTGGCAAAGCAATGATAAGGGAAAGTAATCTCACTTTTAAGTTAGGACCACATTTCCCAAATGAAGTCAGAGGCTTTGATTACAGGCTCTTTTTCATCTGCTCCTTCTGGTCCCCAACAGGATGTGGGTCTGAATCCTGAATGTCTCCCGCTGTTGGTGACAAATGTAGACGGGACTTGCTTTGGGACTAAGGCTTACCTCCACAACAGCGAGGAGGCGTGTTCTCCTCAGGACCGGAAACACATACTCTTGAAATTAATTTCACCTGTTTCATTTTACCTTTCTCATAGCTTATTTTTCACTAGGATATGACAAAAGTAGGTAGGGAAATTGTTTTCACGTTTTTTTAAATATCACTACTGGAAAATGTTAAATCATATTGGTGGTGCAGATTATATTCCCATTGGACAGCCCTGGTATTATAAACTTAATTATTCAAAGATATCTCTCGTTATTTCAAGATTTGCTTGACATTTTTTTCCAAAATGCATTGTCCATGTCCTAGTGTTAATAAACAAAATCACACAAAGTGTAACTAATGTGATTGAATTTCATTAATGTGGAGGGTGTGTCAGTTATTCTGCATCTCAAAGCGTTGTTCTAAACATGACTCAGGGGGCCCATTGTTGTGAGGATGGTAAAAATGGCTCTTCCATACTGGCGCTGCCCATGGAGGGGCCCCTAGGCTTGGGGTCTGTGGCTTCACAGGTTCAGAACATGAACTTGGCTGGGATCATAGGGGCATGTTTCTCAAGAGTGTGAGATTTCCCAGAAGGACAGGCTTTTCTGGATCATTCTATCTGTCATCTTGCTAATTCAGCTCTTCACCCCCCGAAGGTCATGGGCTGAGCCCCAGACTCAGGCAGAGCAAGGAAAACTACAGGGTGGACCCGCTGCACAGGGGCTTAGAGGCTCTAAAGGCGGGTACGTTTACGCAAGAGGGGCTGTGGTGTGGGAACGGGTGGAGGAACCCATGCAGAGCCAGCCACTAGTGTGAACTCCCTCGGGCCACATCTCTCTCAATCCTATGGTGTCTTTCCAATGTCCCAGGAATGATCAAGTTCTAGAGGGACAAGCTGAACTCACTAGAGGGGAGTTCACCTCCCTGGCGGTGGCCATCCACACTCAAACGACAACTTACTGATTTCTAGGAAGAAACTACTCATCAGAGATCAGAACATGTGGGTCAGAGAGTCACATCGCTTTGCTCTCTGTGGGAGAGGCTGCCCAGGAGGGCAGATCCATCAGTATTTGGAGCTCACTTGGTAGACAAAGACACTGAAGAAGAGTATCCCAAATGTTTGGAAATGACAGAAATGGGTAACTTCTGAAGAGTCAAATCCTCCAGTGGGTCAAAGAAGAGCAATTTGGATTGATCAGCTTGGGGCAAACACTCAAAAAATATCATCTGCATGCACGTCAAACCTAAGAAGTAGTGAGATGGAATGATTCCCAGGCCAGACCAGGACTTGACTGAAGTAGTAACATATTTCATGGAGGAAGCTGTTAATCACCCACAGAAGCACAGAAAAGGGGGAGGTTCAGAATTTGGCTGGCCCTGCCACACACCATCCCAAGAGGACAGAGGGTGTCATGACTGGAAGTGGAATGGAGGCCAGTGGGGGTGTAGAGTGCTTAGCTGTGGAGAAACACAATCAGCTGTCAGAGTGTAGGCTCCCACATCTGAGTTCTAGAGCTAAGTTCCCTGGCTCTGAATCCAGCATTGCTAAGCTGATCATCGCCTTCCTATGCAACTTTTAGATGGGAGAGACCAGCATGGAGAACTTGGCTTGATTATCTTGTCTGCCTAAATTATGTTTTTCCAGCCTGGTAAGTTAATTGAATTTATGATTAGAGATAGTAGTCTCTTATGAATTTTTAAGCATGGAGTTTATTTACATAACGAAGCACATAAATGAATTGTGTTTCCCAGTCTTTAAGACTTACTCAAGCAGCAAATTCATTAAGTCCAGCTAGTGTATCCCTCCTATTGAGAGCCCTCTGTGTTTCCAAATTCCATTGCCTTCCAGTACAATCTTCAGCAGTGAGCACAAAGAATCCTGTTTGAATCTGGCTAAGATATCCAACTTGGAACCTGCAGGTCCAACCAGCTATGTAGACTATAGATATAGAGAGGGAAAAGGTTCTAAGCTGCATTTTTACTTACTCTTGAATATTTCTTTTAAGTATAAGTCTGTTAATAGCCTTATATTAAAAATGTAAAACCAGGGTTGTGGCTTATTCATTCATGCAGTCAACAAATATTTATTGAAGATCTGCTATGTTCAAGCCCTGCTCTACGTGCTGGGGACATAATTCTGTGAATAAAACACACAAAGATATCTATTCTCAAGTAAACTGTAATCCAGGAGGGTAGACAATCATTTAACAAAAGTAAAAATATGTATGTAGTATTTTAGAAAGAGATAAGGGTTCTCTAATTTTTTTTTTTAAATGACAGTAGGATCAGGTAAGAAGGATCCAGAGTACTTGATAGAAAGATTGCAGAATGAGAAAGGCTCAGTTGAGTGCTGCCTGGTTTAGGCCCAGGAGAGTGAACATATGACCACACATGTTCTCCAAAGGCTCCTTCGCCAACCAGCAGGCTGGAGAAGAAAACTGAAAAGAGAAGCTAAGTATACTGATCACATCTATCCTACATTAGGGCGATTTTACTTGGGCTTTCCTTGTATTCTCATTAGGAGCTTCTTTGGGACCAGTCCCCACATACATGCTGCTTTTTCAATTATTGTTTCAGAGTCAGAAGGACTTTGGCTCTGCTCCTATTTACCAATATGCATTCTGATAAACTAGCAACACCTCACACCATCTGGCCCACCCTTCCCCCAACTTTCCAAAAGGCAAGAAGGGGAAAAGCTTCTTCAGATGCCCCAAAAGTCCCTTGACCACCTCCCGTGGCAAAAGTCTCTCTTTGATGAGGGTTGAGGTTTTGAGACTCTTAATCTGAGAACATCTCAGTCTTTAGATCTCTGAAATCTCACTGACAAAGCTGTGCCCCAGATTCTCTCCAAACCAGGAGGTTCAAATCTATGCAAATCAGCACTTGGTGGCATAGTTTAAGATGTGGGATTCCTCCTCCTCCACATTCCTATTCATCTAACGGGGTTTGCTTTTTAGATCATAATGTGGGTTGATTGGCTTACATTTTCCCTTTTAAATAGTGAAAGCACTGGCTAAAAACATTAACAGAGTTATTAAATAAACCTAAGTTAGTGGTGTCTTGTGCCCATTCCCCCCAAACAACAGACATCAATTCCTTTCAAGGGAGCTCAAAGCAAAAGCGTAACCTTGATATGATGCCCTCTGGCTTAGAGTTTGGTCACACGAGAACTTAGACTACATCTCCTAATGAAAGACTCCTATCTAGTCCCTCAAGGTCAGACATCCAGGACCGGGATTCCTGTCAACACCATCCAATATTTAGCAGGTCTGAAAGCAGAGCTATATGAAGTTAAAGATTCCATATCTCTTCCTTTTCATATCCCACTTGCAAAGAATAAGCAATCAAACATGTTTAATTAATAGGCAAGGTGAATAAACACAGAAAAGAAATAAATCAAGGAGGCTGATATTTTCATAGGAACAGAATTATTGTATTCTTTTAAAAGTCTTAGGTTCAGGGCACCTGGGTAGCTTAGTCTCTTAAGCCTCTGACTCTTGATTTTGGCTCAGGTCATGATCTCACAGTTCATGAGTTCAAACCCCACACTGGGCTCTGTGCTGACTGAGACTGCTTGGGGTTCTCTGTCTCCCTTTCTCTCTGCCCTTTCCCTGCTTGCACGCAATCTCTGTCTCTCAAAAATATGCAAATAAACCCTTTAATATAAAAAATAAAAAGAAAATAAAAATAAAAAGTCTTAAGGTCTAGGTTACTTTGAGCCTATCTGAATTTGCATAGGGGCAGGGGTTGGGTTCTCCTTAGATCCTACAGAACATATATTACCTTACATACTGCGCTGATGGAAAAGAAGACCCACCTCGCAGCAGTCAAGTCTTAAGATTTGTAAACTCTGGTTGGGGCCTTAAGACAGACCTTTCTCAGGGCGCCTGGGTGGCTCAGTCAGCTAAGCCTCCGACTTCGGCTCAGGTCAGATCTCACGTTCGTGGGTTTGAGCCCCGCAATGGGCTCTGTGCTAACAGCTCAGAGCCTGGAGCCTGCTTCCGGTTCTGTATCTCCTTCTCTCTCTGCCCCTGCCCCTCTCATGCGTTGTCTCTCTCTGTATCAAAAATAAATAAAACATTTTTTAAAAAATTAAAAAAAAAAGACAGACCTTTCTCTTTGAGGCAACCATCTAACGTAAAGCCTACTGTGAAACTTTTTTCTCTTCAGCGGACATTTAAAAAAACTGAAGTTTAAAGAAGTTAAGTAATTTTTCCAAACTTCCACAGCTCAGGAGATACAAAGCTGGGATTCAAACCCAGGTGTATCCGGGCCCCAAAGCCACGCTTCACCCACACCTGCCCTGAGTCATTTGCCAGATCCCTTGGGACAGCTATCCTAAATACAGCTCGGGGTGCCCACTGGCATCCAAAATTGAGAGGATGAACAGCTTGGTACAAGGTGACCCAGCACTGAGAGAGTCAGATACCACAACTGCCTCCAGGCTTAGAAACCAAGCAAAATTATTGTCAAGGGAGTGCTCCAGCCTCTTCAACCAGGGACTTTCCAAATAGTTTCTCCAAAAAGAACAGAAATTAAACCTTTTTTAGCATGCGCAGAGTATTTGGATGAATGCTAATTAACGGCATACTGCACGTACTTTTACCAGCCACTCCAGGATCTTAAAAATCTTCCACAAACAATTTATTATGACAACACCTTGTGAGGTAAGCGCTTCATTCCACAGAAGAGTCAGAAGAAAAGTGAGGAGCTCACAGGAAGTCAGCAGTAGTATTTGCATGCTGTAGATATTAGAGTCTAGTTAAAAACCAGAAACCACTCTAGGTTTCTCAAACCAGAGTGGATTGAATACAGGGAACTGGTTATACGGGGCACTTGGGTGGCTCAGTCAGTTAGGTGTCCGACTTCAGCACAGGTCATAATCTCATGGTTCATGAGTTTGAGCCCCTGAGCTCCACGTCCCATTCTCTGCTGTCACCAGAGAGCCCACTTTGGGTACTTTGTCCCTCTCTTTCTCTGCCCTTCGCCTGCCTACATGGTTCTCTCTCTCTCTTTTTCTCAAAAGTAAATAAACATTTTTTTCATATAGGGAATTGGTTACAGAGGTCCTGGAAGAGCTAAGAAACCAAAGAGGATATAGGGAAGCGATCTCAAGAGGAACAAGAGCAAACATCTGCTACTATCCCTAGGAATGGAGGGACAGTAGGCAGTGCTACCAGATCCCACGGATACAAGTGCCTTGCTGGGTCCATGGAGGAGGTGCAGCCCACAGGGGGCATGCCGACCAAAATGCAGGCTAGGGAAGGAGAGAGACACCCATGCTTCTCCCTTCCTGTTGCTCTCCAGTCTCCTACCAGTTCCTCCCAATAATTATGCTAAGAAGAACGGAGCCTGGGAAATGTACTTCCCTACGATACAGGGCTGGATAGGGAAGGACCGATGCCGAATCTAACAGAAAATACACACTATGCAGAAATTAACAACAGGGTGGTGAATAGGCTGCAAATATGGCGGTGGGTGGGGTGCGGTGGGGAAAGGAGAGATTGAAAGTATTGCCGTAGGCCACGGATTAAAAAGGATTAGGTAGCACACCAGGACGTTTTCCTGCTCATCTGTGGCAACAGTGATTATCAAATATATTGAAGCATTTTTACGAAAGTGAGGAAGACGGCCATGAGAATGGGCTGAAATCCAGGAAGCATAAACTCCCAGGGAGTATTAAAGAATAACGCACACTTGCGTTGCAAGATAGAAGATTCAGAAGCAGCACAGAACTCACTTCCCACAGATACAACTCATTCTAATAAAGCCAGTCTAGAAGGATGGAGATTGAAAGCAGAAACTAAGGAGCCCAAACAGGACAGACTCAGCCCCAGCTCTGGCAGAGGGTGGACGGCTGTGTGTGTCTGGACTCTCATGGGTCGAATTCCAGAACTGCAAATGCAGTGCCCAGACTGCAGCTTTGCAAGGCCCTCTCACTCTTGGGGTGAGGATCCCTGATTCATTCATTGATCCCATGGAATTCACTGAACGCCTGCAGTGTGCCAGGCACTATTTTAAGCACTGCAGTGAAAAAGCAGACAAATAGAATCACCCCAACCCTTCACATGAGCCAGAGCAGTACCATCCCCTCCATCTGGAGGAGAGGGAAGGGGGAATGTCCTGGAAGGATGTGGTCAGAGAGAAACCGAAACTCCCACTTCCTCTGTTATTCCTGGCTCCGCTAGACATTTTCATGGCAGTTACACGTGCACTGAGGACACATCTGCTTCATGAATAGAGATGTGACTATAAACAACAATGGCATTTCTCCCCTGGATGCTAGTTTATTCAGTTGAACTCAACAAATACTGACTATGTGCCAAATCTCTGCCCGGAGCCGGAGCCATGAACATGTTATGAGAAAAGCATTGAACCTGCCCCCAGCATGGGAAGCCTGGCAAACTGGTGCAATTCCAAGTCCAGAAATTGCTGCCAGAGACCTGAGTGCTCCACAGATTCATGTAGAGGACGGAGACTGGCTGCTCTACGGGGGCAAAGCAGGGGTGACGCGGGTTAGGGCGACGCAAAGCTGACCCGAGCCAACTCCGCCGCCCTCCTGTCACCGAGGGCTGGTTTTCAACAAAGGGAGAGTCTTTTTGGTTTTGTCTCATAGGCCGTTCAGTGCTCTCTTCGGCCACCTGTGTGCTAAAGCTATACCCATACAGAGAAGATGAGCTCAGCCCCATGCAAGGACGACACGCCAATTCATGAAACACTTCCTATTTTTGTGAATCAGTAGAACACAGGGGATCTTGAAGGCACTGGAATACTTTGTATGACAGACACCATAATAGTGGATTTATGCCATTGCACAACACCAGGAGCGGACCATAATGTGAACTATGGACTTTGGGTGATAATGATGCGTCAGTGTGGGTTCACCTATTGAAAGAAATGTACCACTCTGGTGGGGATGCTGGTAATGGGGGAGGTTGTGCGAAGGGGGGGGTCGGGGCATATGGGAAATCTCTGTA
Organism: Suricata suricatta; assembly: GCF_006229205.1. Taxonomy (NCBI): domain Eukaryota; kingdom Metazoa; phylum Chordata; class Mammalia; order Carnivora; family Herpestidae; genus Suricata; species Suricata suricatta. The sequence continues at coordinate 64,234,316 of NC_043707.1, forward strand.
CTTTCTGTTCAATTTTGTTGTCAACCTAAAACCGCTCTTTTTAAAAAAAAAGTCTTAATTTTTTTTTTAAGTCATTAAAAAGAAGTAAGAAGTTCAGGCAGGAAAGCAGCTGAGGAAATTCCCTGGAACGGCCAGACAGACACAAACAGGCCCCTGCGGGGCTCTGCGGGGCCTGAGGAAGTTCAAGCCGTCCCCTGGGGCTGGGGGGGGGTCTCTCAGTCCTCTTCCTTCTGGAAGAGGGCAGGGGGCGGAGCCCCGGAAATCTGAGTCTAATTTCTCCCTTTTAAGTGAATGCCTTGCAAAAATACACCTAAGTAATTTAACGAGTCTAGTACCATAATTTACTTCTTGATTTACTAATACTTAGGGGGAAATTACACCTGGACAAGATTTTTGACATTGCGAATCTTTTATTTTAATGTGTTCCTCTGGAAAAGGAAAAATGAAGACGCCATTTGTTATTTAAGATATTTGTTTCTCCTGGTGTTATGCTCTCCTGGGGCCGTACTGCTGTTATCTTAAAAGTGAACATATGTAGAAACATATGTTTCCCAAGAGAGAATAAGTCATGTCCAAACCCAGACATCCTTGGTATAGAATATCTGCTTCCCTAAATATTTGTTTGCCTTGAGAAGTTAAACTTTTTAAAAAATATTTTTAAATGCTTATTTATTTTTCAGAGACAGAGCATGAGTGGGTGAGGAGCAGAGAGAGGTGAAGCAAGCTCCAGGCTCCGAGCTGTCAGCAGAGCCCGACGCGGGGCTCAAACTCAGAAGCTGTGAGATCATGATAGGACACTTAACCGACTGAGCCACCCAGGCGCCCCAAGAAGTTAAATTTTTAAGCATAATCAAGGCCCTAGCTAGTCATGTCCATTTACTCTGCCACAGGATGTCGGGTATCATGCAGCGATTTGTACAGAGCCCTCAATCCGCTTGTTTTCCGGAAAGGATCAGGGCTGCTGGAGGCCTGCTTGGGGTGTCCGTGGGGGCTTCCCTACCGCTCCTCCCTCACCCAGATTGCAGCCTGGAGCTCAGCCAGATGGCCCAGGAAGAACCTCTCCTCTGTTCTGACCCAGGGCAGATCTGCTCACCCCCAACCCCCACCAGCACCACCCCCCCACATGGTTTCCTGCTGCCTCATTCTAGGTGAATTTTTCTAGGGAAAAAAGTCTGCTCAGGCCTATTCTTAAGTGGTGTTTTAGTCATGATGCTCACCTAAGCGGTTTTGTTAACTTTCATCACCTGGAGACATCACTGAAGGTTTAGGCTTTGTCTGTAAGTTCAAAGCAGTGTCACTGCTGTCACTGACCACAGCAGCCAAGTCCAACTCATACATTAATCCAACAGCTGTTTTGGGATAAACTTGAAGACGGGCTGGATTTTCGGTGTGTTTGCATCTCTGGCTTGCTGAAGAAAGCTGTCCAAGCTGTTGAACAGGCACAGGAAGGCTTCAGAGTCTGCCCTTCCTCCTCGGCGTTAATCAGAAAATTTTCTATCAAGGTTAATGCCTTGGGAGGCAATGAAGTTAGCTGCTGAAAGAAGCTGAATTTCACCCTTGGGCAGAAAAGAGAGTACAAGAAAAAAGCAGGCAAAATAAACAGACTCGCATCCCAAACTGACTGCCACTCACCAGGGGATGCCAACAAGGGGTTTTATTTAAAGCCATGAAATCGGTTTTTTCTTTCTGTTGTTTGTTGTTTTTGTAAAGGTACTTTCTCCTAGTTTTCAAAGTCTGAGTCATCCTTTTGATACACAGAAAATTCAAGTCAGCCAGGTGAGATTGGAAAGATAAAATAGGTCCCTGCGGAGAACTGAGGACTCCTTTCTCAGGCCTCTGTAGTACTTCTGTCCTTCCTGGGTCTCGGACTTAGCACAGCATCTCCCTCCTATGTGACAGCACACATTGCTGCCCCCACCTCTCTGGGCACCTGGGAGCACAGGCGGGACATCTTGCTGTCCCCGGTGCCCTGCAGCACCGGGCCCTGGACTGGCGCAGAGAGAGTGCCCAGGCCGGGGTACTGGCAGGCCGGTCACGCTCAAGTGCACACGCTCTGGAGCGGCACCACCTGGTCTCAGCACGAGCTTGGCCTCGTCCCAGTGTGTGATCTTAACCAAGTGACTTTAGCCTTGCTGTGCCTCAGTTTTCTCACCGGGGAAATTACAGCACTTGTTCTCCAGGATTTTTATCAGAAGTAAATTAGATCACCCTAGTACATGGTTATTGTGACTAACTCTTGAGGATCTAGATGTAAAAGTTCATCAATACAAGCCAAATGATGACTTGCTTATAAAGTGTTCGGGCAAATGAAAACCTACTCATTTAGATGGCACTTTGCGGAGAGGGGTGTGTTCAGAGTTGGGTACTGGGGAGAGACCACCAGCTTGTCCAGGTCTTTTTTTTTTTTTTCCATGTTTATTTATTTTTGAGAGAAAGAGAGAGACAGAGAATGAGCAGGGGAGGGGCAGAGAGAGAGGGAGACACAGAATCTGAAGCAGGCTCCAGGCTCTGAGCTGTCACCTAGGCGCCCTGAAATAGCAATCTTAAAATCAAAAGTGGTCGTGGAAAAGTCCCACACAGTCCTTCTACTAAGAGGGAGAAATTTATATGGTGACTGTGTGTGCACATACACACATGCACACAAGCCATTTGATTTCTCAGGGTTTCATTTTCCTATCTGTAAAACGGGTACCACGAATCAGTGGTCCAGATGCCCTATTCTTTGTTTTGCTATCTTAGCGACAGATGTGTGGACCAGAGCATTTTTCCATGGCTGCTACATGCTCGTTGTATCCAATAGTTGCTACTTCCAACTACTTTCACACACACACTTCTCCCTCTTAGTGGAAGGACTGTGTGACTTTTCCATGACTACTGTTGACTTTAAGACGTGGCTATTTCACATGGCCTCAAAACCCAGTGTGCTTTGCTCTAGGATTAACTGAACCTTTTGAACTAAAGGCTTAACTTGTTCTTAATCTTTGAAATGCTGACTTAAAGAATTTGTGCCCTGCCCAACTGGTCACAGGCACAGAAGGGAGCAAGGAGCCGGCATGCACACTTCTTTAGCGACACAAAGTTCCTGGTCGGAGATCCGGGACCAGATTTTTATGGAGCCGATGCCAGATCCAGGGTACCGAGGTCAGAGATCAAAGCAGAGGCAGAGATGAGTGTCCGCTATCTGGAGAGGCACCAGATCCTATCAGGAAATAGTGTGTAGTGGGAGTGCACCAAAGGAAGCAGCTCTCGGGAAACTCAGGGTGGGTGGAAGTCTCTGTGAAAGACCCACAGGAATGGCGTCTCTCGCACACCTGGTGTTCTTGGTACCCATCACGGCGTGACAGTGTGGGAACCATCCTTACTCCGCTGGGCTAAACAGCACCCGGGAATGAGAGTCTGTGAGTACTGTCCAGTAGCATTAGAGTAATAGTTCCAGTTACGTAACACAACCTTTCTGCCCACATAGAAAGAGGCAAAGTGACTTCCTCGGGCGTGGGGACAAGGTGCTCACATAACCCAAAGTACCTCTTGGAGTATTTGGAGGCAGCTGGTAGGAACCTGTGGGTCATGTCATAGAGTCAGATCCAAACCTCTCCCTATTACAAAAACAGATTTCTCCCCATCTTTCCCCATACCTCCCTAACATCACACATGCTCTCTCATTCGACTCCTATGTGCCCCCAGGGGGGTGTGCCTCGTGGATGTCCCAAATGATTATTGGAACCTGACTAGCAAATGATAAAAATGCATCCAATGGAAGGGAGGAGAAGATACCATCTCAGATACCATTGACATTTTTCTAAGATGCTTTACAGGTGACGTGGAAATGACCACATAGGAAAGGCACCACAACCGCAGCTGTCCAGCTAGGAAAGGCCTCTGTTACCCAGCACCGGGGCCAGCTGACCTGCTGCCAGAGGAAGGCTTGGGGGTTAGCAGTTAGCAGGAGGCAGACGGCTTGGGGAAGTGAGAGACCATGGAGGAGTCGGGTCGGTGGTGTGGATGGCCTCCGCGTCCTGCGGGAGGGAGCTCCCCCATCCAAGCAACCCTTCTGGGCTCTCGGGTTAGGAGAAGTCAGCATACACATAGACCAGTGGAAATAAAAGTGGCTCTATGGTAGATTTCATCTCAAGCCTGGGTATGTGTATCAAATAGGGCGAGAATTCACATGTGAGAAAAGGCACGTGGAAGGTGGATGATCGCTACATGGAGGTGATTCGAGATTAAACTAGCTCATCAGCTCAATTATGGCATAAACAAGAAGTAGGTCAGAAGGGCCTTTCTCACCTAAATTCTAGCTTATTAATTACCGTCATGACCCCTATTTCTTAATGAAAAACAGAAACATGGAGGGACATTTGTTTTATGTTGTGGGATGTGGGCAGGAAGGCATTTTCAGGCTAGGGTCTCCTTTTTTATTTCCTGCTCTGAAGAGGAAAAGAAAATCTGGATGTCAAAAAACACTAAGAACTAAATGAGTGGATGCAAAGCAAACAAAGGAGCCCTTTATTGTCAACTAACGCCTGGTTTTGGCTTGGCTTTCTATTGGAAATTCTCCTTTTTTCCAAGCCAGGAACCTCAGAGAGGGCCAGCTCCACAAGGGCAGGAGACACTGGCGAAAAAGGAAAAGGGACACGCGCATCTTAACACTGCCCCTGCAGAGAGGCGGCCTGGTGCTAACTGCCTGCATTCCAACCCTGAGTGACTTACTTAACCTCCCCGGGCTTGGGGTTAACTCACGTGTACAAAATTCTACCTACCTCTCTGTGAGCATTAAATAAACTAATACCTAAAGGATGCTAGAATCGTATTTTCTGGTTATTTTTACTGGCCGCAGATAGAATAATAGAAATGGACAGCTACAGAGAGCGGCTGACTGCTTCCAAATGATCATTCGCTTTTCCACTGGCAGCATGATAGCAGCTAAGAAGAAACAAAATGTAGAGAGAATGAAGTTACTTTGATCGTTTCCTGGATTCTCAGAAAAGACCATCATGTTCTGGAGCCTGCTTCGGATTCTGTTTCCCTTTCTCTCTGCCCCTCCTGCGCTCACATTCGGTCTCTCTCCCTAAAGTATAAATAAACACTTTTTAAAAAATTAACAAAAAAAAAGAAAATGACATCATGTCAAAGCTATGTCTAGTTTATTGTTCTCTCGTTTGGCAAATGTGGGACAGTAGCATCTGAGCATGAGAGGTACTGGCCCGTTCCCGCCTGCATGAGGCTAAGAACAGAGCAGAAGAGAATGATCTCACAACTAACTTCAGCACAGGCCACGACTGTGGCAGGAGGTGGCAGGAGGGTGAGTATGGGATTGTGGCCACTGACCAGGTGGAAGACTGGACCGCCCCCACCCCAGGTACCCAGCACAAATCAAGTCCGCAGTAGGTTCTCCATAAACATTCACGGGATTAACAGACACAGCACATGCTATGCTTTATTGTACATCTCAGGTTGTCTTTCATCTCAGGATCTTCAGAGCAAAATACATCTTTCTTTTTATCTCCCCAGCACTTGACATCATGCCTAGCAAAAGGGGGGGTGTAAAAATGTTTTTTGAATTTATCTGAATGACTAAGAAAACCTAATGTGTCTCTCCCCTATTCAGCTGTGCAGATCTTTCTAGCTTTAACCCAAAGAAATGAGAAACTTGACAAGATGGGTAGCCAAGTTAATTTTAAGAGTTTGGGTTTTTTTTTTGCACCCATCAAAATTACATTTATAACTGGTTTTCTGCTCACTCTTATCTGTCATGATCCCTTATTTTTTTTAATTTTTTAAAAAAGTTTTTATGTTTATTTATTTGAGAAAGAGGGAGGGGGTGGGAATCCTAAGCAGGCTCTGCATTGTCAGTATGGTGCTGGAGGCAGGGTTCAAACTCACAAACTGAGAGATCATGACCTGAGCCAAAATCAAGAGTCAGATGCTTACCCAACTGAGTCACCCAGGCGCCCCAGCTTCTTCTTTTTATCAAGACTCTTCTCCTTCAGTGTTGGGGTCCCATCTGTCTTCCCCCATCTCTCCAGACTCTCTTCTACCTTCTTCCCTAGGTCATCTTCCTCCTCCAGTCCTGTCCCAGCCTCAGTCCTAGACCCACTGGAAGCTATTGTTTCTGTCTGATGGCTAATTTTATTGACCTACTCTTTCTAGTAGGGGGGACCCACTCCCTGACCCCAGGAGTGGACACATTGCCAGGCTTACTATTCCTCTGGCAACGGTGATTGGCTAAGGAGTGAGCAAATGCCCTGAAAAGGGACAAAACCCTTCCCTGGCACGACAGCTGGACCCTGGTGTGATACAGCTGAGAGAATGTCGCTCTATGCTTTTAGCAGTAATCAGGCCCTACCACATGGAGTCCACGCACAGACAAACGGAGACCAGCTTCAATGGGAGAAAGAGCAGACAAGAGCAAGAGAGAGGTCTGGTCCCAGAGGCCCTGGTTTCTGTAAACCTCCCACTGGGCAATAAGCTTCCCAGACTCACAAACTTCTACATGCCCCTTTGATAGGAGCCAGGCTGAGCAGGTTGCTAGTGCTCGGTAAGGGATTTACTGTCACAAACAACCCTCCTGTGGAGACCTTGTCTACTTTTAAATCTTTGACCATCCATCTAGGCAAATGTCTTTTCTAGTTCTACCTTCAGTTTCCTCATAAGCTTTAGCGCCCCATTCCCAACTCTTTGTGCCGGGCATTTTTCTTAGAGGTCCACGGCCCCTCTCCTTCCACATGTGTAAATTCACCATTTCTGAGCTGCCAACCTTCCATTCCAGGCTCTATCTTGACCTGTGCTGCCATTTTTCTCTGTCCCAAGACTTTACTCTTCTCTCTCCTTCCTGTCCCCACCCACAATCAGTCACTGAGTCCTGCAGCATCTTCCTTCATATTGTTTTCTACAGCTGTCCTTCCTTTCTATTTCTCAGCCATGATTTGGGTGACGGCCTTAGATTCCCACTACACCTCTTGACTCAAATCTTCTGACATACTATGACCAGAAGAGTAAGCCTCCTAAGGTACTATCTGCTGAACCAAGTCCAGACTTCTTAGTGGAGCCCACAGAGTTGACCATGCGCCAATGTTTTAGCCTCTGGCCACACTTGTCACCGGCAGGATCCCCAACCCCGGTGTGTGTGGCCCCCACTCTGCTCACAGAGGCCTCAGCTCTTGGCTCACCCTTTCCCCCCTCAGCCATTCCCCTGGGGTCCAGTTCAGATAGCTTTCCTCCAGGGAACCTTCTCTCATCACCCTAGTGAAAGATGAATTCTCTCAGGGCACCTGGGCGGCTCAATCAGTTAAGCATTTGACTTTTGATCTCAGCTCATTTCATGATCTCATGGTTTGTGAGTTCAAGCCTTCTGTGCACTCTCTCTCTCTCTCTCTCTCCATGTGCCTCCCCACTCCCCTCTCTTTCTCTCTCACAGTAAATAAATCAACTTTAAAAAAAAAAGTGAACTGTCTCTTTGGAGTCCCAAATACCTTCTATCTCTTTAAACAAAGCTTCTGGATGTGGAGGACATACTATGTGCCACGCACCATGCCAGGGACCAGGGATGTTGGTAAAGATAAAGCAGCCCCTCCTGGCGCAGGGCTCTCAATCTACTAGTGGTCACTAGTGATCACTTAGCCGGCCTTCTCCTGTGGAAGCTTACACATCTGCTTTAGCTCTCTGAATAGCTTGCAAGATACTTTAGATAAAGGACTCATGGGGCACTTGGGTCGTCTGTCGCTTAAGCATCCAACTTCAGCTTAGATCATGATCTCCCGGTTTTGTGACTTCAAGCCCCACATCTGGTTCTGTGCTGATGGCTCAGAGCCTGGAGCCTGCTTTGGATTCTGTGTCTCCCTCTCTCTCTGCCCCTCCCCTGCTCATACCCTGTGGCTCTCTAAAATAAATTGAAAAAAAAAAAAAAAAAGCAGGACTCATAATGTTCCTGGTACATTGTCCCACACACAGTAATCCTTCTGTATGTATTTATTAGCCTGTATGCAGGAAGATCTTGGTGGACAAATCCATAAAGGATAGCAGATGTAAGAGAAAACCTATTTTTAAAAATAAGGGCCAGGCTTAAGGCCAATCCTTTTAATTTAGTCATTTTAAGAGCTGTCTATAAAGTTTACCAAATTCTGAAAACCCAGTCCTGTCCTGGAACCATAAGCTCCCTCTATAGTCTACGTCCTGTTACGGTCCTCACAACAGGAGAGAGGAGTCATTTTGGGGTCGGTGTATAGCTGATTCAGAATCGCGAGTTGCTGCCACACGGTACCAGAGGGCAGTGGTGTAGACCGGCAGGTCAACGAGCCAAATGCTCTCACCACGCTTCCAGGGTGCAAATAACTTTGCTTATGCAGCAATCACTTTCCAGCTTGCAAGCTCTGTGTGAAAGAGGCACTGCTGTAACAGATGCAGTGTCACCCGTTAAAGGTGGCAAGTGACCAGTCAACCTCCATTTTGATGAGCAGTGATTGTTATTTTTATTCTGTACATACAATGTGATAAACTAGATAAATACTAGACACAAGCTGTGGATATTGTTTTAGTAACAAAAAGTCATTTAAAATGAAAACCTTGAATGTGTGTTCTCATTAATATAAAATGCATAATTTTAAAGTTTTTACATGGCATCATTTTATGCAAGCATCTCTTAATTCCCAGTTTCTATAGCTCCTTACACCTGACATATACACTAACTTGATGAACAGAAATCCATTCATTCAATAAATACTTGGACTCTCTACCTGATGCTGAGTTCTCCCTAGACTCTCCCTAGATTACCGGCTAACATGTCAGAACATCTGTAAACTAGGCTATTTTATAAAATGCCACTGAATTAAGTGTCTAAAAAAGAATAAGGCCTCCAGATACAAGTACTTTTAAACTAGTTATTTCACTGATTTTTTTTTTTTACATTCTTTATCTGAGGAATCCCATACTTATCCATCTGCTATCTTTCGCCTTTTTATAGACTTGGCTCTCTATATTGGGATATTTACTTTTTTCCCCCTGTGAAAATTTTTGAAAGTTCATCCATACTTTCAAACTGATAAAGTACATGTATTTTAAGCCTACAGATAATTTTCTGAGTTGGAGATACCTGTTTGATGGACTGACCATGACATGCCTAACTTTGTAATTTTTTATTTGGCATGGAACAAAATTTATTAAGAAATAACATTAAAATTGTTTTATATCCAATTCAAAATGGTGACAGGAAGTCATTCAAACAACTAAAACCAGGACAGGAAGTAGGAGTGCTCATGTATTTAATAGGAAAGAGACTCCTTGTTTTATTCTGTATATCCAGAGTCTAGGGAGAACTCAGCATCAGGTAGAGAGTCCAAGTATTTATTGAATGAATGGATTTCTGTTCATCAAGTTAGTGTATATGTCAGGTGTAAGGAGCTATAGAAACTGGGAATTAAGAGATGCTTGCATAAAATGATACCATGTAAAAACTTTAAAATTATGTGTTTTATATTAATGAGAACACACATTCAAGGTTTTCATTTTAAATGACTTTTTGTTACTAAAACAATATCCACAGCTTGTGTCTAGTATTTATCTAGTTTATCACATTGTATGTACAGAATAAAAATAACAATCACTGCCCATCAAAATGGAGGTTGACAGGCTGTTTAATAAGCCTTGGGTTTATAGAGATAGTTTTGTGCTGAAAATACTAATCCTGTGTAAGGTTTGAACTGGAAGCTATTTCTCTAAAATTATGCTTTAATATTGGTGCTGTGTGATAACGTACGTGGCAAAGCTTCCTGTAAACCATTTTAGACAGCTAATAGAAGTATTTATGAATGGTGAGGATAATAGATTTCATTGTATAGGCTTTCCACTATTTAATTTTGGTCTAAATGCTAACTGCTGAACTAGTACATAATTATTTTCATAAAATGCACAATCATGACTGCCAATTTTTCCATGACTAACTATACCCTGCCAGATGTTTTTTAAGTTCTGCTAAGTCATATTTTCTTTTTCCAGAACTCTGTGTTCCCACTCTTAAGTCCCTCTGGCCTTTTCTCAGACTCTGCCTTTTACCTGAATTTGAGATAAAATGAATCCTTGGCTCTTTTTACCATTCTATATGAACATAATAGTTTTGCATAAATTACTCTCAATCTCACCTACTATCATAAGCCTTAGCCTGTCCCTTTCCTGGAGAGATAGAAATTTCGTGCAATTTTTTCTGAAAAGTCATGAAGACTTTCCATGTGAGAACAGCCCCATCATATGACTGAAAAGCTTCTGATTCACCCCCAGAACCCAGGTTGTTAGAAAAAAATGCTAACCAGTTCCCAAACTTCCACATTTGTTTTCTGCCGTTCAGCTCCCTTTCCTCCCGATTTGATTTTCTGGCTGTAGCAAGAATCATTAATCACTAGTTAGACAGCTAGAGCTTGCTGTCAAGTGATACCTTGCGACCCAGGATGGATTCATATTCTCTTACCAATCTGAGCATCACGCAACACTCACCGCCCAGCCACTACACAGAAAAACTTCAATGACAAATTTCATCTCTTGAACGTCAGTGAAAATATCTGGCCGCATGCATGGTTCCAAAAAAAGTTTTCATTGATTCAAAATGTATTAAAAGCCTACCATGTGTACAAAGTGTTGAGAGATGTAAAGAAAAACAAATCTGATCCTTTTGCCCCAAGGAGCTCTAGTGGGGAAGAAAGACAACAAACACAGTTGAAATCAAGTCAGTGAAGTTAGCGGGGGGGGGGGGGGGGGGGGGGGGGGGGGGGGGGGGGGGGGGGGGGGGGGGGGGGGGGGGGGGGGGGGGGGTACAGAGGAGGGGCTGCAACATGGCCCAGTCACCCTCAGACTCTTGGTCAACCACAATGCATCGCTAGGTATGCAAAAGCTACGGGACTGCTCCTACATGTCTCCATCATGCACGTTTCAAGGAATAGCCATCAGGATATTTCCGCTGGAGAACAGTGAGTTCCCCAAACTGCAAGCATTTTTTACACCTACTTGCAGAGCACTGTTGGGAACCTGTGCAGGAATAAACGAATCAGGTAAGCCTGGGTTTATGAGCCACTCTTATTTCCATGCATTGGAGTAGAGGAAAGCATGGTTGTGGAAAGACAAGCCCCTGAGGTCAGAAGACCTCATTGTGAGGCTGCCGTAGGATCCTCATCCCTTAGAGAATGTCTGTGAGGTCCCCTATAGCCTTCTGATATTCTAAGACCTCACCATAAAGGGAATAGTCCAGCCAGCCTGATTATCATTAGAGTTTAAGAATTTTTTTGACTTCTCAGAGCCTCCAAGATATACCAAACAGGAGGGAACTTTGGTAACTGCTAAGCTCAAATTGACCAAAGGGAGTTAAAAAGATGTGTAAGGGTAGGAAATGATTTTAACAATCATTTTGTTTCTGTGCAATACATACCAACAGTGAAATTTTCGGAATGTACTTTTAACAGTGCCAAGCAGCAGGGATCTAGACATTGTCTGGCCACAGTCTGATCGACTGTGATATCACAGAGAGATTATTTACTATAGCCAGTCTGCCTTCTCTTTTCCTTGGAAGTAGTAATAATTTTTCAGCATTTTTCAATGAAGGATATAATTCTATATTTATTCAAAAATCTGCACATAAACTAAAAAATTTCTCTCTTCCCTGTCTGATAATATTGGTGATACTTACGCAAAATAAGTATTTATCTAACACATCAACCTTTAAGGCATTTTTTGTGTCACCATCTAATGTTAAGCATACTTTCCTTGCCAAATTGCTGACCTGGACACACTTAAAGCCCTTTATGTTTCAGGGGCTCTAAGTGGAATCAATTACTCTGTAGACAGAGCAACAACTCCCTGGGTCTTGGAAAGCAAGTGTAACGTTTTCTCCTAGGTGCCTTCAACTCCAGTGCAAACAATCGCATCCCAGGCTGGGCTAAAGATGTTAGAGAAAATGACTCAGGCGGGAGTCTACAAAAAAGGAGGCTCGCGTGGTCTCGTTCTGCAAATATAAACTTTGTAGAGTATTGAGCTGGAAGAGACCTCAAAGAGAAACCACTAAGTGCAGCTTTCAGCTTCTAGGAAAGAAGAACAAGAGCTAAAACTGGATGTGCTATTTCAGTTCAGGCTAAGGGAGAAAGCCAAAGTTTTGCAAGATTTTCTTTCTTTTAAAATGAGTGTATTGCTATGGTTCCACAGGCTATATGGAAATACGTAGATAGTAAACACTAAATGCAAATGCAAGGCTGACTCCCCTAGAAAAAGGTGGGAGATTCTACTCTCTCCCTAAAACCTCTCCAGTCTGTCTTGGAGGTAACCAAGGAGTAATAATAAAGGAATGATGGCGAATGACTTGAACAAGGCTTTCTACAATGACACGAGTTAACATTCTATTGCCTGACAATTTTTTTAGGAATGCCCAGGAGAGGAAGCCAGAAGTAGGTTCCAAAAACCAATGCTTAAAAAACTAGTGGGGGGGGGGGTGGAAGTCTGATGATATTGTTTTATTTCATTTTTGGTTTCTCTACCCTTGGGCGGGACTCTGTTTCACGAACATCTTCTTCACTGTGAGAGCAATCTTTTCTGGAACCACAGGGCTGCATATGTCATGCTGGAATTCTCCCAGGGGTACACTGCCAGACTGGGGCAGCTCTTCCTCAGTCACTACCCCCAGGGCGGCTGGCCTGAGCCAAGTGACCTTCAGACCTGCGGACAGACACCTGCATTCGCACCACCTTTATGGGATGCGACCCACGCTAAGGGCTCTGTGAGGTGGGAAGACCAGGCATCACTGCTTTCGGGGGAGCAGACGAACCGCAGCTGGGATCGGAGCCCTGCTCAGCTTCACGCGGCTACCTGGCTGCAGACCCGGAGCCTTGGGCCCTGTGGGCGAGGCGCGGGGGAGCCCCAGCCCGGAGCCCCGACCTGCCTTAGAGCGTGTCATTGCTGCCGCTCGCACCGGCCGGGACAGCACTGGTTCACCAAACGGCCGAGAAGAATCCTTTCCCTCCACCTCGAGAACTGCTTCCAAAGCGCCCCCGCTTTCTTTCCCACAGACCTGCCCACTCGGACGTCGGGGCCGCCGGCCTGGGTGGCCCGGGGACCAGGGGGTTGGGGGCTGGGAGGCCGGGGGACCCGGTTCGCACAGCACCTGGGTGCCGCCGGGGCCGAAGGGCAGCGTGGCGCTCGGCGGCGCGGTTGAATCACGCGTGAATCACCCGCGGAGTTTCCTAGCCAGAGGGGGCGGAGCAAGGGCGGGGACGGCCCGGGGGCCGCCCACCGCGACGGCCAGTGACCGGGCCGGGGGCGGGAGTGGGGAGGGGCGGCGGGGGCGGGCTGGGTGCCGGCCGAGGCGCGGGCCTCCACGCGACTCTTTAAAGCGCGCGCGGCCAGGGCTCCCCCAGACTCGGGGTTCCCCGCGATCTTTTCCGCTCCGGCCTGTGCCCAAAGGGCCCTCCAGGCCAACCCTCCCAGTCTTGGGGCGCAACCGAATCCTCCCGACCTCGCCGCCAGCTCGGGGACATGGAGACCCTCACCGGACCCCGGATGCCCTGCCCCGAGGACACCGTCGCTCGATTGCTCTTGCTCTGCTTGGTCCTTCTTCAGGTGACCGGAGCCTCAGGTGAGTGGCATCCGCCCCCGAAGCCCAGGGGCGCGAGGGAGGAGAGGGCTGGCCCGCCGGTAAAGGCAGCTCTCACCGAAGTCTGAACGAACGCGGCCCCCCGAGGAGCGCAGGCGGGAGTTGCAGGGGAGTAGGCAGCGTCCCCTTCTGCTGGAGAGGCTGGCTCGGCGTCAGTCCGTTGGGCTTGCATAAATGGATTGTGGCTCCCGCTTTAAGTTTACGAAAGTGTTTTCCAGTGATCCGCACCTGCACTGGTCAGCGTGCCGCGTTTGGGTATCATCCTTCAGTGCACGTGCACTTTCCCTGATAGAGCGAGAGAGGCCTTTGTAGTTTCTTGATCGTCTTTGTTTTAGATTGAATTGGAGGCAATCCTGTTGCAAAAAGTCGTTCGGATTGGCGCAGGCACCACATTGTACTTATTGGGGTGGGGGGAGGTGGAGGGGAAAGAAGCAGGGCAGAGACTGTGACCTGTTGAGTATTGGCAAGGCAGACCTTAATAATAAAGCATCCTACCTGAATACATACGATGGTGTGACAGGCCACACTCCTGCCTGGCTGTCTAAAAGTTTCTGAATAGAGACTTGCTAGATAAGAATGGGAAAAGTCGAGATTTGACTTTCTTATGGTATGCAGCCCTAAACCTCTCTCACCCATGTGGTATCTGCTCTCTTCCATAACTTACCCCAAACCCTTCTTACCTAGCCCCCCCCTCGTGAGTGGACCCTTTGGAGTCCTGCACTTCCCTGGCTGGCCTTGGAGCTCTCCGGAGGCTGAGGGCTCCTGAGCTGTGCTTCTAGGTCAGGTTATCACAGGGGTTCCCCCAGGAATAATTTCAAACAAGGATTTTAAGGTCCTTGCCTGTTTTCTTAGATTACAAGGTCAATCTTGCCAGGAGGAAACCAAGAGAATTTAATTAATAAATTTAAGTAAAACTGGAAGATTTTTTTGTCTTGATAATTCAGTAGTGCATGAGGCTTTTGTAGTTGGAAAAAAATTAATATGAAATTTATAGTGATGTGAGGGACGGGAAGGTGTTTTATACCATCAACATTAAATCATGTACTGAATTCACGTAATAATAGTTGTTTCTCTGTTGTTCAAAGGCACTACAGATATAGTGGTAGCATATAATTTAACCTGGAAATCAACTAATTTCAAGACAATTTTGGAATGGGAACCCAAACCCATCAATCATGTCTACACTGTCCAGATAAGGTAAGCTAGGTACAGAAAGAAAAAAGAAAAGAAAACTAAGGTTTTTGATGTTTCCACTTCCCTGCTCCGAATACAAACTTTAAAGCTGATTAATGGATGGGAGTATTTCACAGACGATAAAGAGGGCATTGGTGGTAATCTGCAGGCCAAATTTCATAGTCTATGAAGCCTGCAATATTTCCTCAGCTTACACTGATAGAATGTTTTACATGTTTGGGGGCATGATGGAAGATTCTCAAATGGAGTGTGAGACATAGCTGAGAGAACCTTCTTGGCGCACCTGGTCTTTTTCCTCGCTGTCTAGACTGTGAGCTGGATCTAACATGTTGAGGAGGCGGCAGGGAGGTGTACAAATGTATACATTGCCCTTAAGCAGTGTTTGATTCATTAATCTTTAGACACGGGTTCAAAATTCAGTTGCGTCCATGATCTCGGAGGAGGTCAAATCCGTGACTCACAAAGCCCGGAAGAAATCCTCCTCTGTCTGCACTCATCCATCCGGCTCTGATCGGCAGCTCTCTCTAAGAGCCGGTGATTCGCACGTTCAATCTGCATGTCGGACGTGTGCCGTCTCTCTTCCTTGATGGTTTTCACCATATTCTTGGTGAGTTTGGGGTTTCTGAAATGTTCTAGGAGGCTTGCTTGAGATCTTATTAAATAGAAGAGAGCTATTTTTAACACTAACCGAATAGAGGCACAATAGTATCACTGGCTAAGAAATAAAGGTGTTTCGCTGTTGTGTTTGAACAGAGCTTCTAAGTACAGAGTGCGTCTTTTAGGTGGATGTTCTTCTTTTTCAAAATGAACTTTGTGACGACTGTTTGCTAGACAAGGAGGAGAATCTGTGTGTCTGTGTGTGTGTGTGTGTGTGTGTGTGTGTGTGTGTGTGCGCGCGCGCATGCGTGCATAGAGCTAAGGGGGTTTCTTAACCCCAGGGAATAATTATGATTGTGGTCAAACTTGTCAATTCAGATTCCACTAATTGAGAATTA
Source organism: Suricata suricatta (assembly GCF_006229205.1). Classification (NCBI taxonomy): domain Eukaryota; kingdom Metazoa; phylum Chordata; class Mammalia; order Carnivora; family Herpestidae; genus Suricata; species Suricata suricatta. Next base: position 64,250,123 of record NC_043707.1, read on the forward strand.
GCAATTAATTCTTCTGATACAGAGTTGAATTTTACTTTAGTAAAACACCTTCCTTCTGGATCATGAAAATGTGATTTTAGGAAGAATGCTTACTCCTAAATATACTCAATCTTACATTTGGTGAACATGCAGAAACATTTATGATTTACTTGATTTTTATTTTTTACTCTTTTTAAAAAAATCACTTCCCCTTCACAATGGTAAATGATCCCCAAAGATTATTCTTTTTATTTTTAATTTTAGAGAGAGAGCATGAAAGCAGGAGAGAAGAGGGGGGTGCAGAGGGAGAGGGAGAGAGAATCTTACAAGCTCAATCCCGTGACCTTGGGATCATGACCTGAGCCAATATTAAGAGTCAGACCCTCAACTGATTGAGCCATCCAGGCGCCCCTACCTGATTTTTAAACCTAAGCCTTTCTTAACCCTAAGTTCTTAGACTTTGCAAGGCTGCTAATATTTAAACGAACGCGTCCCCAGGACATGCACACATCCTAGCTGAGCTGGAGCTTAGTGGTGCCTGCTGGTGGGGAGGAGGACTTCTGCCAGGAGAGGGATCTCCCCATACCCTTGAACAGTCCCCACCCCACCCCTGCAGGAGGCCCAAACTCTCCTACAGCCTCCGCATCAGTAAGTAGGGTTCCCCTGGTGAAAAGGACCATAACAATCCTCTTAGAGAAGAGGATGCTGTTGCCGTGGGAAGGTAAGGGATTTATTCGTGACTGCCTGCCCTGATAGTGCCCAGCCAGCTCTGGAACCAAGGTCGCCCCCGGTGCCCATACCACCACCTGCTTAAGTGGATCTGCTACCGTCTGCTGTGAGGCCCCGAGGCTGGGAGGAGGAGGAAGGCCATTCCCACGGCATCTCCTCTATGGGCTTTCTTCCCTCCCGGCTCTCTGTCTCTGGAGAAAACATTTTAACCTACTATCCCTCTTCAGCCATCCACCCTCACTGCCGCCTGTCCCCCAGCTGCCTGGGGCTCCAGCTGCACTTTTCCCCTCTGCAAACACTCTTCAGCAGTAGTTGGGAAGTGCTGTTGGTTCACATCTTAGCGCCCAACCATCACCTGTAATGCCCATTCCACAGAAATGTTCTGAATTCTAACACTAAACTTCCAAAGCTTTTAGAAAATAACCTCCTTCTAAATTGGTGAATCTGGATTCTGCTGGAATTTTTTAGTCATTCAGATGGGCCATTTATTATTTCCAAATCAGAAGGGTTTGCAATACCTAGAGGAACTTTGAGGGCTTTTAAATATTAATGCTGGCAATAGCATTTAGAGGAACTTCGTACAGAATTGCCCCTTCATTACCTGTTCACATGACTCACTACGTTCAGACATCCAGGCGCTTGTGCTAAATTTCGCCATAGGGGACTGTGATTTCTACAAGTGAGCTGGGGGGTGGGGGGACAACACCTATCTCTGAGATGGAATGTAGCCACAGAGCCCTGCGGTCCTTCCTCTGTTCAGCTGAACAATGTTTGTGCCTTAATGATGGAGAATCATCATGCTCTGACTCCCTCTTTCAAATAGAAGTGATATAATTATTTAAAAATGCATTTTAGCTATTCTGGAATTGAGACAGCCTCTTTGCTGTCTCACAGAAAGAGAAATCTAAGAAACCAAAATATTTCTGTGTCGATCTCCGTTTGTGACTTTTAGGGCAAAGAGTGTGTTTGCCCACCCCCCCTTAGCCTGGATATTGAGTTCAGATTTTTAAAAGAACATGTACTTGTGGCTCTCATGTGTGGACGGAGACAGGTGAATCCTATGGCAGCTCTGTTTTCCCCCTGATTCAGCCCGTAATTGCTATCCGCCTAACACTCAGCAAGGCCTGGCTATGTGTGAGCCCTCAAGTTAGCCCTGTTGCTTAACAGGGGGGCACAAGGGCACGGACCCTGGTACCAAGTTCACAGTAAGTGCTTTCATGGAGGTATCAGTGCTGGGAACAGGAAAGAGAGAGGTCGATTCTGAGAAAGGAGATCTGGAGATTCCTGGAGAAAGTGAGACTGGAGCATGGTCTTGAATGATGGGCAGGGCTCTCCGGCGGCCCCTGATGCTGAAGGAGACAATGATGTGGCTGTCAATATACGTGGGACAGAAGTCTGTGGGTCCAGTAGCAGGGACACTCATCTACAAGTTGTTTTGGTCCTTCAGAATAATTTCATGTTTGGTGGTTCTTTAGACTATTTCCTCTTGAAAGGCGTCTTACAAAAGAAAGATCTGTCTTAGTCTCTTAGTCTTTCAGACTCTTAGATCCTGCCTTTATTGTTACGTTGTAAACTTTTACGGGCTATATTCACATCTTGTAAAGTGAAGAAGGCATGCAATATAATGAAATGGACAGACCTGGTCCTCACCTCATCAGCTATGTGACCTTGTACACATAGCTCTGAGCGTGTGTCCTTATATATAAAAAAAAATCCAACTCCTTCCTGGAAGGATTATATCAAATGGAGTCGCCTCTGTAAAGGGCCGTGTCATATAGTAGATTCAATAATAAATGAATCTACTATATTCAATGACCAGTAATGGTCACAATCAAGTGTAAGATATAGAATATATTATTATGTAGATTATGTTATCACTACACTGACTATATTCCACACAGAATATAGAATGTGATAAAATAAGTGTGTTCTACAGTGCTATAACAAGTAATTGGGTCTCGATGGGAAATTGCTCTCTCTCCCGTGTAACTCCCGTGTAACCCTAACAAATTGCCTACATTTTAAGAAAGACATTTAACGAATGGTTAAGAGCACAAACCTGGCAGGCAAAGGTGCTGTGTGGCTCAAAGTCCTGCTATGTGACTCTGAGCTGGTCCCCCAATCTCACTTTGCCTCAGTTGCCTTATCTGGGAAAACTGAGTAATTACAGAGCCATCCCCAGGTTGCTGCAAGGACTCAGGTACATCTAAAGGACTCGGCATAGCAAACGCCTCCTCAGACTGCTTGTGGGTGGTATTTGTGGAACACGGCCCCACAGCCAGAAAGCAATCTGTGTCAGATGCAGATCATAATGCTCTTCCTTCCTACAGCCCCAGGTTGGGAAACTGGAAAAGCAAATGCTTCTACACCACAGACACCGAGTGTGACCTCACCGACGAGATTGTGAGCGATGTGAATCAGACATACCTGGCACGGGTCTTCTCCTACCCAGCTGATGCCACTGATTACACCGGGGAGCCTCAATTTAGAAACTCCCCAGAGTTCACACCTTACTTAGAGAGTAAGTACCCAGTGCGTAATAGCCTTGCATTCTCGGTCTGAATGTTTTTGTGAGCTTGTGACTCACAGGGGCTGTTCAAAGAGGAACACTCATGCGTTGAATTGCTAGACTCTACTCCTGAAATCATTATAGCACTATATGCTAACTAACTTGGATGCAAATTTAAAAATAAATAAATAGGGGCATCTGTGTGGCTCAGTTGGTTGAGCATCCAACTTCAGCTCAGGTCATGATCTCATGGTTCGTGGGTTCGAGTTCTGCATCAGGCTCTGTGCTGATGGCTAAGAGCCTGGAGCCTGCTTTGCATTCTATGTCTCCCTCCCTCTCTCTATTCCTCCCCTGCTTGCTCTGTCTCTCTCTTTCAAAAATAAACTAAAAATTAAAAAAAATTAAAAATTAGAATAGTCATCCTTAAATGCATGCTCCTTCTCAGATATCAGTAAGTGTCACAGCGCTGTTGGCTTGATCCAGGTGTGCTAGGAGGTGTCACAGAACGTAAACTCTGGAGTTGCTAACAGTGTCATCGAGTAACTGTTTTCTGTCACCGGGCCCTCCCAGCAACTGGCTGGCTGGAGGGGCCAGGGAGCAGGAAGTGCACCACCAAGGCTGGAGAGTCACTGTCGAGGAGGATATTTAGGAGATTATACATTACAGGTGCATCTAAATCTCCTGAATTTTCTCTTCCATTATCAGACCAGAACTCTCAGTGTAGGGTTTTCACTACCAGTCACAAATCCAGGGGGTAGGCCCCGTGTCCCTCTGAGTCCACATCAGGCTCTCGAACCTTTTTAAATAACCTGATCACAATCTGCGTCACGTGAGCTGTGAGGCTGTGCTGGCCCTCAAGCCAGCTCCCAGCCTGCCTCCTTCCTGCTGGTTTTGAAAACGAGGAATGCTTTCCTCCCCAGCCTTTGTCCCAGTAAGCTGACCTGAGCATCTAAAAAGGGAATGCAGAGGATTGCTGCCAAGTAGGAGATTGCAACTTTTTTTTTGTTTTGGGTCAGGACTGTGGTCCTGAACTAGGTATTTTAAATAAACAGACGCAGCACATCACGCTGGGTGAGATCAGCTGTGCTTTTCAGAAGAATTAGAATGAAAGGTTAGAATGGACATGTGTCACGTTTGTTATCTGGTGCTTTTGTATTTAGCCCTGCAGCGGCCCAGTGAGAACGCTCTCCCAGCAGGGAGGGCGAGAGGGCAGAGGCAAGTCACCGCCTTGCCCCTCTGGTATCTACTTGGAAATAGGGCACAGCCCGACCCCCAAGCAAATCTGTCTGCCTTCCCTGAGCCCATTGCCACAGCCTGTCTTCAGACTCCTCTGTGACCTTCGCTCACGTGTCTCTCTGGGCCCTCAGCTGGAGCTCGGCCACCACAGCCACGGCCCCCTCGGTGATGCTGTGGCCTCAGTGACACTCAATCCCCTTTTAGATTTCCCGAGTTTTTTATAAGCCACTTCAAATCCTTTCTTGATGTAAGATTGAAAGTATTTTATATATTTTGTATGTGTTCACACAAACACACATGTATAATTGCATATAATTCATGTTAAATTACTGGGATTATTCGACTCTCCTTCGGCCTAGGCACAGGACACAGCCAGTTACCAAGGACATTTCCTGGGCTTTCCCACAGCCCGTAAGTTACTGCATCTCAAATATGGAACCGTACACAACTGTGTGTTCAATACCACAGCCACTTAGGAGCACGTGGGTGGCTCAGGCAGTTAAGCATCCGACTTCCGCTCAGGTCATGATCTCATAGTTTGTAAGTTCCAGCACCGCATCCGGCTCTGTGCAGACAGCTTAGGTTCTGTGTCTCCCTCTCTCTCTGCCCCTTCCCTGCTAATGTGGTCTGTCTCTCAAAAATAAATAAAAGTTAAAAAAAATTTTTTTAATACAACAGCCACTAGCCACATATGCCGCCAAGCACTCACAGCTAAATGCCGCAAGGATAAGATACACACCGGACTTTGAAAAATATGTCCAGAGTTTTAAATATTGATTACATATCAAATGGTAATATTTTAGCTATTTTGGATTAAACAAAATATATTATTAAAGTTAATTTCAGCAGTCCCTTTTTACATTTTCTTTTTTTAAATGTTTTTGTTATTTCTTTTTGAGAGACAGAGAGAGAGAAAGCACAAGCAGTGGAGGGTCAGAGAGAGAGGGAGACACAGAATCTGAAGCAGGCTCCAGGCTCTGAGCTAGCTGTCAGCACAGAGCTCGACGTGGGGCTCAAACCCACAAATTGTGAGATCATGACCTGAGCCAAAGCCTGATGCTTAACCAACTGAGCCACCCAGGCGCCCCCTCCCCCTTTTTTACATTTTCTAGTGTGACTACAAGGAAAATTAAACTTATGCTATGGCTGTTATATTTGCATAGGGTGCCCTGCTCTGGAGTCACGGAGTGTCCTGCAGGGAGCAGATTCTACGCGGCTACTTTACGTGGAGGGACTGGCTTGTTATTAAACGCGATAACTAAATGCGATCCTACCTGGCATAGAATTCTTTGGTTTCCCAATGAAGTTCATTTTCTGTGTTTTAGCAAAGCTCGGACGGCCAAAGATTCAGAGTCACGAACAAGTTGGGACAAAACTGAATGTGACCGTACAGGATGCACGCACCTTAGTCAGGATGGACGGCACATTCCTAACCCTGCGAGAGGTTTTTGGCAAGGACCTAAGCTACACACTTTATTATTGGAAAGCTTCAAGTACGGGGAAGGTGAGCATTCTTTCATTTGGTTTTCGGACTTGTTTTAAATTGTGGATCCTTGACTGTACAGCCACTTCTTCCCTCAATTCAAAGATGCCAGAGTGAGGTGGTTGTAAGAGCAGTGGGGTGGAGGGTGGGGGTCCCTGCTCCCCCTGCTCTCCCTGGGACTCTGGGAAGGGCCCCTCGCAGGGCTGGACCAGGCCATCTCTGAGGCTCCTGCCAGCTCTCCCATTTCTTCCTTTCTTGAGGATCCCAGAGACAAAATCTGTTTTCCATTCAGCGAATGTTTCATTCCTTTTTCCCTTTATAGCAAATATCTTCTAGAGGAGCTAAATCGGGGTGGATGTGCTGAAGTTGGGTATTTTTGGTCTAGGAAGAAGCGTCCTTAGCAGTTATCAGGGGGCACTGATGAGCCAAGTCACAGCTAGTCCTTTGTATGTCCGGTGTGCCCATGTAGGCTTTTGCTTCCACAGTTGACTTAGTGAAGGGGAGAGAATTCACTCTGAGCCCAGATGAATTAAGAACTCTTGGTCTTTTCACAGAAAACGGCCAAGACAAACACGAATGAGTTTTTGGTTGATGTGGATAAAGAAGAAAGCTACTGTTTCAACGTCCAAGCAGTGATTCCATCACGGAAAATAAACCAGAAGAGTCCAGAAAGTCCCATCGTGTGCACCAGCCAAGATAAGGGTGTGTCTAGAGGTGAGTGGCTCTGCCCGTTATTCAGCTGGGAGGCATGGGGACCTTCCAGAGTTCTGGCTCCACCCTCAGAACCAATACTTTTGTTCGGGGAGAAAACAGCCTTGTTTTTTGTTGTTGTTGCTATTTGTTTGTTTGGGTCGCGTTGCTTGGGGGGATACTCTTACAATTTTAGGCATTTGAAAATGTTTCAGTGTTATTCCTTTATATGAGCTAGTGTTTTCATGAGCACCTACCATATGCCAAGCTCACTGCTGAGCAACGGACATACGGTGCATGTTGAGGATTTAGCACCAAATCACAGATTTTTCTGCGCATTTTTTTCATACTTAAATTCTGATCCTGGGAGTTATGGGGGAGTTTCTGGACCAGCTGCACCCAGTAGACATTTGTGAGCACCTGCTATGGGCTGCTTTCTCAGAAGACAGAAATTCTAACCCATGAAGGGAAGAGATTACATCTAGCAGATAAACCTGCATGAGTGTGTGTGCACACACGGCGCCCAGACCCCTCGTGAGGACTGGTTTCTAACGGGAAGTGCTGCAGGGGGTTCAGACTCACCCATGAAGCTGAAAGCCTGAGTCTCCCTCCAGGCTTTATAGGGAAAGTACTCCGAGGACATTCTGGGATGTAAAGAATCACAGGATAGCTCCTTGCTAAGATAAGATTTAAAAATTTAAAAGCACTTTTAAATAAATTTTCTCCTGTTGCTTGACCATAACGGAAGAAAGGGGCTGGCCTTCCCTCTGGTCCTGCACCCCTCTGGACCATCATGACCCACAGTGCTCACAGCCGTCTCCTTCAAGCCAGCCGGGGTTCTGTGCCTCTCTGTCTTCATGCACACCCAGATCGCTGCTTCCCTGCCTCTGCTCCATCTACTGAAATGTGTCCTTTGGGGACATATCACATGTCTCCTCCACCAAAGAGCCCTCCTGTTGCCCCAACCAATGATCACTTCTACTTCACCTGAACCCTGCCAGCACTCTGCATCTTGCTCTTTGCACTGATTATTCATCTTCTACTATTATAATAGTTGCCAGCAAACCGAGCGTTATTTTTAGCCACTTGTTTCCAACAGCTGTTCTTCCTCCCATTTACATGTACTGTTTCCTGGCTGTGAACATTGTCCAGTTTATTAAGCTAGCCCATTAAATGATTTCACCACTGTCAATTGCCCTAAAACATCTTCGGTTTGACCCATTCTTCTCTAATCAAAATATGTTGTGGTGGAAAGAGCGGAGGAAAGAAATGGCAAAGTACGCAAACGCAGGCTAGTGTAATTTGGAGTTACGCCCTCAGTTCTGCCCACTGAGAAATGGGATTCAGGCTCTCACCATTGACTGGGGCCTTGTGTTTTCCAGAAATGCTCTTCATTATTGGAATAGTGGTGCTTGTGGTCATTGTCCTCACCGTCATCCTGGCGGTGTCACTCTACAAGTGCAGGAAGAGGCGTGGCGGGCGAGGCGGGAAGGAGAGCACTCCGCTCAACATTGCATGAAGAACACGCCCTTGGAGCCGCCGACCCCGGCGCACTTTGTGCGGCACTGTGACCAAGAACTTTTAAGAGAACAGAATATATGGACTCACAAATGAGTATTTGGGAGCATGGAGACTCTTGGGCTCAACGATAGCTCTTTATCGGACCGATTCTCCCAATTAGCATTCTGGTTTCGACGTCAGCATTAGCTACTGTGGAATGTCATGAACGGTACAACCAATTCCAAGTTTTTAAAATTTCTGTTTTAACACTATGGCACCCTTTTGCACATATCCTGTTCTAGAATGTATATTCTGTGCCCAACATGAAACCAGGTTGTCTAATCAAAAAAACAAATGAACATATGCCTTAAAAACAAAAATCCTGGGCAGACTTTTGGAAAGCTTTTGAGAAGCTGACTTCAAATCGTGTGGGAGAGTAAAATGGAGATTGGGTGGACCTGTCTAACCTATGTCTCTCCTTTTGTGATATATGGTGTTTAGTATCTTCTGCTTCTATTTTGAGCTCTCTTAGAGGTTCAAAAACAGTTGGCAAACTTTTCTGTGAATGTACGAAATGCAGGAGACTTCTGTGCGGGGCACATTCTTAAAGCACCTTAGGGGTTAGCACTTTAACTGACTTATGTGCTGTTGATTAAGCACTTGACAGCCAACTATGTATTTATAAGACTACTATACAAACCACAGAGAGTATGATTTAAGGTACTTCATGCTTTTATGGTCAATATTGTATATATTTATATAATTTTAAGAGGTTTTATACATGGGGATTTTCTATTTATAGAATATTGTAGTTTGTATATATGGAGATAATTTATTTAATATACTTTTATATAAATAAAGGTGACTGGGAATTGTAGCTGTTGTCTTGGTTATATCTTCCATGTATTGTTTATGATTTGGCCTTTCTATCAGTTGGCGCTGCTGCAGTAACAAATGGCCCCAAAATTCTCAGTAGCTCACAATGGCATTACCTGGAATTCTCACATACATTAGTTGCGTGGCTGCAAGTTGACCACAGCTCTTCTTAATTAGTTTCTCATTCTAGGACCCAAACCAAAGGTGAAGCCTCTGTTTGGGTCAGGGCAGAGGGAAAAGCAAAATAGTAGAAACAACAGCCACGTCATCAAGCTTTAGGCCACTTCTTAAAGCTTCTTCTCTCCCACTCCCTCTGCTCCCTCCACTACTTGTGTGTGCACTTTCTCTCTCTCTCTCAAAATAAAATAAAATAAAATAAAAATTAAGAAGAACTTGATAAAAAAAATAACTTCTGCTCCCATGCCACTGCCCCAGACAAAACACCTGATCACGCCGGACAGTACTCTGCCTGCAGGGAGGTACCGCCATCACATGGCAATGGCAGGGACCCTGGTGTCACAGAGAAGAGAGAAAACGATACAGTTGACTGCAGATTTAGAGGATGCGATTTCTTCCCATGGGCACCAGTTTGAGTTGGAAATGAAAGCCGGAGAGGAGAAAGGAAAAATTCTTAGGATTATGGTCTTCAAAGAAAATCGGATAAAAGGACAATATAAGAGAAGTGGAGTCTGTAGAGTTCATTATAAGTAAACTAAACTGAGCACCTGGAAAACTCAGTCCTTTGAGCACCCGACTTTGGTTCAGGTCATGATCTCACAGTTCCTGAGTTCAAGCCCCACATCGGGCTCTCTGCTATCAGCTTGGAGCCTGCTTCGGATTCTGTGTCTCCCTCTCTCTCTCTTTCTCTCTCAAAAATTAAATAGGATAGAATAGAATAGAATAGAATAAAACAAACTAAATAGAGAGCTCTTTGTGGGTGAGACTGGGTCTGGCTCACTTCTACTGCCCCGTTATGGTGGAAGGGCCACCAGGCTCTTAGTTGTGGCTCTAATTGACTGCATTACCTCCCTCCAAAGTAGAGAACTAGAAATATTCAAATATAAATAAAACAGAGGAGAACAGTCTTGATCTCACGAATGTATTGGAAGAGGATTCTAACACTCGACGGAGGTGAGGTTCCCAGCAGGTGGCCGGGCCACGCCCTGTCTGCTCCTATGTGAAAGGCTCCGCCGGTGCAGTCTAGGAGAAGCCTCCAGATGGCACACCCACCTGCAAGGGGCCCCACCAGGGAGACCTGAGCAGACACTAAAATAGGTGAAGAATCCATTCACTGTCCAGCTATTTATAAATTTTAAGTTCATCTGTTCCTTCTCTCCAAAGAACTCCAAGCTTTATCAGTAACATTCTAAACATGAAATGTTTGATAGTACATCACCATCTGTGGAAGAAAGGGCAAAAGCCCCTTTGCCGTTCCCCTACAAATGGCAGCCTGAGAGGAAAATAAATGGCAGACACTTTGGAAAAATCAAGGAGAGCAGGTCGGCTTACTGGGCTAGTTTTGTTGGTCTGCTTGCCTTAAGCTGTCAGTATGGATGTGGGAGGGGTGATGGCCCACTTGCAGCGTTTCCATTGTGCCAGAGAAAGAAGGGGGTGCGTGTGCAGCGGAGGGAGTCAACAACGGAGAGCTTGGCAGGGGGCATATCCTGAAGAAAGAGCGCTTGGGCCAGTACCCGGAAAGCCTGCTCACACAGGGCTCACGGGGACAAGAGCTTAGTGCAGTAGCTCGGGGCCAGAACCCGTCCCAGAGAGGGCCTCTGACGGAGTGTTTCCATCAGGCCGCTCTTTCCCCGCCAGGGATAATCACAGCATTCCGCGATTGCTCGGCCTCCTAATCTAAGGAATTTGAATGGTCCCACTGAAGAGAGCACTGGCCGAGTGAAAGCAGGTCTGGGTACTAATTGGCTGTTCAGAGCGAAGGAATTCATGACCGATCCCAGTGAGGCCACGTTGCAATGTTCCGGAGGCTTCATTCCGCACATTGTAGCCACGCCTCAGGTTCCCCCACCTGTCCTTTTCGCTGAGACTAAACAGCTGCTGCTAAAATGAACACAGCAGTTAGAGCTGGAAGCAGAAACCCTGGAGTCATGGTTGGGGGGTATCCAGAGATTCCTGCCCTCCAGCGGGGCCAAAGTGTACTTCGTTACTTATCCCGGCTCTGAAAGTATCATAAAGCTAATCGTTACTACACTCACCTTCCTGGCTTTGAAAAGAGATTTTTATGGTTTTAAATTATTGATGAACTCCAAAGACATTTTACCCTAGTTACAGCTGTTGGCTTATCCTCTAAATATCTGTCTCTTAAAGAAATGAACAATGATCTCTGTCCATGAACTAGGAAATAAACTCGTTCCCAAATGCAATTTTTACCTGTTCTGGGACATGTGTAATTAGTGTGTTATTTCTTCTTCCATGTCTGCCTGTGGTTTGTCACTGTTGCAATGTGACTTTCATTCAGAAGCTTATAGTGGATAATTGTTCTTCATTTTTCTTAGCACTTGACTTAATTTTCACTTAGGCTCCCTTTGCACCAGCTGGTGGAAACCATCCCGAGTGATGTGGCGATTCCCTGGGACGTCCACTTTTTCCCTAGACTTGTGTCCACGGCCATTGTTCCTGCCTCATGTCCCTCCACTTCCATGTCTGTCCTCTCCCTGCAGCTCGGGAAGTCTCTCCTGGGCGGAGGGTGGAGCGCTGGCGGTGGGAGGAGCCTCACTGGCTCGCGTGGCCGCGTCTTCCTTAAATCTGCTGTCTATGCGCTAGTCCTCGCTGTCCAGACTGTCCGGAACCAGAAAAAATTCCACTTTTCTCCGCTTTCAGCTCCTGTTATCTCTCCAGAACAAGGATCACAGGACTGCGGTCTGACTGAACAGGGAGAAGGGTCAAGGGTATTTCAGAGCACATCATCCCACCGTTCTAGCTTAAAAAAAAAAAAAAAAGGATTTAAAAATCATTACGTTAAGATGTCAGTGACTCATCATAATATTTTACCTAGAGACATACTCTTAAAAAGAATGAGAGAGTCCTGGTGGCATTTTACTCATCAGCGGTTGTGGAGGCAGAAGAGGAGCCTTCCCTTTCCTAAATCGGGCCACACGCAGGTCTGCCGCTCGGTAGGCGTCCCCCGTAATATGGCCTACACTTTGGGGCACCTGCGTGGCTCAGTAAGTTAAGCATCGGACTCTTGATTTCAGCTCAGGTCATGACCACATGGGTTTGTGGGATCAAGCCCTGCATCAGGCTCTGTACTGACAACACAGAGCATGCTTGGGATTCTCTCTCTCTCTCTCTCTCTCTCTCTCTCAAAATAAATAAATAAATAATTTTTAAAAAATACTGCTTACACCTTGCTCCATGCCTGGGTTCCTACTTGTCCACATTTTTAATATCCTCCTCGGACCAACAGCTGCCACACTACTCCCTTTTAAAGGGAAGCTGTCTGCATATCGGCAGATATTAAATCTTGTGTGCACATCTGATTCCCTAAAAGAAACTATATTCATTTTCCTGGATACTTCCAAACCATTGCTACGTTCCAATGTCAGCTCAATCCAATGGCTCTCCAAGTGCGGGGATCCCCAAACCAGAGGCATTAGCATCACCTGAGAGCTTGTTTAAAAAGCAAATTTAAAACCCTGACCTCACACTTTATGGAACTAGAAATCTGTGCAGGTTTTTCTCAGTTTTATCGAGAAAGGATTGATATACATCACTATATACGTTTAAGGCACACAGCATGATAGTTTGATTTTCACGTAATGGTTATCACACTAGGTTTCATTACCATCCATCAAGTGACACAGGTAGGATAAACGGGGGCGGGGGATCCCCTTGTTCTGTGAACTTCTAAGACGGACGCCCTTAACAACTCTTCTGTGTGCCTCACAGCCATGCCGAGTCATCCTGTTATGCTTTCTGGCCCGACTTAGTTTGACTTCATCTTCTAACTGGATCTCTGTGCTTTTGACCACCTTCCTCCAATTCCCCTTTCTTGCCAACAACCCCCACTCTGGTAACTCTGGTAAGCGATCTCTTTCTGGGATACTGGCGGTGGTATTCTTGTTAGAGCCCACATGTAAGTGGGATCATAGAGTATTTGTATTTCTCTGACTTATTCCATCGAACATAATGGCTTCAAGGTACATCCATGTTATTACAAATGGTAGAACTTTCTCGTTTGTTTGTTTGTTTTATGGCTGAAGAGGATTTCATTGTACCACTGCTTCTTTATCCATGCCTCCATTGATGGACACTTAGGTTGTTTCCATGTCTTGGCTGTTGCAAATAATATTGCTATGAACATGGGCGTACAGGCATCTTTTTGAGTTAATGTTTTTATTTCCTTTAGATATATTCCCAGAAGTGGAATTGCTGGATTGTATGGTATTTCTATTTTTAATTTTCAGAGACTCCTCCGTACCATTTCCACAGAGGCTGCACCCATTTACATTCCCACTGCAGTGACAAGGGCCCCTTTCCCCAACATCCTCACCTGCATTTGTTTTTTCCTCTTTTTGACGACGGCCATTCTGACAGGTGTGAGGTGATGTCTCATCATGGTTTGGATTTGCATTTCCCCAATGACCAGCAATGCTGAGCATCTTCTCATGTACCTCCTGCTGGCCATCTGTATGTCTTCTTTGGGAAAATGTCTATTCAGGTCCTTTGCCCATTTTTTTAGTTTGTTTTGTGTTTTGATGCTACATTATATCAGTACTGTATATATTTTGGATCTTAGTTCCTCACTGGATATTTAGTTTGCCAGGGTTTTTTCCCACTCTATAGGTTGTCTTTTTACTTTGTTGATGGTTTCCTTTGCTGTGGAGACACTTTATATTTTGATGTAGTCCCACGTGTTTTTTATTTCGTTGCTTGTGCTTTAGGTATCATTTCCAAAAATTCACTACGAAGGAATTTTGTTCCTATGTTTTCTTCTAGGAGTTTCATGGTTTGAAGTCTTACATTTCAGTTTGTCATCCACTCTGAGTTAATTTTTGCGAGTAGGGTAAGACAGGAGTCAGCCATCTGTGTTGTTACAAGAAGTCCTCCAAGTAATTCTAATGCCCAATAAAGTTTGAGAACCACTGGCTTAATCTATTATTTACTGAAGTAAGAGTAGCTCTATACCCCGATGGGGCACTCCTAGCCCTTGAAAAGGTCAGAATGCAGCCTGCTGTGAAGCCAAAATCAAATTAACACAGAGAGCAGAGATGAGATTCTCCATCTATAGGCTATCTCGGCCGGAGGACATTTGTCATGTAGGAGTCTCTTAGGATTTTTCCTGTTGCAAGGAACAGAAACTCTTTCAAGAGAGCTTAAATAAATGAAATTGGAAGCCTGTTTTCTCTTTTGTCAAGTGCACTAATTGGCCTAAAGCTCTTCAGCTCCTTTTGGCCTAAATTACATGATTACACATTATTAGAGCATCAATAATTAACTATTAAAAATAACACTCTCCCTTTGGGGAAATGAAAACATTTTAAAAAACAGGAATATTAAAACTGAGAAACTGAAATTCATCTTGAACATGCAAAAGTTAATAAACTTAAATAGGGTTCTAAAACAAAGCTTTAAGGAAAAGGTTCTTGACCTACATTCTTTCTCCAACTTGTTTTTCAAACACCGCCAAAAAACCATGCTCCATCTGCAAAGTAACTTTTGTTCTCCTAGCACGTATCAGGCCAGAGAATTAGAGCCAGAACGTTCAGAGCAGCGGGAAAGTGCTTTTCCCTAGCCGAACTGCAGGTGGAAGAAGTGTGGTTGATAACTAAGATTGTGGCGCCACCTTCAGTTCTTGAGGAGGATCGACAGCGTAACCAGACTGCTTACAGACTGGGTGAATATGGGAGAGGTAAAACCAAACCCCTGTAAACGCAGGAGGAATGGCCAGAATCATTGAACCACAGTACCTTCTCCAAGCTGCTGCAGCTCTACCTGGGAGGGTCTGTGGTCCAGAGCTAGAACCCCACCCCAGATCCTCCTACTTCCAGTGCCGTCAGCGAGCAGCAGATTGAGCATGCTTTGCGATCTAATGAGAGATGGAAATTCTCAAGCCCCACTCCAGCCCTACAGAATCAGAATCTTCAGTTTCCAGGTGATGTGTACCCTCACTGAGGTCTAAGAAGCTATGTTCCATGTACTCTCTCAACTACTGAGCCCACTATTCCCAATTTCACAAAAGCAGTTTAGGGGACAGAGTGGAGAAGGAAGACAGACACCTCATCAATGATAGAACGGCACAGACTTGATGAGAGGATAGCATTTATAAAATTAAATATCAGCATGAATTAACCCATGCCAAGAGTAAAAGCAGAGCCATGATACTACAAATGTTACACTTTCCAAAGACACACTTTGTTGGGGCACCTGGGTGGCTCAGTCAGTTAAGCGTCTGGCTTCGGATCAGGTCATGACCTCATGGTTTGTGGGTTCGAGCCTCACATCAGGCTCTGTGCTGACTGCTAGTTCACAGCCTGGAGCCTGCTTCAGATTCTGTGTCTCCTTCTCTCTCTGACCCTCCCCTGCTCGTGCTGTCTCTCTCTGTCTCTCAAAAAAAAAAAAAAAAAAAAAAAAACCACACACACACAGAAAGACGCACTTTGTTATTTTCCAAAGACAATACCTTGAGGACCTCCGCCTCATCCGCAGCTGTCCAAAGACCAAAAGCTTTCCTGCCTCAGTTCTACTGGTTCATGTGCCCTGCTTCTACAGACCCACCCTTCAAGGCAGTTCATAATGTTTCCTGGATGTCAGTCAGAAGCTTTCCTCTCCTGGATTCCCAGTCCCTCTCCCTACCACCCCTCTAGCCCCTTACACTCCTTCTCAGGACACTTAATATTGTACAAAATAATTCTTTACTTGTCTTGGCTCCTTTTCTAGATCATAACTGCCTTGAAAAAAAAAAGCCATAATTATGCATTTGAATTCATTAATGTATCCAACTACCAAGCCCCTAGTTTGTGCCAGGAATTACACATTTGATTAAAAAACAAGCACAATTCCAGCACTTACAGAACTCATATGTTTGTAGAGTGCAATGTCAAATAATGATAACAGAATAATGGGTAATCGATAATTTGATGGAGAAAATATAGGGTGTTTGGGGGCCATCAAACAGACTTGGAAGAGCTATTTCAAAATCTCGGCTAAAGGGACACCTGGGTGGCTCAGTCGGTTAAGTTCCTGATTCTTGGTTTCGGCTCAGATCATGATCCCACAGTTTGTGATTTTGAGCCTGGCATTGTGCTGATAGCACAGAGCCTGCTTGGGATTCTCGTTCTCTCTTTCTCTCTGCCCCTTTTACCCAGTCACACTCTCTTTCTCCCTCTCAAAAAAAAATAAATCAATTAATTAAAATAAAATAAAATAAAATAAAATAAAAATAAAATCTCCAGGAAAGGAGTCAGAGTTAATCAGGCAAAGGCGGGAAGACAGGAGAATGGGGGAAGGGAAGAGAGAAAGCTTGCATCATTAAAACCATATCTTGGGCATCAGGTAATACCAAAAATAAAGTATGTTTGACATGTTTGGCATTTGTGTTGTCTCAAACATCCCAAGTCAAAGCCATTTGGCAAAATGGCTGAATAGAGTTAATTTTTCTTTAAAATATATCTTTTTAAGAAAAGACAGTTTTTAAAAATTTTTTGTTTGTTTGTTTGAGAGCAGAGAGAGACAGCATAAGCAGGGGAGGGTCAGAGAGAGAGAGACACACAGAGTCTGAAACAAGCTCCAGGCTCTGAGCTAGCTGTCAGCATAGAGCCTGACACGGGGCTGGAACCCACGAACCGTGAGATCATGACCTGAACCGAAGCTGGACACTTATCTGACTGAGCCACCCAGGGGCCCCAAGAAAAGACAGCTTTTAAAGCATTGGCTCTAGGCATTTTTTTATTTAGGATTATTGTTAATGTTTTAAAAACCATTTTCAGAGAATCAGAACGATCAGATTATTGAGCTTTCTCTTCCATTCTACAAACTAGAAGATGGAGCTTTACCTGAGGCAACAGAAAGTTCTATGAAACTGAACATCATGAATCAAGGCCCAGTTACTCACTTTGAGTTTTTTTTAAATATACTATTCCTTTTATTGATAAAACAAGCACGCTTTTAGGGAGAAAAGTATATACGTAGGGACATAAAAACATCTTTATGGTTTTCCAGTTAAAAATAAGATACATGTTTCTCCTGTCCTTCCCAAGACCCCACTCATTTGATACTAAGTTAACTTAAACAATTTAAACTATGGTGACAAAGAGAAAAGACCAGAGGAAATTAATGGACTAATGATTTCAGTAAATGATGTACGAAGGCATAGAAAATGATTTACATGGAAAAGGAAGCCATGCTCTATGTGTGCAGAGGAGGAAAGGGGAGGAGGAAAATTAATTCGCCTTCCTAGAGATCTAAAGAGACTCAGACACGAAGACTTGCCAGATATGGCAGGGGATGATCTCTAGGGGAGTTGGGGCAGGGGGGTAGGAGAAAAAGTCTCAACAGCAAACTGTATATTAACAAAACAAATACAAGAGGCTGAGGAATATACAAATTTGTATGGCAAAGTGGTCTTCAGCTTAAATTCAGCATTCCCGCTGATCATCCTATCAGGACAATAGAATAAGGATATTTTCAGACATGAAAGACTTCAAAGAATTTTCCTGCCGTGCACCCTGTCCCAGGAAGCCACTGTAGGATACATTCCACTCTAAAGGAATAAACTCAGAGTAGAGGAGGACGTGGGATTCGATGCAGGAGAGCTCAGCTGGCCTCCAGAACCAGAAGGAAGGAAGAAGCCAGAAGATCTCAGAAAGACCATCCCCAGAAAGTAATAAAACGTTGATACAGAGGCACAGCTGGAAATAATTAATGATTATCTGTTACGATAATTACGGCAGATAAAGAAGGCGATCAGACACTAGAGAGAACACAGATGAACACAGTTCTCTGCTTGGCTCTGCAGTGAACCCTGTTATGCATTCATCAGAAAGCAAACGCCAATTATTCATTCAAAGTGATTTATCTGAGGACCACCTGGGTGGCTCAGTCAGTTGAGCCTCTGACTCTTGATTTCAGATGAAGTCATAGTCTCGCAGTTCCTGAGTTCGAGCCTCACCTCGGGCTCTGTGCTGACCGTGAAGAGCATGCTTGGGATTCTCCCTGACACACACACTCTCTCTCAGAATAAAATAAACTTAAAAAAAAAAACATAAAATGATTTAACTGAAACTTCTGCTGCATTCTCTTGGTTGCAGCAGTATTCTATAAATGGGTCCAAGATAGCCCCTGTAAATTAGCCTAGAATGGCCTGTTTCTTTCTTCACAGCAAACTAGGACCATTAGCCCAAAGCCCACCAGTGCCAAACTCAAATCCTTACACATCCATTTGCTTTAAATATAGTAAAACAAACAAACAAACAAACAAACAAACAAAAAACCAAAAAAACCTCCCATATTTTTAGCCAGTTAGAGCCTACTTATTGTACATACCCCATGAAACTGCCTTGAACGTCTGCCAACCACAGACAAGACAACACTTCAGGGGTAAGAGACCCAAACCACGGCTGCGCTTTGGAGCAGCTGCTGCTGAATGCCATCACCTAGACACAAGAGTCCGTCTGATTTCCCCTCCCTCCTCCCCACACCGGAGTCCCTTTGTCCTGTCCCCTCATGGGTGCTGGCCCCACACCACTGTCTCTGGACCTAATTTCTCCTTAGTTCGGTCAGGTCTGTGAAGGCCGCCTCATGACCTTCACAGTTACCACTTCCTTCTGCTTAAAATGGTCTTCCCCCAAATGTCCGCTCCCTCACTTCCTTCACATCTTTTACGCAAATATTATCTTTGGGGCGCCTGGGTGGCTCAGTCAGTTAAGCATCCATCTTGATTTCTGCTCGTGTCATGATCCCCCCAGTTTGTGAGATCGAGCCCCACATCAGACTTTGTGCTGACAGCACAGACCCTGCTTAGGACTCTCTCCCTCTCTCTCTGCCTCTCCCCTGCTCATGCCCGCTCTCTTTCCACCCCCCAAAATAAACAAACATTAAAAAATATATCTTTACAGTGAGGATCACCTGCCCCCCTATCTAAAATGAAAACAAATATCTATACTTCTGCATTGAACGTAGGTTCACTTTCGAGATCTTTGTGACTAGAACAAAGCTGATCACATGCTTGAATCCCACTCACACACGTCTGTCTCAAGTCCTTTAAGATTAACCTAAACGGGTTTTGCAGTTAGGAATCCAGATGCAGAAAAAACAGCCATTCCCAAAACCCTACATAACTGTTTGTGGGTCCTT
This sequence comes from Suricata suricatta, assembly GCF_006229205.1. Lineage (NCBI taxonomy): Eukaryota > Metazoa > Chordata > Mammalia > Carnivora > Herpestidae > Suricata > Suricata suricatta. Next base: position 64,269,436 of record NC_043707.1, read on the forward strand.
GGTGGAGTGAGCTGACATATAACTATTTTCCTTTCTTGAGAAGACCTCACTGCCCCGAGACATCGTAAACCCCAAATATTTTACTGCTTCCTTTGAAATTTGGGCCTTTCCTTTTGATACCTTATATGTCCCTTGCTGACTATAGTATTGTGATACACCACACCTCAATAATCAGAATTACAAGTGATAACATTATACCAGGACATTCTAGAACCTTAGGGATTTCATATAATTTCTAGAACAGTCATTGCATTTACCCATACAAGATAACCTAAGGTTTATCATTGCTTAGTTGATAATGCTTCCCAAACCAAATAAACAAGCCTGATTAGTCAAAAAGGCTTCATTTAGATTTCGAATTTTGGGAAGTTTGTAAAAAATAAAAAATTTAAAAACTTAAAAAATATATATATGTGATATATATTTGTCTAAGTGGGATCATAGATCATTATAAACCTTTTACCCAAGTCGGCAATAAGAGATTCAACAGGAGGTTAGAGGTGTCAACAAAACATAGCTCTTTTAATATTAATTCCATTGTCTTAAGTAATCAAAGACCTCATAAAGACAGAACATGGAAACTGCTTTTCCTGGGTAGATAAAGTAAAAACTTTGTTTATTTGTTTATTTATTTATTTGAGAGAGAGAGAGAGAGAGCATGAACAGGGAGAGGGGCAGAGGGAAAGAGAGAATCTCAGGCAGGTTCTGCACTCTGCATGGAGCCCAACGTGGGCCTCAATCCCACGATCATGATCTGAGCTGAAATCAAGAGTCGGATGCTCAACCAACTGAGCCACCCAGGGTTCCCCAAGAAAAAACTTTGTTTATAAATTCTTATCAAGATTAGACCAAATTCCAGCTTATGTCTGGAATTTTTTTTTAAGTGTATACTAATCTCTTCACCCTACTGTGGGGCTCAAACTCATGACCCCAAGCCAAGATCAAGAGTCACATGCTCCTCTGACTATGCTAGCCAGGTGCCCCTCCACCACTGTACTTTTAAAACTCACTCATTCCAATCTCAGTCCTGAGCACACAGAAAACTCCTTTCCAGAGATTCCTTTTTCACCGACTTTCTACAATTTTCTTTTTACATTCAGATTTTACCTAAGTTTTCCCTGTCCTGTACAACCAGTCTTATTTTAGGACAAGTTTCTTTTTCTTCAACAAAAATATACTTCCATTCCTCATAGCTTTCTTACCAAAATGAAATCTTATTTTTCTTGCACACCGAGTTGTTTCCCAAATTATTTCCAGTATTCCTAACATTTTAAAAAATATTTTTATTTATAATTGAGAGACAGAAAGAGACAAAGTATGAGCATGGGAGGGGCAGACAGAGAGGGAGACACAGAATCTGAAGGAGGCTCCAGGCTCTGAATTGTCAGCACAGAGCCTGATGCAGGGCTCGAACTCACAAACCACGAGATCATGCCCTGAGCCAAAGAGACGCTTAACTGACTGAGTCACTCAGATACCCCTTATTTCCAGTCGTCTTAATTACAATTATTAGAATTACAAATGCTTAGAGATTTTAATTTCTAGTAAAAACTAAGTAGTAAAGCAACTGTGAGCTATTATACCAGAACTATTTAAGTCAGCAAATTTCTGAATATATTTCATTATTCCTAAAAACATTACTTTTCACAGTACTATTTTTCATAAAGCATAAAATATGTTTACTAACAGACCCAATTTAATATTAGATTCTCTGTAATAGTACAAAAGTAAATAAGGTTATTTTTAGTGATCAAAGTTTCCATATTTTATCCTACTTATATATAAAGTGAATTCAATCTGGTTTATCATCTAATCCCACAAAGCTTTAAAGTTCTAGGTTACCACAGATTTTGGAAGCCATTTATAAGTTTACCTACAGGGCTTTTTATCTATTAACCTACTTGTTTTTAACAATTTCCCAGACAAAAATGAACCATCACCTTAAGTCATTCTTATTTACAAGCTGCCACCGATGCACCACAAATTCAGGCAGAATAAAAGTTGATTACTGTATCAAATTTGACGATAACGCCAAAAGATATGCTGATGCTCAACAAACTTGGACTTTAATTTACAAGATTATCACCGATCATGTCAACTTGAAAAACACTTGGGTTAGTTTCTATTTTGGGGTTTTAGAATGTCCAATTTTTTAAAGTTTATTTATTTTTGAGAGAAGAACAAGCAGGGGAGAGGGAGAAGGAGAGAGGGGGGAGGGGGAGGGGGAGAGAGACAATCCCAAGCAGGCTCCCTGCTGTCAGCACAGAGCCCAACACAAGGCTGGATCTCACGGACCCTCAGATCATGCATGACCTGAGCCAAAATCAAGAGCAGGTCACTTAACCACCTGAGCCACCCAGGCACCCCAAGAACGCCCAATTCTTACAAGCACTTGCCTTTAAATCAAATGAGGTTCTTTTATAAATTACCTTTAGCAACCATCCAGAGGCCAAACATGGCACACACAGACACAAACAAAAACCTGATTAAGATTTGTACTTACCCTTGACGACAAGTAACCCTATGGAAGCTGCGAGCCAGGTTTGAACAGGGGTGCTTTGGTAACTTGGACCCCGTTTCACAGGTCAAAAGCTCCAGGAGTCTTTTGGTCTGTTCTTTTCCTGAGACTCCTTTTCTGTTAATTTTTATTGGAAAAGCTACCGCCCTGGGTGATCCGCAGAGAGAAAGTGGCTCCAGTATCACGGAGAAAGTCAGCCGGCTCGTCTACTGCTCAGGCCACAGGTGCTCCGCATGGGAGACGAGGATCTGATTTTCGACGAGGGGCACCTGGAATGATTTGGTTTGCCCATTTCTCTCCCCTTCCCCGTGGCAGTTTGGGCAATGCCCCTCCCAGGCCCTCGTGCCTACAATTTGCACACTGATTGTAACCCAGTTTTGTCTTTGGTTTCTTGGTCCCACGACTGGGTCTAGGGACACTGACCCCTGGGGACTCCCTGTCTTCCCCAGGGTTACCTCATGCAGACTGGAGCCACTGCCACAAGGCAGCTGGTCTTTTCATTTTCTTGTCTTCTTTTTCATCCTCTGTCACGTACCAGTTATTGAACACTCTAAAAGCTGTTTCTGTCCACTGAGTGGAGTTAGTGTTGGGACCTAGGGCCAATTTTTGAAGTTTTCTGCAGATATCTGGAGCACTTTGAGGTATGAAATAGGTATTATGGGCGCCGGGGTGGCTTGGTCCGTTAAGCAGCCGACTTCCGCTCAGGTCATGATCTCAGTCCTTGAACCCAAGCCCCAAGACCGGCTCTGAGCTGATAGCTCAGAGCCTGGAGCCTGGGAACCTGCTTAGGATTCTGTGTCTCCCTCTCTGTCTCCTTCTGTCTCTCTCAAAAATAAATATTAAAAGAAGAAGAAATAAGTGTGAAGGACCACTTGACTACCTTGGGCCTTCAGGATCCCCATTTGTACGCCTTTTTACACAATCCCACAGCCCTCCGGGGAAGGCTGGTGGGTTTTTAACACAACAATGTCAGGTGTCTGACAAATAGACCAACCACGTACCCAAATGAGCCCTCAAAAGGTTGTTCCCACTTTGCTGGGCCAGAGCTTCTGAGTCCCTAAACCGCCAGGTGCTGCAATCCTTCAACCCGGGGGTGTTTGGGCTGGATTTGGAGCATTCAATCCCCCAGCTTGAACAAACTAGGGTTGGCTAAAGAGACTTTTTTCCCCCCCGAATTACCCACATTTTGTGAGACAACTCACAGAGTAACTCTTCTAGCTATGCTGTGGGACCAACACCACCTACCTCCATGGGAGGACCTTCTGAACAAAAGGCTCAGTGCAGCTACTGGGTCTCCCAATGGGGCAGCGCGGCTGCTCCAGAACACAGGTGAGACAGTTAGGGACTATGGGAACAGGCTCCCGGTGAAAAACGTTATGCACCTGGGGCTATTGTTAAACTGCTTCTGTTACAGAGCAGAAGGAGCCGGTGGCCAGGATGTGGCCCCATTTACAAGTCTGGCTTATCACAGAAGACTCTTGCTCCAAAAAGTACCAGCATGAGTTGCCTGCCAATATCGACCAATCGGGACAAAGTCTTCCGACCAATCAGGACGAGGCGGCTTTTTTCTTTCTCTTATTAGCGAATTGGATTAGAGTGGTAACTTCCTCTATGTGAGCATAGCCTTCCCCTTGGGCCGGTACCTCCCTTCAGCCAGAGCTGTGGGTGGAACCTCAGAAGGACAAGAGTCCCCTCTGGGTCACCAAATCTGTCACTGGACCAAAGTTGGTCTACTTCTTGGTGACCTACAAAGAGAGACTGCACCAGACAGAAGTTGCCTCACAAGGTCACCTCTTATGCACAAACACCCAGATCACAGGGAGTGATTTCCAAAGCAGTGACTCCCTGAACTTCGAGAAGATAGGCTTCCTGTTAGTAAGGTTTGGGATGAGGCTGAAGCACTTTGTGATTCACCTGCTCAGGTGTCTTCCTCAGACTCTTCTTTTTTCTGTTCCAGCAGTTAAGTTAGTTTTTAAAAGGTAAGACTGAAGCAGAAACTTCTAAGAGTTTCTTGAGTTCAGGAGGTCAGTTCTGAGTTCAGGGCCAGTGACAAAATGGGCAAGAGGAAATGTCTAAAATTGGCAAATCAAGAAATAGCTGCAGAGTAATTACCACAAAACAATTAAAAATGGTTGCCCCTAGGGGTGAAAGGGGGACTGATTTTCAGTAATTTTTGGTAGTTTGGTACATATGTTTATAGGTCAGAACATTTCAATGATTTGAAAGGAAAAATGACTGATGTAGGTAAAACTGTAAACAGTTTCCTACAACTAACAGCGCTAAAGTCCATCTGACAGAATTCACTCTGCCTTTAGGCAAACTATGCTTTTAAACACCAAGTTTCGAAGTTTAAAAATAACATAAGGAAATGATACAAACTATAGCATCACTACAGTTTTAAATCAAATGCTAGTCTTTATGAAAGGATGAAAAAGGTAAAGGGTGGCAAAATATGCCTCTCCCAAAGGTACTTGCTTTGTCACACTGTTCTGATCTGAAGACACGGGGGAAAAAAAGCAGGTCTAAGAAGGGCACTCTGACCCCGCCCCCTTTCCTTTCTGAAAACAAGCTAATACTTGTCATCCCCATTCAGATGTCCTCCCTCACCCAGAAGGAAAGTTCCATCCTCATTCAAGGGCAGGGTGTTGAGACTGAGAGAATTCTAAACAAAACCTTATTTCTTGGCTTCTTTTAGGTTCCTCACATAGTTTACGTAGTTTATCTCCTTTTCCACAGTTGTCTCTCTTTGTTCAACCCAGTATCAAAGCCTTTAGGTTACACCACTTCTTTGGGTCATCTTACGAGGGCTTCTGTGGCACCTAAAACTTGTATTAATTAAGCCTGTATGTTTTTCTGTTCATCCATCTTGTGTCAACTTAGTTCTCGGGCCCAGCCCAAAACCCAAAGAAGTTAGAGGTAAAATTTTTCCTCCCCTGCAGAGGCAAATCCTAGATACATTTTATTCCATTAATGCATAGCAAGCAACCTGAGTTGTTCACAGCCCTATTCTCTGTTGTGTGAAAAGTGGAAGCTTCCTGCTAGAACAGTGATACACTTGGTACGCAGTAGTATGTTGCTCACAGATAAAACTTATTCTTTAGCTTATTTTTCAGATTAAACTATTTCCCAGTGCAGCCTGTAGACGGTGTTAAGAGGAGTTATGAGGGAAGAGATGTTCCATGTTCAATCCTGTTTTACAAATATTTGATTTCTTTATTGTAGGTCTTCTCAGAACCATCATGTTAATGGATATGGTGATTCTCTAGGAGGATATTATCCTATTCCTCAAATGGTGAGGCACCTTAATGTTTGTCAAATTTTAAAAGGAAGACAAAATTACAAAAAAAAAAAAAGAACCCCAAAATGGTTTTTTGATGGTAAGAATCCATTACAGAAGGGATTAGGAGGCAGCTATTACGTAGTTCAGGGTAATCTCGAAATCTGAAAATCTCAAACTTCCTCCATAACTTAAAAGCTTTCCCAGGACTGATAATATCTTTTAAGGTCTCCTGGTTATTTGGTAGCATTTGTGTGGTACACTGAAGGTTGTAGTTTTAACTTTTTAAAAAAGTAACCTCTATATCCAATGAAGGGCTCAAACTCATGACCCCGACGATCAAGAGTCACATGCTCTACCAACTGAGCCAGCCAGGTGCCCTGGGACACTGAAGGGGTTATGTGCTTTTTCTAAAAGAGAAATTCATTCTGTTACAATCAAATTTAACAAAACTTTTTTAAAAAGAGACATTGGGTGCTAAAAGGAATTTCTGAATGTCTATTTTTATGTTTTTCAAGTCAAGATTATATGAACTATGTATGAATTACACAGTTTTTAGATAGCAGAATAAAAAGAACAAGCAAAGGTTGTATATGATATCTGATTCTTTTTAATCTGAACAGAATATAAGTAAGTATACAAGTTTGCCAAAAAGAGTGGTAAAAACTGAATGTTATGTATTATGGAATCAGTACATCAAGTTTTACTTTGGTAGTCGGTGATTCTTATAGTTAATTCTGCAAAAAAACCAAAATCGGTTTTACAGAAATAAGAATATAAAATGCCCCCTTTTGAACCCTAGTTTGATCAAACTGATTTCATATCTAGCTTATTGATAATATTCGGTTTCAGTTTTCCCTGTGCAAATAATACAAGTCATTAATGGTAGTTTGATGAGCTGAAATCAATTTCTCTTAGGATAGTTCAACATAATAACCCAAATATAAAAAAGCTACTCAAGATTCACAGATAAACCAGTGCCTAAAAAACATAATTCACCCATGTGCGTAATCATTTTATAACATTTTTTCCAACATAAAATCACGGTCAAAGACAGTGATAGCATTGCACACTCGGTGCATTACTTCCCGTAGTGCATTCCCATGGCTCGTCTGGAGTTTACTGCCACGTAACCACCATACTTCTAATTAGTGGGCTTCTAACATAGATCCATCCAACTCTTTTAAAAAATCTAACACTCTTAAAGACCTTGAGCTTGACATATAAGGACTTTGTGTTTTAATATCCCAAACATTGGGAAGATTAGGTGTGAAACATAGTAATCACTCCCTGTAAGCAAGACTGCATGTAAATTTTTGTTACATCACCACAAAGAACCCTCGAAACAACTCAATACTGCAGATTGAGAGGGGCACATTTATTATTTAGCCAAAGAAAATTCAAATGGCTTTCCTGGAGTCAAACGTACCCCAAGACATATACAAGGAATGAGTGTAGCGGTGGCAACCAAAAAAATGTGCCACTGTGTAATAAAGGCTATTAGGCATTGATGTTGTACATTTTGATAATACAATGATTTGTTTCCCACTATCATGGAGCACAAGAAAATGAAACTCAAGACTATCTTGTTAGAACAGGATAATGATGACCCCAGTTTTAAATAGGGTTCTTCACTGAAGGAAAAGATAGAGCCATCAAAGTCAAATTAGCTGACTTCAAATGGTTTACATCCCAGGATGAATCAGGTTACACTGATTTAAGCCCAATTTAATTTAGGCAGGTTTTTAACCACAAGAATAAGGACATTCTTAGTACATATTAATAATTAAACCAACATATACACAATTAGCAATCTCCTATATAATATTAAATGTCTTAACTTGTTCTCGGTTATTTCATAGCTATTTGTTGCTTTGTTTAAAAAAAAAAAGCTCAACTTTATTTTACAAGGTACTGTGTATTTCTAACTGTGTTCTGTAATGATCTCATTGAAGCAGGACAGCTCACTGGATTCTAAGAGCCAAACTCAACTGTATCTTCTGTTATCTGTTTGAATTCATAATGGCCTCTGCCATCCATGTGCAGGTAGTACTGTAGGAAAGAAGTGGGGGAGAAAAAGCAATGACTAAGAGAATTTCCTTTTTGTCAAAAATTTATGTAGAGGTTATTATGCAAGAACATGACTGGGAATTACTTTAAGCTTTACTAAAACCTTCAAAGCTTTATTTTCAGAAAGGTAATAAGGCTAAATGAAGATATCTGCTCTTTTTAAAAATACCAACAATATAATTCTGCTTGGAGTAGATACAGTACTTTCCTTTATTAGAACTAAAATACCAGAATTCCTCATTATCCTGAAGGAACCAAATGTATACGCCTACAAATCAGAATGCTTCTGTAACTCCACAAAACCAAGGGACTGACCTTGGTTGTGTAAAAACAGGCTGATCAACAGGGCAGTCTTGAATACTTCCTTTATCTGGTTTCCTGGGTCAGTTTGGAACCTCTAACTTACGGCTTTTGTTAGTTCTTGGTCTTAGCAGAGGAGGAAAAGAGCTATACAGACTGCCTATATACCCTATCCACTGCAGACAAGCCAGGACAACAGTGACAGAGGGGGTGTGATCACCTTTCATCACAGAGAACTGCCACAGCTCAAGCACCGGAATAAGCAGGGTTCTGTGCCCGTGCAAACCTCACGCAACCTCGATGTAAACTACGACGATTATGTAGTGACTCTATTTTATTACAGTGCAATGATAACATAGCGGACATTATTCAGTCTCCCCTCTGTAGCCATGATCTCACTAAAAATGTCCCCAAGCCTTCTGCCATCTAATCCTTAAGACTCTTTCTCATCCTGTCAATACTGGGTGGGGAAGAAAACTCTACATAGCAATAGCTGTGATAAAGTTGTGTAAATTTTAGTCAGTTATGATACAACAGTCATTTATAAAAAGAGTGAACCACAAGTGGTTCTCTAATAACTCCCAAGGGCTTGTTTATATGTGTTAAAACTTTCAAAACTAACAGCTACCATAATATTTAAGAAAAACCTGTTTTACTTTATATAACTGAATTTGAATCACCTTTTGTCCTTCAAGGTATATATTTATAAGGGAACATACACCAAGAAACCATAGAAATAGAAAGCATAGAATCACCTGAATACACATATCTAAATAAGATAAAATTCCCCTATACCATTCAATGTTAAGAAATACAAACCTCATGGTGTTTCCAAAGAGACTTTCTATGTGACACAGTGAAGAGGGTGATGCCGACCTAATACAAAGAACATGATTTAGGTTAACATCGATAATACAGAATCACAAATTATACTAGTATATATTTTTTAAGCTATTACAATGACTGTCTTCAGAGGCTATAGTTAAAAATCAATATGAAAGAGAAAAAATTACAATGGACACCAATGTTCAAGGTAATGCAAAATACAGACCATCAACCACATAATAAAAACAAACAAGTTTCAATAAAGTCTTTAGAAATAAAAAAACAATTAACAGATACTACCATTAAGTGCACTATTTTGTATGGGGCAGAAAATATACATCCCAACACATTTCCTATTTTACTGCGAAAAATATATGAAAAGAGTACAAGAATAGTAAAAATAGCAAAAGGTCAAAATCAGGAAAAGTACATCAATATAGTGCTGTCTACAGTCCAACTGTTTTTTCAGATACAGGGTCATAATCCTTTATTGGAACCCTGTTTTGGAATAAGTCCTGAAATTCAGATTCTGGAAAAGCAGTAGTATCATCACCAGAGGGTTCTGGGGCAGAATCTGTAATTAGGCATATGAATGTTTCTGTTGGCAGCACATAAGAACACTGACATGGAGACAACTGAGAGTTTAAATATATTTTGTTAGTTCAGGCAAGGTTTGGCTACCCAATTGATCTTACTGCAAAAAAATGAAAAATCTTGTGGTTTTAAAAGCTTACTGGTTTTCATTTTTTAATTTTGTTTTAAAATTTTTGTTTGAGAGAGAGGGAGGAGGTGAGCAAGAGTGAGCAGAGTGGAGTAGAGGTAGAAGGGGAGGGAAGAGGGGAGAGAGGGGGAGGGAGGGAGGAAGGGAATAAAGGAATGAGAATACCTTAAGCAGGCTCCACACCCAGCCTGGAGCCCAATGTGCGGGGGATCAATCACAAGGGGCTCAATCCCACGCCACTGGGATCATGGCCTGAGCTAAAATCAAGAGTCAGATGCTTAACCAACTGAGCCACCCAGGCGCCCCAAAAAGCTTATTGGTTTTTAAACTCTAAATAAAGATTTCTTAAAGAAAGCACTAATCAATATAACTACAGGTGCTCTGGATCAATAGTTCTCAACTGGGACAGGGGAGAATTCTTGTCCCTTAGGGAACTCTTGGCAATGTCTTGGAAACATTTTTAATTGTCACAACTGAGAGAGCTACTGGCATCTAATGAACAGAGGTCAGAGATGCTGCCAAATATCCTATAACACAAAGGACAGTCCCCCACAACTAACGACTATCCAGCCCCAAATGTCAGTAGAGTGGAAACAGAAACTCTGCTCTGGACCATGGAGTCTTAAAATGATCTCTCAAGGCTGACAGAGATAAATGCCAGAGGACCCAGAAAATTCCAACAGGAGTTCTAATTTTACTTTCAATTTGATTTTTTTAGATTAGCCTGGATCATTTTGACATGAGATTTAAGTAACCAAGTCTGTACTGATACTTCTGCTAATTACCAAGTAATTACTTACAGTGATAGCACTTAAAACTTTTGATGTGCTGTAACTTTGGATGTCATGTGCAAAGGTTCTCAAATTGGTTAGAAACTACCTGACAAAATAAGTTACCAATAAAATACATTTCAGTGGTACATTTATTTGATTTCTGAAAGCTCACTTCAGAAATTATTTATTTTTAAGATTCCATAATAATTGGCTCAGATCTCAACTTAGCATTCTTTTTGTTAGAATTACTTAAGATACATAAGCAAAATTCAAAATATAAGATCTGGACCCCAGACTGTATCTTTCCATAATTAAAATTACAAACTGGTGATTTAGTTTCAGAAAAACAGCATTTAGAGGTCTCTTTAATGTTACCAACTTGAAACTGTGTTTTGTCTGTACTTAAAATTTACTAGTTTTGCGGCTGTAAATCAGCTCTAAGAGTCTCATACCTCATTTCGTACTTATATATATTCAATTGCTAGTATAGTAATATAAGTTAAATCATCAACTGGGGGACCCATAAGAACTTTTTCTCTTAAATGGAATCTATGCTTTATTGGAGAATTGCATCTTATGTGGGGACTTACAGCCTAAGACTAGGTGTAAGGGGAAATCACACGTTCAAAATTACCAGCCTCTAAGCCACTGATCAAATGGACTACACTTCCAATACCTATAAACCTGAAAGGTTATATGAACAAACACATAGAAAAATTATAAATGACCAAAACTGACTCAAGACTAGAAAACAAACCATTATGGAAGTAAAATCAGTAATGCAAATAATGCATTCTTTTGTCATTAGGCCAGTGCTTCTCAACCTTAATGTGCACCTGAGCCCTGTGGGACTCCTGTGAAAACGTGGACGCGGATGTGGCAGGGCCAGAGGCTCTGCGTCCTAACAAGCCCCCAGAGCTGCTGCTGCTGATCGCTGCCGCACTGTCAGCACGCAGTATGACCTTTTATTTTTTTTAAGTTTATTTATTTTTGAGTCAGAGAGAGACAGAACATGAGCAGGGGAGGGGCAGAAAGAGAGACACAGAATCGAAAACAGGCTCCAGGCTCTGTGCTGTCAGCACCCATGAACCGTGAGATCATGACCTGAGCCGAAGTCGGAAGCTCAACCGACTGAGCCACCCAGGTGCCGCCGCAGTATGACCTTTGATATGGACCATAAATCCCCACAGAGCACTTACAAATTGCCAAAAGACTTCTGTACTTCATTTACCTACACAGAGCTGTAAAACAGTTGAGATACTGCTCATAACTACTCAATCAATAGTTACTTAAAGAGAAGGCTACTGAAAGAAACTTTGGTAAAATGCTGCCCAGGCCAGAGAAAAAAGTAGGCAAACTGAAACTACCACATTATTACTGTCAAGTTTTCTTGATTAAAAAAACAAATGATATTTAGGTAAAGTTAACAGAACAAATTAAGAAAATATCAGTTTATGAGAATAGGAAATGATGTAGAAGGGAAATATATTCAAATATACTATTTGTTTCAAACCTAAGATATGGCTAAAGAATTATATACAGAATTCATTTACAATTTTCTTTTATTCATATTATTAATTATCATTTGAAATCTTTACTAAAGCGGGTAGATCATCCTTTGACAGTAATTTTATTACTTAATAACTTGAAATCTTCTGTTTGGATAGATATTTCGTTGGACACAGAGTACACAGAGAAGAATGACACAGAGCCTGAAACTGGGAACCCGAAAGGCTTACCTTTCGACAATGAGCTTACCTTTCGACAATGACTGTAAATGTAGCCTTCCACATCCACACTAACCGCACTTGTGCACTCATCCAAAATGGCAAACTGGGGCTTATGATAAAATAATCTTGCCATCTGAAGCATAAAAAGAAATATTTTGTGTAATCTCAGGCAGAAATTAACAAGCTAAAATAGATTTACTTTAATTTTTTTTTTTTCTTTTTAGAGACAGAGAGACAGCGTGAGCCAGGGAGGGTCAGAGAGAGACACACAGAATGTGAAGCAGGCTCCAGATTCTGAGCTAGCTGTCAGCACAGAGCCCGACGAGGGGCTCGAACCCATGGGACCGTGAGAGCCTGACCTGAGCTGAAGCCGGACACTTAACCGATTAAGCCACCCAGGTGCCCCTAGATTTACTTTAAATGAAATGTGCACTTAGTCTTGTAAAGCAACTATGAAAATTATTTTAACTCAAAAACTCTATTTCCCCATAATAGAAACAATATCAAAAAACCTAAGCGTTTTTACTGTCTTCCCAAAGGGGGAAATGTAACACACAGGAAATGCTGTTAAGAGTTAATCAAAAATTAATTGGCCATACATTTGTGGGCCCAGTTCTGGGTTCTCTATTCTATTCCATTGGTCTATGTGTCTGTTTTTGTGCCAATACCATACTGTCTTGATGATGACAGCTTTGTAGTAGAGGCTAAAGTCTGGGTTT
>NC_043707.1:64282468-64282576 GCF_006229205.1 Suricata suricatta
ATTCAGTATCTAATGGATAGTTGATACCTGTCACAACACAGCATTTGCTATACTGTTAAGTGAAACTGCAATACAATCTAAGTTTATTTTAGGAGTGTTTGCTGTATA
>NC_043707.1:64282676-64415086 GCF_006229205.1 Suricata suricatta
CTTTGTGTGCAATCTTTCATTTATGCATGTGAGAGGGTTTTCTTTTTTTTAAATATTTTTACATTGTAGTACTTGTTTTGCTTGTTGGTGGTGTTTGCTTATTTAATACATTCCGTCAAGGACAGAAATTAAAAAAAAAAGAGTTAATCAAAACATTTAAGACTCATGTGGAATGAAGTTGAATTTTAAACTATTACAGAAAGTTCTCTAAACAAGATTAGAAGGTACATATTTTAACCAAATCTTAGAATTCAGACTCTAGATAGCTCAAATGCAAAAACATGTTTATTTCTAAATATTGTGTGACTTAAGTCATGTCAATTAATATCAAGCTGCCAATTAATACTTCCACCAATAATTTTTGAGTGCACCTGTTTTATATCCCCGAGTCAGTACTGGGTGTGCTCATTTTTTACAGACTCTGCTAATTTTATAAGTAAAAATTAACATCAAGATTGTTACAGCTTCCATTTCTTTGGCAAAAATGCTGAACATATTCTTCATTTATTTTCCATATGTGTTTTATTTTCTGGGAGTTATTTACTGATCCTTTATCTAACAGATATTCCAATTGGTCATCTGCCCCTAACAATGATCGCCATGTTGCAAGACCAATGGACACTCTTCCATCCTTACCCAACTTATCTTCTCTGCTACATGCAACTCAGATGACTACTTCCTCCTTCTTGAGAAAGTTAACAGTGAAACCATAGTCTTAACGTTTCTTCTCACTTCTTAGGCTGTGTCCTCAGTTGCTTTTCCAGCATTTTCTTTTCCACTTGACCACTAAATATTGGAGTTCCTTAGGGTCAATTCCTAAGTCCTCTCCTCTTTTTCTCTGAGTGATCTCATTGAATCTCATTATCTTAAATATTATTTACCTTTGTAAACTCTCAATCTATATATCTTTCCCATCATTCTCTTCTAATTGCCAGACTGGTAAATAAAAATTCCTATTTGATATTTCTACTTAGTTATCTAATTTTCCCCTTCAAATCCATTCATTTACCTCACCCCCATCTTAAACATTTCAGAAAATCACACTATCAAATAGCTGCTCAAGCTAGAAGGCTATCAGTCCTCCATGATCTTTTCCTTCTCCTTCCTTTCACACTCCTATCCTAATTTTTTTACTCCATTTGAGTAAGTCCTTCAGTCTTTGGAGTCCACTCGCTTTCCCATATCTCCAAAATCATGCCCTCAGCCCAGAATACAGTCCCCTCCTGCCTAGAGGACCACAAATAGCATCCTACTTCCTCTTTCACTCCTCTCCAATCCACTCTCCCTGTATCTAGGAAGGATTCTTCAGAAACGTAAATACTAGAATTTCACTCTCCTGCTTAAACCCCTTCAACAACTTCTCACTTAACTAAGAACAAACTCAAACTCTTCAGCATGGCCCACAGGTCCTGCATAATCAGATTCCTACTTACTTTCTAACCTCAACATTCTAGCCAAGGAATGGCCGGGGCACAAGGTGTCTTAGACGGGAGAGGCTTACCACATGTCATTTTTCTTATGTCTCAAACACCATGTTCTCTGCTTCTTGCATCCTTAAAATTCCTGTTTAGGCCACCTCCTCAAACCTACCCTGACCCGCCCCCTACAATCTAGGTGGGTCATTCCCTAACATCTCTGCCATGCTTCAGATGTTTTGAACTGTGTGTTGTCCGTTTCTTTGTCTACTCCCATAGGCTATTATGTTCATATAAGCAGAGACTCTGTTTTAATCACTACTGTACACCCAATATTTGCATGAAGGAAACATTTAAATATTTGATAAATCAATGGCCACAACACAGGCAGCTCTCTTAGGGTTGGTATCTATTTGATGAGGTGAGGAAGGGGAAGCATCAAGTATAGACTATTTAAGAAGTTCAGCTGAGCAGAGAATGAAACGTACAGACTACAGAGGACCTTTGGTTAAGGCTGAGTTTTCAGGGAGACCTGAAATGTCTTTCTGAAAGAGAAGGACCAGAAGAGATTAAATATAGGCTGCGTGTGTGTGTCTGCACATGTGCATAACCGAAAGAAAGAATATGATAAAGTCAGAGGAGAGGGTCCAAAAACATGGAGACATTTAGCCTTTCTCAACAGGAAGGATTACACGTCCTCCACAGACAGATGCGGAGGTCAGGACCGCCTAGCACGAACTGAATTAAGAGGACTGATTATCTGAAGGCGTTCCACAAATGCCCCCTCCTATGTTCCCGTGGAACTCTCTGCATACCAACCTCACCACACCTAGGGCATCATGTAGCAATTTTCTCAGGTGTCTCTCTCTCCCACGCTGCTGTCAGTACTTGACACCATAGTACAAGATCGTGAAGTGAGTAAGTTCATGAACAATGCAGCTGTCCTGACACCTGAGCTTAACACGCCCCACCTAGGCCTTGGCCGTAACCTTCACCCCCAGCCTTGCTTGCAGCCTACCTCACTGTGCTCTAGCCCGCTTTCCTCCACACACCGGGTGCTCAGCAGTCCCTGCCTCACAGGACTTGTGAGAACCGAATGGAAACGGCTTAGCCTACCACTTATCATCTATTAAGCACTCAATAAATACGAGCTGTCATCTGACTGACATAACAGCTTCTCTATTTTCTTTAAGGAGGAGGTGAGTTGTTCTGCAGAGAGTCATGCAGCAGAAAGCCTGAGATAGGAAAAGGGAGGGGCCAATTTTCAAGATATCAGTGAGTCTGAAGAAAGGAGACAGTTGCCAATTAGGTAAAAGAAAAAGAATTAATTGAAAAAATGGATTTTAAAAGTACTAAAAATTTTATGACAATGGTATCTCTGGTAAGGGGGGTTTTGGTCCTTTATACTTTTATAAATATTCCAACTTTTCCTATCAGACATACGTTTTCATAATTTAAATTAAAAAAAAAACTTTACTAAATAGGAAGAACAAGAATAGCAGAGTGGGAAAGAGAACTATCAGAGAAGTAAAATATTGCAACTTACTATACTGGGTAGAGCAACCCAGGCTAGGAATGGCGGGAACCAAATGAGCGCAGGGGAGGTAAGGCAGACATTACCTGAGACTTAGACAGCAAGAGAAGAGAACTAGAGAGACGGTCCGCCTGCACACTGGAGGCCACCTCATGTACTGGTCATGAGCAAGAATTCTGGGGGTGCCTGGGGGGCTCAGTGGGTTAAGCATCTGACTTCGGCTCAGGTCATGGTCTCACGGTTCACAGGTTGCAGCCCCACATCGGGCTCTGTGCTGACAGTGTGGAGCCTGCTTGGGATTCTCCTTCTTTCCCTCTCTCTCTCTCTGCCCCTCTCTCACTCGAACTCTCTCAAAAATAAATGAATAAACTTGAGAAAAAAAAAAAGAATAAGAAATCTGGTGTCCGCCCCATGTGCACCTGAATCTCTGCTCTGCCCCTCGGGAACACAGGGCCTTAGGAAGCTGTTCAAGCTCCGCAAGGCTTTTCCTGGTCTGCAGCTTAACTGACAGGCGTGTTGGGAGAATTACACGGACTCTGCCACTCAAAACCAATCCTTCCTTCACTTTATCCCAGTGCGCTTTCTTAATAGCTGTAACTGAGGACTGCCTTGTGTGACAGTTAGTTGAGAATATCTGGACCTCCTGACTAGATTAGCAAGGGCAGGCACCTATTTCAGTGCCTGCACAGAGCAGATTCCCAGCTAACAGTGAACTCTGTGGGAATTATACCATAATTTAGTTTTTTCACTAAGATTATGGAATAATAATCTTATTTCCCTACATTTACACTGACTTTTCTCAAGGAACTTTTAAAAATGTGTGTTCACCAGACCTCTCTTTATTCACAGTATTAATCCATTCCCTCAAATTCAGATCTGACTTTCCTTACCCGAAAGTTCCCTTGGTTTATCTGTTCATACCATCCTTCACTCTTACAGCCACTGTGTGGGGTGGTTAGACCTTTCAAGGTTATTCCTCCTAAAAAATTTGTAATTTTTATAATTTATAAAGATTATGTCTTCTCTTCCCTCAATTTTTTACTTTGAAAAATTTCAAGCCTACCCAGAACTGTAGGAACAGTAAAGTGACCACAACAAACTCTTCATCCAACTTCACCAACATCAACATCTGTTGCATTAGCCTTCTCTCCCCACAAACCTTCTGAGGGTAGCAAAGCAATATGCTGTCTTAAATTTCACAGTCCGTTCAGCAAACACTCGTCTACGCAGAATATACCTGCCAATGGCTAGGCCGTGCAGCACTGTCATGGGTAAGTTCCAGAATGGCTCACCTGGTTTTACAGGGCTCCTTCTTCGGCCCTTGCCCCCTCCCTGACATATTCTCTCACTGCTCCAAACCTTAAACTTCTTATCTTCAAGTAAGAACTATCTCCTCTCTACCCTATATATAGGAGTTCTTAGTTAAGCACATTTATTTTTTTTTCTCTGGATTTACACTGTGTCTATTTGTGAATCTTAGCCGTTTTCTTTGAAGTCATGGTAATAGGTCATTTAAATTTGTTCTACTGACTTGCAGTTATTTCTATACTCATCTACTAAATTGATTCCAGAAATCCCAATCACTTCAAATACTCACTCCTACCACCCAATTTCCATTTTGAGGATGGCTGACTTCTCTTTTCTTTTGTTTATGACTCATTCCTCACTGTATAAATTAATCTTATGCTATAGCACTAGCCAGACAAATCACTATTATAAAGTTCATACACAATGGGTATGTTCTGGGAAAAACAATATGCAGTATCGGGGAATAAGAGACAACAAAAAAGGCAGAATATAATCTAAAGATAATAAGTATGCAATTCAGCAAGAAGCCATTTCTTTTGCTGTTTTTCCTTAGCCACAGTTTTCTCTAATTTCCACTAGGTTAACACACTAGAAGAAAAATTCCTCTGGGTTTGCTCAAACTAGGGTATGCACAGTTAGAAAGTGACTCTTTAAAAGTTATCCCTCTTAACAGAGTACTCAAGGTATCACTCTTAATACGCAGTGTCCTGTAGTCAAGGTTGATCAGGAGTAAGTTTAGACAATCACAAAATTAAAACCATTCCTTTCAAACCCTTCTTCATATTAGCAAAATATAAGAGATCTAAATAATTTTAGGAAGCAGAGACTGAGCCCTAAAACCAGGATACATATAATGGTCGAGGGAAGGGCAGGAACAGAATGAAGTAGGAACAAAGTTAGAGTGGATTATCTCTACTACCTTCTGATACTTCAGTGAGAACAGCTTCACTGAGATGTCAAGAGGAAAAAGATACTATGACATCTTGGACTATCATATAGCCCGGGATCAATGTGTTGGAAAGTTTCTCCAACTTTAATTAATACCCAATAGTTGGAAAATATATGAATTTTTCAAAATTCTAAATGTGCATTCAAGTTATATATTTTCAAGCATTTTTATTATCGTTTAAACTAATCCATACAATAAATGTGCTAACTAAAAGATTAAAATAAAACTGTGTGCCTTGATTAATCAAAATATTGGACTTATGCAGCCAGTTGCACTGCCGTGCAATGTCTTCTGAGAATAACTTACCGCCATTCTTTGTTTCTCTCCACCACTGAGGACATCCATCCAATCCTGAACACTGTCCCAGCCTCCTTCACGTTCAAGGATATGACCCAACTGGACATTATCTAAGTATTCCTTTAGTACCTTTCAGCAAAATGATTAAAGATTACATCAAACTTAATGTAAACCAACATTCTCTAGCTGGCTTTATTTTTTAAACTAGAATCACTATAATTCTATTGCCAATATTACTTAAAGAGCACATTTCACCAAAGAATGTGGCCCAAAGATAGCCCTGAATCCTTTCCTTCCTATCTATACTAATTCTGACAAAACATATCTGGAAGCTTAAAGAAAATACCACTATTGCACATAACTAAAAGGTAAGGGCAAGGAGAAAAAAAGTACTAGTGTAAAGACAAGGTTAAATACTCACCAAACCACATTTAAGCAAAGTAGTTAACATCTTACCTCAACCTGCCAAGTTATAATTGATGACAAGGTTTTCAGAAGGCTTTACAGTAGGATAACCTACCTGCCGGTCAAAATGCTTAACTGATTAAGATAAAGGATCTGACATGGAGGATTCCCAGTAAAGTCCAGCCCATAAACATTTCCTTACTAGGTCAGATATCCCCTTCCTTTTCTGATCTTCTCTTCCATCTGGGTAGATCACTTGGTCTCGAAGCGTTCCAAGGGTCATGTAAGGTCTCTGACAGTGGCAGAGCAAGTATCTTTATAAGTGAATTATTTAACAATAAATTAAAAGATCTTTAAATCAAAGATTACAAAATAAACGAGGTCCTACCTGAGGAACATAGAATAGCTTTCCTCTCTCAGGTTTAGTGAGACATCCTCCAAAAAGAGGCCATAACTATAAAAGGAAAGGGACGGGGGAGAGGAACAATTATAAATTTGACCATGTGGTAGACTGTATGGCAAAACGAGACTGCAATAACTTGAGGTCAGTTTGTACTTACTTCACCAAGAACACGGAAAAGGGAACTCTTCCCACAGCCATTTGGACCACAAATTAAAACATTGGCCCCAGATCGAACCTGAAAAAATCAGTCTATGAATTAATAGTGAATATATACTCAATGAACATTTCTGTTGAGTCAAATTGTTCTTTGCTAATAATAAGCTTTCTGGTTTGTCTATAAATGTGATAATAGGTAGAAGCAATGGAGGGTATGATTGACCTTTCACTTTTGTTTACTTTCAAATTTTACTCACCTTTTTTAATAATTTTTTTTACTGCTTATTTATTTTTGAGAGAAAGAAACAGAGACAGATCATGAGCGAGAGAGGGGCAGACACACACACACACACACACACACACACACACACACACAATCTGAAGCAGGCTCGAGGCTCTGAGTTGTCAGCACAAAGCCTGATGTGGGGCTCAAACTCACAAACCTCAAGATCACGACCTGAGCCAAAGCCGGATGCTTAACTGACTGAGCCACCCAGGCACCCTGAATTTTACTCACTTTTTTTCATTTAAAAGTCAATGACTGACATTATCAACTTAATTAGAATACAGAACTACAGCTTATACATTTTGAGAATTCTTAAAAACAAGTATGTGTGTACATGCTTCTTTTTTTTAATGGAATCACACTACGTATGTTCTATGTATTATTTAATAATATATCACAAATACTCTTGCAAGTCAGTACACTCGGATTTCTCACATTCTATTTTTTTAATGCCTACAGTGTAGGCATTCTAAGAATGCACCACAATTTAACTACTTCCTTTTTGTTAAATATTTTTGTTAAAAAAGATTTTACTTTTTGTTAAATATTTTTGTTAAAAAAGATTTTACTTTTCTTTTTAGATAATACTGCAATGAACTGGAATCAGTGAGTAAATTTATGCATTAGTGAAAATGTTTCTACAGATCAGATTCTTAGAGGTATATATGCATTATTAATATTTACAAGTGCCACCAAATTGCTTTGCAGTGATGTAAAGTTAAATGAGAAAACATAATCAAGAATGGTTAAGTCCTGAGCTATGGTCTTATGTGAGTGTTAATCAACGCTGTGAAGAATCAGAAACGTGGGTTTGAATTCCAGCTCACAACATTACAGAGCAATGTATCACAGCAGGAAAGAAGACAACAAAGATATGAGTTACTCTACCTGTGGAACCTGCCTCTGACAATTTTTTTAACTGCTGAGGACTTATGTTTCCATTGTTTAATTGAATAAACATTTATTGAATGCTGTCAGGTTCTATTCTAGGTAATGGAGCTACACTAATGAATAAAAAAAACCAACAACAACAAAACAAACAAAACCTGCCCTTACCAATTTATATTCTAATGGGAGAGATATAAAATAAAGAACACACACAATAAATGAGTAAACTAAATAGTATCTTAGAAAATAAGTGCTATGGAGAAAAGATATATATATGAAGGTAAGGAAATTTGGAAGCAGAATAGGGGAGGTTATGTTTTTAAGGTGGCCAGACCAGGACTCATTGGAAATGACAAGTAGGCAACTATGAACGGAGTAAATTAGGAGTTTATCCGGAGGAAGACTGCTCTAGCCTAACCCTACCCAGAAAAAGCTTGTTCAAAGGCACCAAGGCAGGAATGTACCTATCCTTTCAAAAAACAAAAAAGAGGTTGAGAACACTGAGAAGGAGGAAGGGGTAGTAGGACAGAGCGGAGAGAGGTAAGAGGCTGGGGAAGGCAGTGCAGGCAAATCCTACAGGACATGGGGAGCCACAGAAAGAAGGCCTTTCACTCTGATGAAATAGAGGCATCGGCATGAGTCACAATAGCACAAGGTGGTAGCATCCCAGGATGAAGAGATAGGCAAAATGTGGACTATACATACAACAGAATAGGATTCAATCTTGAAAAGGAAGGAAATTCTGACATGCGCTACAACATGGATGAAATTTCAAAACACCATGCTAAGGGAAATAAGCTAGACACAAAAGGATGATTGTAGGACTCCACTTGTATGAGGTCCCAGAATAGTCTTATCAATAAAGTAAAATAGTTCTATCACCAGGTGCTGAGGAGGGGGGGAATCAGGGGTTATTGTTTAATGGGTACAGAGTTTCTGTTATGATAAAAAGTTCTGGAGACGGTTAGTGGTGATGGCTGCATGACACTGTAAATGGACTTAATGCCACTGAATTCTTTCCTTAAAAAATGGTTAAAAGAGTCAATTTTATGTTATGTGCATTTTGCCACAATAAAAAAAGATTTTAATGGTAGAAAAGCGTAAATTGTATGTTATATACATTTTACCACAAAAACAAAAGAATGAGCTTCTTAAAAAAGGTTGAGAATGACTAGCCTACCACATAACTGATCTACAACAAAATACCTCATCTTCCACACTTGAGTGTTAGAGAATGAACTACACTGAATGATTTTTCCAGAAAAATAAACTATCCCTTTTTCTGAGAAATTGTTTTCAAGAATCTTTTTGATGGACTTCCTACAGAATTAATTACCTATTACCTTTTTCTGTGAAACTGAATATAGTGAAATTTCTGATTATACAAAATTTTACTTTACTATGATGGTGATTACTTAGAAGCTCCTAAAGTTCAGAACTGTTAATTAAATGGTTGCCTGCTACTATGGTCTGAGTTAGTTAACCATATATATTTTCTTCTGTTCCAAAATGTTCATTGTGGTTTTCACTGATATCCAATATATCTCTGCACTATTTGGTGCAATATGCGAAGATATCCAAAAATCAAATTTATGATGAGTTAAATTTGGTTTTTGGATATCTTGGCATATTGCAAAATATGTAAAAATAGTAACCAGACTTACAGGCATCCATAGGCACTCTCATACGCTCAAACGTCTTAGATTCAGCATTAACTTTACCCCCATGGCTTTTGGTAACGGTGCGCAAACTTTCATTTATGACATCAGTCATGATAAACCAGCGATAATTTTTCCATGATAAAGATTTATAAAAGTGTCCCCCCACCTCGGCTTAAATAAAGACTAAAAGACAAGGGTAACTTTCACTTATGGCCTTTTATAGTTATGAAGTTCTTAAAAACACTGTTATTACTGATGTTCCTGGATTGGTTTAAGGGGTCAACAATACTTTGTACCATTATATTTTTACCAACTAAAATATTCCCCCAGATAAAAGACTTCATCAAAAAGTTCTACACATAAATATGATTTAAGTAAAAAAGAGATTATACAAAAGTATGCTGCTTATGAAGATGCACAGACTTCTTGAAACATTATAAACGTGCCTTACTAAAAAGGTAAAAATCTGAATAACTTACAAAGTACTATTTTAATGCCTCCATTATAATCCACAAGTCCTTAATCTCTTTGGGTCTCTTCAGTCTACATCTGGATAAATGTATCTGTGCTGGGGGAGTTTATAAAAGAATGGGATATAAAACCTTCTATCCTAAAGAGGTGTCTATTATTTTGTTATTATGTGACTCCCCCCAAAGACAAAATAATCATAAAGCATTAAATATTTACTTTTTGGTGGCCAAGTCTATTTTATTATGTACCCCTGTGCTCTCTCCTGTTGATTCTTATTTTGTTTGAGTAAAAAGCTTGAACAAGCTGGGGCCTAACCAGGGACTCAAAAGGCTTTCCCAGTGAGAGCGCGAAACGAGCAAAACGTAAGGGTCATGCTGGGACGCTAAGCGTGAAGCCCCAGGGCCTAGTCAGAAGTACAGGGGAGTCAAACATAGGGGCTTGAAAAAGAAGGGCTTCGGGACTTAAAGGACAGCAGCAACTTCAGCATGATAAGCACGTGACAAAGTAGGTAGCGTCTCAGACAACAGTCAGGACCTTTCTATTCCAAGTATCTGTATATAGAAGTCCCAAATTGTTTCTCAATATGCTTCATCAAATATACATTTGCACTGTTGGTGTAATCTATTTCTGCCTAAAGACAGAGTGAGGGAAAGTAGGGGAAAGGGCCAAAAGGATTCTTCACTGGAGAAATCTCAGGGCCCTTTTCCCCCTGGGGTACTGGCAATAAACAGACTATTGAAAGTCTAACAAAAATGGGGTTCTGAGCTCTGCTTTATTCCTGAAATCAAGCCAGGTAGGTGGCTACCTACTATGCCAAGGGAGCACACCACACTGACTGGCACACCTAGAATTAAATGAGACACTTGGAGCCATTCATTATTTACCAACTATATTTACACTTCCCATATATTCTTGTGTTTCCTGGTTTGAAAATAAATATGGCAATATATACTACTCATTGTCAAATAAGTTCAAGGTACTTTGCATAACTAACATTTTTCATTTTTATAGTTTCTTAGAAAGAAGTGAAAATGCGCTTTAAAAATATACATTAAAAAGAGTAGCAAAATTGAAGACTTGCCAAAGATTTTAACATCAAAACAAATCCAGTAATTACACTTATAATCAGATGTTTCTTTTTAAAAAAATTTTTTTATGTTTATTTAATTTTGAGAGAGGGAGAGAGAGAGAGAGAGAAAAAAAAGAGGGAGGGAGGGGTGGGGAGGGGCAGAGAGAGAGAGAGAGAGAGAGAGAGACAGACAGACAGACAGAACCTGAAGCAATCTCCAGGCTCTGAGCTGTAAGCATAGAGCCTGATGCAGGGCTTGAACTCATGAAGTGTAAGATCATGACCTGAGCCAAAGTCAGATGCTTAACCAACTGAACCACCCAGGTGCCCCAACTATCAGACGTTTCTAAAGTGAAAGTAGTTGAAAAGTAGCTCCACATATAACACAAATTATAGAAGGCCACTTATGTAGGCATGTGGAGAAGAATTCTAGAGCTGTGCTGTCCAATACGGTAGCCACTAGGTCAGCCACATGTAGCTATTTAAGATCTAACTTATAAAATTAAATTTCAAGTGTGACTAATATTATGGACAAAGCAATTATGGCACATTTCCATTGTTGCAGATGGTCCCATTGGACAGTGTTGTTCTAGAGAAACGGTATTTAGACCTCGGAGACAGCCTGGATGTCATGGATGACAGGAATTTGTTACTCATCAATAAGATTTTCAGATCTGAACTATTCACAAAGTCATGACCTAATAGTAATATGACTATTCCTATTCTGGGAGTGTCTTATAAATCACAAAACTACTCATCTTTTGCTTCTTCTTTTTAATGGGGCCTGCCACATTCTCATTTGATTAACAGACCAGCTCAATCAGCATCGCTATTCATTCACTTGTAATAAGATGTCCCTGCAGTGCTACCTCACTGCTCTTCCAAGTTTTCAGTTCTAACAAAGTCTGTAGTTTGTTTGCATTTTGTCTGTACAGGTACAGACCCTCCTGCACAGTCAAAACAACACCGAACCAGTTTTTTTAAACTTGGACTAAAATTATATTGCATGTTTAAATATTCATTCCTCACCAGAGATTACAATTAACTATATCTTCTATGGCTTTCTTGAGATAGATTTTATTAGCAAATGATTTTTTCATAATAATATTTGAAACTTTAAAGTCCTGACAATTAAGAAAAGTAGACTTAACTCTTTATTTATTTTTATTTATTATTTAAAAAAATTTTTTTAATCTTTTTAAAACAATTTTGCAGATTGAGACCAAGTCAAGCCTTACAGTTATTTTAAATATTCAGAAAACAGTTTTCCATTTCACATTCTGAATCTTACCTAAACTTTTATATGATCATTTAAAAACTTACTTCAAAATTAAGGTCTCGGATCAAGATATCTCCATTTGGCGTTGCTAAAGGAACATGATCAAATCTACAGAGAAAATTGATAAAAAAATTAAAATTTTACATTAAACACTAAGCAAATGTAGCTGAAAGAGAAAGGCTACTATGCAGTTTAACAAATGTTTTTCAATACATACTTTATAATGTTATCAGCATTGATGATCTCTCCAGCACCAGGTATCAAGGGAATGACTTGTGCTCCTTCGTCAACACCTTAAATGGAAAATAAGTATTAAAGCCCCACATTAAGTCAGCCCAAATTTAAACTATGTGACCCAGGGCACTCATATTTACCCCTTTCCTGTTGTGAGACCATTGTGCGTTCATATTTGCCTTGATTTAAATCCTTTAGTACTTGCATTAATTCTGTAATCCGAGCAGTAAAACTGAAATTAAAAAAAAAGTCTTAATGAAAACTCCAAAGGCCATCATATCTCTGTTATTATTTGTTATTTATTTGAGATGTAACTGACATATGGCATTGTGTAAGTTCAAAACTTTTATTCAAACTGAAGTTTCCAAAATTATAATTTAGTTTAAATAAAATAACCTAAAAGAAGTCTCATCAGCAGAAAGTATAAGTGATAACAGGGTATGCGTGCTTTATGATCATGCTTCAGTAGGACAGCAGGACAGGGTAAGGGAAGAGCTGTCACCGGATCCCCACCTCAACACAGAGTTACTTCCTTCAACAGGTGAGCCAAGAAGTTGTAAGCCACTAGAATTTTAAGGAAGTTTCTAGTAGATACTAGACTAGTAGACTAAGGACTAGTGCTAGTGCATTCCTTAGACACAGGAAGTATAGACTGAGTTCCTGCTAGAATGAACTACAATGCCAACTACAAAGTTAGCTTTTCCGTCTGAGGAAGGCAATGATTACAAGTATGCCATACGCTTGCTATCTCCCTACAAACTGGACAAATATGGAAAATTCCTCTCTTTCCTACTTCAAAAAGGAAGAAAAGATGAATTGTTCTTAACATTAGATGGAAATCACTGTGGCAATAGAGAGAAATCAAAACTAACACCAAGACATTGAGGAAATAAAAATAACATGATGGTCAAAGAGAAAGCAATCTACATCAAAGCAGCAAAAGAATAAACATCAAGCAGAAACCTTTGAAAGGAACAGAAGCACCCCATCTACCAGGAACCATACAGGCAGGAGAAAAGTTATTAACAAGCAGGAAGAATGTTCACATTCTCAAGAGAAAACAGCCTCCTCATAGTAGTTGATAATCTCTATCTTGCAATGAAGCCCTAAACTGCCATAGAAGATAAAGAAGAAGAAATATGCAGGTGAGTCACAGGTCTGGGAAGGATCTGATGTGATCCAATTTCTTCAAATGAACTTTTTACATTATGGTGTTTTTTATACCATACCAAGCCCTTTACTATAGTAAAGCTTAAAATGTTGAAATATTTCATTCCATTTTATGGTTTAAGAATAATTTCACTAAATAGACAGTATGACCATATTTACAACTGCACCCACAGATACCATGAAGCGACTTTTCACTTTTTGCCCATTAAAATCAACTTCATCTGTGTCTATCCTTCACTAGGTTGCCAGTAACAAGACCTATGGCGGAAAAAGGTACAGTGGAGGACAAAAAAGTTCAAATGTTAACTTAATTTTCTGTGAATTAAGAAATGACTGCCATGACTTTACATTTCCCGGTTTATCAAATACTAGTGTCCACAAAGCAGACAGCGTAAGAATCACTAACCAGTTTGAAGGCTCAAAACAGCTGTCTTAAGGAAACATGAGAAGTTCACTAGCATAGAGAACTCTTCTGTAACGGTCCTATCAAAATCAGCTTCCAGGAGTAGGAAAACGGGGCTTCAGTTGCCCGCTAGCTTAACCTCAACCGGGCACGGTCATTAAGTATCACTCAGTTTTATAACTTCTTCTCTGCGGTTGTTCATCATTATTAATCTTACCCTGCCAGTCTCGTCATCTCACGGCCAGCCAAAACTATCCGACCCAGAGCTTGAGACATTCGCAAAAGCATTCTTCCACTTTGGTAGTAATCCTTAAAAAGAAACAAATACTGGTTCTCACTTATACTTCTACTAAAGAGTTGCTCTTACTTGTTTTTATATTAAAGTTTTCCACTTATTCGAACAATTTTCACTACTACTGTACCTCCAGAAGTTCTGAATGTGTACTCTTGAGATGTCGAGGGTGAGACAAGTCCAGGAAAGGACGACTGACAACGAGGTAGCCGACAACAGTGGCGAGATCTGACCCAAAACAGGATTGAAACATTAATGCATTCCACTTTTTCCACAAATCTCCTTCCACCATCACTTTCAAAGCATACTTACATTTGGCAATTATGCTATCAATGAAGCCCATAGAAAACCGAAACAAAATGAAATTATGTAGGTGCTCCACCTGGCAGAAAGCAAAAACAAAAAACAAATATTTTATATGTATATGAAACTATGAATCTGCCCTGAAAATAAAAAAATTATAAGATTCATGTGTTCCACAAATATTTAGAACGCCTATGATTTCTGATTACCCTGTACATCACATTTCCTTGTGCACAATGCTGATCGCAGACCAGATGCCACACAAATCCTCTATGCAACCATTTTTATGCAAACAGAATGGAAATCACATATAAATGACAATGTGGTATTATCTGCATATAATATTGTATTTAGAATATGGTCAGATACATATATGCTGAAAATGATCACTGACCAAAACAACAACAAAACAGAAGGATGAGCAAACTTAGGTAAAACACTAGCTGTCTAGATTGGCACTCAGTGCTTTGCTTTAGTCGGAGACATCTGGTCTATGCTTTCTCTAAGAATCATAGTACACACTATCTGAACCAAGTGCTAATGTAATCAGTGCTGCACGGCCCTAGTCTGTAGCTTTAATCTGAATTAAATGCAGTACCTTAAATCAACAAGTCTAAAAATGTTTTGTATTCCTTTTTATGAGATTATTCAAGGCCCTACATGATCTGGCACTGGGCTCTATCCTAAATTTAATCTAAGTTGCTCCTCCTCCCTGAGTTCCAGAAATACTGGTTCCTCGAACATGTTCCTGCCTTAAGGCTTTCCTTCTGTTGTTCTCTCGGCCAGGAATACTACCTTCCCTGATATTTCTATTCTGTGACTAACTTCTCACTCCATGTGGTTTAGGGTGGCATTCTCTTACGATCTCCTGCAACAGTATAATGACTGGAACATTTATTCAACGAATGCCATGTGTTACATGCTATGCTCCATGAGCTCATGGAATTTACATCTCACGAAAGTAACAAACTACAAAATAAATAAGATAAATATAAATTGCAATATATGCTTTTAAAGAAAGAGATCGTTAAATCAAGAGACCATTTCACATAGACTAACCAGAAAAGGCAAGGCCACAATAAGCTGTTAACTTTGGGGCTAAAATCTAAGAATAAGAATAAGCAAGCCATGGGGCGCCTGGGTGGCTCAGTCGGTTAAGTGTCCGACTTTGGTACAGGTCATGATCTCACGGTCCGTGAGTTTGAGCCCCACATCGGGCTCTGTGCTGACAGCTCAGGGCGCTGACACTCATGCGCCCCTCCTTAACCTTTTAAATCACTTCAAAAATTATTTAATTTCACAAACTTCCACAAAAATGTAAGCTCCTTAGAGGCAGGATTTTGTATATCACATCCACCACTAATACTACTAGCACCTGGAACAAGCAGGGCACCTAGATGGCACTCAGTATCTTTTAAATGAATAAAATTCCTTGAACTCAAACAGCTGGAGCCTGTTTCAGATTCTGTGTCTCCCTCTCTCTCTGCACTTCACCTGCTCATGCTCTATCTCTCCCTGTCTCTCAAAAATGAATAAATGTTAAAAAATTAAAAAAAAATAATCAACTTAAAAAAAATAAGCAAGCCATGTAAAGAGTGAGCCGGTGAACAGCAGTTCCCTGGAAAATTATCGTAAATGCATTTTATCAGTAAGCACTATCAAAGTTCAGTTAAATATAAATAAGGCAAATTCCAATTTCTGAAATAATTAAAATGACTTTCCTTAGCCTTTTATTTTTTTTTAATTTTTTTTTACATTTATTTATTTTTGAGAGACAGAGCTAAAGCGGAGGGGGTGCAGAGAGAGAAGGAGACACAGAATCTGAAGCAGGTTCTAGGCTCTGAGCAAACATTCAGCACAGAGTCCAACAATGTGGGGCTCGAACCTACGAACTGTGAACTCATGACCTGAGCCGAAGTCGGATGCTTAACTGACCAAGCCACTCATGCGCCCCTCCTTAACCTTTTAAATCACTTCAAAAATTATTTAATTTCACAAACTTCCACAAAAATGTAAGCTCCTTAGAGGCAGGATTTTGTATATCACATCCACCACTAATACTACTAGCACCTGGAACAAGCACGGGCACCTAGATGGCACTCAGTATCTTTTAAACGAATAAAATTCCTTGAACTCAAATTTTCCAAATGGCAAGAGAGTAAGAACTGATGTATGTACAGTTTTCACAAGAAACAATGTTCATAATCCTACATCAAGTGTCAACCAGTTATATGGCCCAAAGTACAAATCCAGCCTGTCACTTATTTTTTGTAAATAAAGTATTATTAGAACAGAGCCACACCCACTCATTTACATAGAGTACACAGTTACTTTTGAGTGGCAGAGCTGAATAGGTACAATACAGACCATATGGTCTACAAAGCCTAAGCTGTACATGTACTCTCTTGTCTTTTACAAAAAATAGTTTGCTGACCCCTGCTGTAAATAATAATCATAATATCTTAAGAATGCTACAGAAACCAAAGAATTTGTCACTAAGTAAGATGCCTGAGCAACTTCTAAAAATATACTGACAATTATTTTAATAAACAAATGTTTGTAACAGATGGCTTAATATACTGATACAATAGTTTTTATTAATTTTTTATGAAAATATGGCATAAAAATACTTCAGAGCTATTTAAAAATGAATAGCCTTAAGGATTAAAGAGATATACCTATAGATATAGATAAGCACAGGCCAAAAAATAATCTTTCCATAAATACATGAGCCTCAAGCACGTTATCTTACCAGTTTTCGGAAGACCGAGTGAATTGTCTGCTTTTCTCTCTTATTCCCATTGTAAAAGGCAATTTCTTCACTATTAAAGAAAATAATAATTAATTTTAATATTATCTATGCCTGAAAAACAATTGAAATACAATATTTGATGACTGAATATTTTATTTAAATGGACACTTATGGGGTGCCTGGGTGGCTCAGTCCTAATGACTTCAGCTCAGGTCATGATCTCACAGTTTGTGAGTTCAAGCCCTGCGTCGGGCTCTGTGCTGACAACTCAGAGCCTGGAGCCTACTTCCGATTCTGTGTGTCCCTCTCTCTCTGCCCCTCCCCTACTCATGCTCTGTCTTTGTCTCTCTTAAATATATATATAAACATTTAAAAAAATTTAAATGGACACTTAGGACTATAAGCCTAATGGGTGTGTCTTGCCACAATTCTGTGCTTGAGACCCTGCTCCTAGCTCAGCTGACCAGAGAGCACAGGAGCACACACCTAACTGGACCCCAGACCGAACCGCAGCCATGAGCTGCATATGCCATCTGTAGCCTGGGTGGAAAACGTGTGCCATCAAGTCCTCAGAAATTGGACTAATTTAATTTCTTTAATAAGAAATAAGGAGGAAGCTGCTATGATAGGCAGGGCTGGGACAGTCTTTAAAGATGACAAATGGAGTACAGAGCCTACACACAGGAGGAAGAGGAGAAACGGCAGCTGGAAGAGACTACTGAGCGACGCCATGACATACAGCCTTTGAAAGACTGAAAGCAAACTGAGTCCAAATGCTTTCACAGTGCCAGCTTCCAGGAGGCCCAGCTGCACAGCTGCTCTTATTCTGGGAACCCCACCATATCCTCCCATCAACTCTGCTTTTCTTGAGCTGCCTGAATGGGTCCATAAGGGCCACAAGAATCCTGACTAGAAGAAAAAGGGCATTCTCAAGGATAAAGAAAGGTTCAGCATAGTTCAGAAAATCTGTCAACGCCATACAGCTAGCAAGTCAAGCAGATAAGACTGCAAACCATATCTGACCCTCAAGTCTAGCCCTCCCAGTCTCTATTCAGTATGATGTAAACACTCCCAGAAAAGTAACTCCTAGAGCAAAGTAAAGATTTACATAGGAGTCTAGAGGGCAGAATTTAAAAAGCCTTCAATTAACACCCAATATTTCCTTCAAGTCTCTTTTTCCCTT
This sequence comes from Suricata suricatta, assembly GCF_006229205.1. NCBI lineage: Eukaryota > Metazoa > Chordata > Mammalia > Carnivora > Herpestidae > Suricata > Suricata suricatta. The sequence goes on from NC_043707.1 coordinate 64,301,135, forward strand.
AAAAATATGTGTATATTCTACTCCAAAATGTACCTGCATTTTTTCCCATTATAAAAACAAGGTAGCTCTTGCCCTTAGCCCCTTCAAGTAAAATTAACTCTGTATGAAAATGAATCACGTTTGACCTGTGTTTCACCATTTCCTTGGCACAATCATACAGAGCTCCAGGGTATCAGAGTCTCAGTTGAAGAGCAATTCTGTACCTACAATTAGTTTTCTCACTTCCTTCTACCTCCTCTGCACATTTGACTCCATGGAGGAAGATAAAGTAAACATTCTACTTCTGAGTCAGTTTAGCCCCAGTCTAAAACCTGAGAGGGGAAAAACAGCCTGGAATATGAAGGCTGGCTATCTACCATTAATTCTCTTCCACATCCTTCGTCCTAAGAGAACTCCAAATTCTTAAAGTTATCTATCTCCAAGGAATGAGTTCCATTTGGTCTCAGGCAACCACTTTGCTGTGACTGCTTCAGACATGAGCAAGTGATAATTCTGGCCAAGGAGAGATGAAACGAAGTCAGCCACTGGACTTCTGGGAAAGCTGTCCTGCTCTTGTGAAAAGATGGCCCATTCTTCTTTTTGGCCTTTTTACAAGGACGGAGGGCTGGTGAGATTTGGAACTGTTCTGCCGTCTTGTGATCATAAGAAAACTTAGGCTGAGGAAAGGGGGAACATACAAAGGAGGGCGGAGCCAAAAGAACATAAAAGAAGAGCCAGAGACTGATCACACTGTGCCTGGAACAGGCGTCTTAAGAGTTCTTATGTCAAGAAGTAAATGTCCTTATTGTTACAGGCACCTGAGTTAGGGTTTTCTGTTTCTTGCAAAAGAAAGCATTCTAGTTGATTTCATCTTTCATTCACTTGGTAAATCACCTCTCTACTCAACCAATCATCTATTCCTTGGCCTCCCTATAGAACAAAATTCTATTTAAAATTGATACCATTTAGCAATCCGAGGAAATAAAGGAGGAGAGAATTAATGAAAGAGTAATTATCTGTTTTTAAATTTTTTTAAGTTTATTTATTTTGAGAAAGAGAGAGAGAGAGCAGAGAGAAAGAGAGAGAGAAAGGGAGACAGAATCCAAGCAGGCTCCACACTGTCAATGCAGAGCCTGACGCAGGACTCAAGCCCATGAACCATGAGATCATGACCTGAGCTGAAGTCAAGAGTCGAGCGCTTAACGAACTGGGCCACCCAGGCGCCCCTAAAAGAGTATTCTAAGTAACTCTGTAAATGTTTGCAAGGTACTAAATAAAGATTAGGATTCTTAAAATGAGTTAAGGTTGACAGATTAAAACATGAGAAAATTTACTGAGTGCATACTATGTATCAAAACCTGTGCTGGAAGCTTTGTATATATTTCATATTTAATCCTCACAACAGTCCTGTATTATCTATTATAAACAACAAAAGTGAAGCTATAACTAACTCGCCAAAAGTCCCATAATATATAATTGATAAGTGGAGGAGGCAGATTTTGAAACTAGTCAGGCTGGCTCCAAAGCCTAATACTTTTTCTTCCTATTTTGGAAACTATCTGGAAAAAAGGAAAATAGAGATAGAGGCAGGAAGACTGAATTACTAAGTATTCCAAACACAGTCTCAAAAGTACTTGTGGATAAGCTGAAACAGAATTTTCTTTGAAGAAGTATTAGAAGTAAATCAGAATTTGAATTATATTTTGAGTATATTTAAAGTCAAATTAACAGATGATTAGTCAATAAATGATATGAAGAGGTAAAACAAGGATACTAGACAGGAAAAAGAGTTAGAAATGTGAACAATTACCATTTTATAAAACTATCTTTCATAATGTGTATTTTCAAAAGAGAAATAAACACAATTTCAGTAACTGTCTACTTTTTGGAGTTAACTTATACGACATCAATATTCATAAAAACACATTTCTAATACAACTAAATTCCTTTATTTTTTTAAGGATTATGATTTTTTTAAATGTTTGTTTATTTTTGAGAGAGAGAGCAGGAACAGAGGAAGGGTAGAAAGAGAGGGGGACAGAGGATCTAAAGCAGACTTTGTACTGACAGCATGGAGCCTGATGTGGGGCTCGAACTCACAAACCATACGATCATGACCTGAGCCAAAGTTGGACACTTAACTGCCTGGGTCACCCAGTTGCCCCACAGCTAAATTCCTTTAATACATTTCTCCTTACCTGTTTGTGATGAGCCGGGAATTAACGTATCTATACTCTCCCTCATACTTTTGCTCAATTATCGTCATCTTACCAATGGGTCTTCTAAGTCGAGTTAGGAATAGCCCAGAAACAATCAAGTAGGCCATCATACTCGCTGGGCCCTATTATTATTGGAAGAGAATATACAAAGTTCAAGGATATCATAATAAACTCACCAGATACATGTACAACTTCTATAATTAGTATAATTAGCTCCAGTGGCTTTGAGAAGAACTGCTCTTTCCGTTAATTTTTCCCCCTTAATTCTTTTTTGAGAAAGCACATAATGGGCATTTCACGCTCTTAACTACTCATCAATTCCTCTTCCAACACTTGGCTGATGCCCCAGCTCTCCTGAATTTGCTCACCTAAAAACACCTAATTGCAGTCCACACTATTCCTAGAGCATCTAAAACTCTTCTGATAAAACGCTTCCTGATATTCCCTTAAGAATCCACAAAGTCTCAGACGTCTTTTTTGCCTTCTCTTGGAATGGTAATATTCCCTGAGGTTTCTTCCTTAGATCTCTTTTACCAAATTTTTATCTCTACTCCCATCACTCTTAAGAATCCAAGACAGCATCTCCAAGTAAGAGCCGTACACTTACACCTCACTAGTCTGTAGGGCCTCAAGTGAAGGCTCTGGAGCCAGCTCTAACTGTCCTTCCCTTCTCCACCCTGCCTGCAGCTGCTACACCTTCTAACTTGATGAGTCACCATATCACCAACTGACTAACCTAAGGGGGAAGATTTAAGCTCACCTCTCCAAGTTCATCACAGGCCCTCCCTACTCCCACCTATGTCCTATATTCTGCTGTGCTGAAAAAACAATGTCCTAAACACGCCATTCAATGAAGTTGTTCTTATGACGTGCAAACCTGACATATCTAACAGATGCCTACTCATCCTCCTCAGAGCAGCTCAAATATCACCTCCAATTCTTCCAGACACTAAAGATTTTATTCAAACTTCTGTTACTGAACTTATCACTCTACACTATGATATGAATATCTATGCTTTCATTAGATTGTAAACCTTCTTCAACAACTTTGTTTTATTCATCTTTTTATCCCTACCACCTAATACAAGATTTGTGGACTATAATGTGTACTCAACTTTTTAAAAATTAAATATGGTCGATTCAAAGCAGTTCAACAATTACTGCAAGAATGGGCAAAGGAAAGAACTAAAATGTAGTTTCCACCTTTGAGAATCAGAATCGGAAAACAGGGAATACATGGAGAAATTATTTAAATATAAAAATGTAATAAGTACCATAAAAATGTTGGAGCACAAAGATAAGTGGGATTAGGTCTATTCACTTGCTTATAGTAAAAACAAACTAGAAGAATGATTAAAGTTGGATCACAGGGTAGCAAAGAGTTAGGAAGGTAGATAAGAAAATTCAAATAAAAAACTACTTTCCCCAGTATTCTGGAACAAAGCTAAATCCACTATATAAATTATATATTAATCAACCACAAAATGTGTATACATATACATGTACATAACAGTCACATTATTACATTGTTGTGTGATAAATATGTAACAATAAAGTATTAAATGACTAAAGTAATACTTCAACGAAATTACTCAGAGAAAATCTAAAGGTCATTGTCACCAACATGAATATCAGAAAGACAGAGTAATAAGGCTCATGAGATAGCCAACCATTTACATTTTTATAAAGTTATATATTATATAATAAACAGTTACAGCCTTAAGGCTGTATTTCTGACATTTTAACATTCAAATTTCATATTGAAATGGCTGCCTCCAAATCTCTTTTTATTTAGACATTACTTCACAACAGTAAGTACATGTATGTCATTGTTTAAGCACTTTTGGTTATAAATGCCACAGAAACTTTCCAAGTATCTGACTTAAGGAAAATTAAAACACTTTTTAAGTCTCTAGTACAGAATGATTTTATAACTAGACTTTATTAGGTACATGTTGTAAAAGCACATTCTTTGAGATATATAAAAATTCCTACAAACACTCCAGTTATTTACAACACAGTATATAGCAATTTAAAAGATAGATTAAACTCACCTGAGCTCCTATTGCACTTGTTAACTTGAAGATATACAAAACTATGTCTAAAAATGGCTGTAAAGTAAATATTAGAAGGTAAGGAATTAAAAAGAACTAGAATGTGTAGATTGATAGCTAATAAAACACAATAAATATAAAATACTATTCAATATTTAACACTCCTGTCAACACGCAGAGTTCCCACTATACATAGCATACTATAACAGAATACAGATCAACAAATACATAAAAGAAACAGTTCTTATTCTCAAGAAACTTAAAATAGAAATAGCATGACCAATGTCTACAGACCATCAAGAGGGAAAAACATGTATCACCTTCTATCAACTAAGGTAGTTCTACTGTGATAATTAACCATTAGTAACTCAGTAGTGTCTCCATGTAGGGTAAAGACGGTGTATATAAGGACCTAAGATATAACCCCAAATCTAGCACCACGTTTTCTGGTTTCTATATATCTACCTACAAAACAAAAGGCTCTTTCTACTGTAATATTGTTTAATTCTATGGCTTTATCATAACATCCATATTTTGAAATAATTGAATGAGCCTATAATTTTCTGATAGTTTAAAAAAGAAAATAAAGAAACTTACCTTACTAAGATTTGAATACAGATCAACTACACTGTTACAAAACTTTTCTACATCTTGTGTAAGCAGCTGGTCTGGATTGGCTATTCTGTTGTCCAGATTTCCCATTTTATAATATGTAAAAGCTCTAAAATAGCAGTAAAAAAAAATGGCATTAAGACAAAAAAAAAATCACTTTCTAGCATAGTGCAAAATCATAGAAACAGAAAAGTCTGAAGCTGGAAGAACCCCTAAAGATTGTCCTAATTTATTTTAGAATTAAGGAAGAAAGTCCAGAGAAGGAGGATTTGTCAATTAATGGAAGAGACAGTAATAAAGTCTAAATTGCTGAGGTCTTTCCCTATATGCTTCTGGATCTAAGAGCAATTTCCTTGAAAAACATATTCAATAAAAAGACAAAACCTCTATACCTCAATATCATAAGAATTTCTATTCACATTAAGTATTTTTAATATAAAAATAGGCTACCACTTACTGGAGATACTCCTCATAGAGGTATTTAGTTAGTCTTACACGGAAGCACAGTTTGAGCTCATTTAACCCAAACTTCAAGAAGTTATTAACCAGAGAGATCTGAAACAAAGCACATATTACTGATTTTACTACCTTACTACTTATAAAATTACAATTTATTTCTCTTTCATTGGCTATGTCCCCAAATCCTATGATTTTTATAACCAACAGTCCAAACTGACATAATTCAGTTCTGTTGTAGTTAGAGTTTACAAAGATACAAAGAGAGAATATTCTAAACCAAATGCAATTGGGATAGGATATACTATCCTGATATATTAACACCTAACGTGACACTCAATTTTAGAATATGTGAATATCATTAATTATGAGAAGCATCTTGCTACTTTTTTAGTAAACAAACAAAAAGCCTAATCTGTCACCTTGGTATCCAATGTAAAGGAGTCCTGACATTTATGTTTATATTTTCTGTTTCCTACTAAAAGCACTGACAACCCTAGACAATGAAATTCTATTTGTATTTGCATTTGTTAAAAAAAAAAGTACTCTAAGTTTCACACCAACTAGTACCATCTCCAGAGTATTTCTAGAATCATCTTTATTTCTCTTTTCCATCATTATATTAAATTTTTCTACAGTTCCAAACTGACACTTACATAAACATTTTCTCAAGAAAACACTGGCTGTCCACTGAGTCTCAATCTTTTACTGATGTCTATGCTACTTATCTCCATTTTGTTAAAGGTCTAAAGCCATGTATGTGTGTCCTCAAGCTTTATTAAATTTCTGACATATTTTCTAATTAATCGGATTTTACAATCAAGCTGTTTGCTTACTCTGATATATTTATCATATTAAAATTCTTATAGTGACAATAAAATACAAAACCAAGCTAAGAAAATCACTTATGATGTAAACCAAACACTGACCTTTATTTTTAATAAATTCAGATAATATATTCCCATTTTAAATAAATAAATAAATAAATAAATAAATAAATAGCAAATTCCAGTTTAACTTAAACTACATTAGTGGTTCAAGTTACTATCAATGGCCTAAAGCAACGGTTCTCAATCAGGGTGATTTTGCCACCGTGCCTGCCTCCACCCAGCCTCCATGGAACATATGGCAATGTCCCAGAGAAATACTTGGTCATCAGAACTGGGGGAGGGGCACGACTGCCATCAAGTGGAATGCTACTAAACATCAGATACACCCTGGCTTAACAGTTAAAAAAAAAATGTACACATCAACCCAATTATTTTTTCTATCTAGTGTAAAGGTTTACATTGAAAAGATTCTGCTGTAAGTTACAAACTAAACTCGAAATAGGAATTTAGTATCATAAATTAAGAAGTAAAAATCTTCGAAGATTTTAGTAAGATACAAATTTGTCTGTATGTAAAGATTTTTAAAGAATTACACTTACGACAGGCATGACAGCGATGAAGTTGAATAAGTATCTCTTGAAATCTTTCCTGCTACGACCAATGATACCACTGCAAACCACCACATGCAATGCATTAGTTGCAAAAGAAGCAATATTTCACACTAAAAAACTGTAAAGCTTTAAAATTACTCTCGAAAATTTTCATTGACTCAAAAGAATCAATAAGAAACAAAGATCCTGAAAAACATTTTCTTGCAAAAACAGGTTTCTACCTTTTGAAGTTTAATCATTTTAAATAGGCTGCCTGCAAATCCCTCTATAAATGGCAAAATTAAGTAAGAATAACTTCCTTAGTTCTTTCCTTAGTAAAAATGATAATTAAAAAAAGGGCTTAAACAGCCACAAAAGGAGCTTAGATGGCAAAACAATTAACAACTTCATAGAGCCAGGAATGGGTTAGTGTGGATGAAATAAACTAGTATTTCCTTTTTTAAAAATATTTTAATACCCTGATTCTCATTTGTATGAACTAATGCCAGACACAGACTAATGAGAGATCAGCAAATTCACTGTAAAAGATGAAGAGTAAACATTTTAAGCTTTTGTGGGCAGGAAGGTCTCTGTTCCATCTACTCAATTCTGCAATTGCAGAAGCAAAAATAGCCAAGAACGAGACTGACTGTGTCCTAATAAAATCTTCCAAAGCAGATGGCAGTGGGATTGGACCTGCAGAGCCGTGCTTGCTGGCCCCAGGACCAAATCGTAAATCAGAAAGTAGACCAGTGGGGTTCCTCGGAGCCTCAGGATGGTTCTGCAGAGATGTGTTAGCACACTTAAACTAAACCAACTCTTCCTTCATGTGAATTTATTTCACATATTTATCTGTTCTAAAAATATCCACGAAGAACTTACTCAAAGTAAGGGTTCCACCACTTTTTTGAAAACTGTTAAATAAGGATCTCTGAGTCTATGATCTGCTAAAAAGAGATCACTTATTTGATCACACACTTTTTTCAAATTATATTTATTAGTATTCCCAAATATAAGTAAAGTATATTTTGAAAAACAATGCACTAAATGATTTAAACCTAGCCTCCCAGGGTGGCTCAGTCAGTTAAGCATGGAACTCCTGATTTTGGCTTAGGTCATGATCTCACAGTTTGTGGAATCAAGCCCAGAGTCAGGCTCCACGCTGACAGCACAGGGCCTGCTTGGGAATCTCTCTGACTCTGCCCCTCCTCTGCTTATGCTCTCTCAAACTAAATAAACTTAAAAAACAAAAACAAAAACAAAAACCCTAGGTCCACACCATCATCTCACAGTTCGTGGAATCAAGCCAGGTGTCTGGCTCCATGCTGACAGCACAGGGCCTGCTTGGGAATCTCTCTCTCTCTGCCCCTCCTCTGCTCACGCTCTCTCTCTCTCCCTCAAATTAAATAAACTTACACCAAAACAAAACAAACCTAGCTCCACACCACAAAAACATGATACAGCAATAATTTTATTTTTATGAGGGAGTAGGTGAATAATGCCAAAGAATGTTAACTGGTCTTTTAGAGCAAAAAAGTTACATGGTCAAATAAATTTGGGAAAATCTTAGTTAAACAAAGCTAGCAAATGTCTTTACCAAAGGTCTTCTCAAAGCTCTTACTATATGACATGTGCACTGAAACTCTTTTGAGACAGCTATGCAGTGTCTCCTCTGTCATAAAACAGACTGTGGGAAATGCTCCGTTAGACTGATAAAAAATTAACAGTCCAATTTTGATAGAAGTGCTAAACAACTTGTTATTTGGTCTTATGTTGAACTAGAAAAAGCTAAAATAGGATCACATAAAAATATCTGTAGAAACAAAAATATTAAAAAGAAGCAAATAAGACAGTACAAAAAGTTTAGAGGTTTAAATTAAAATGGCTTGAATCAAACTTTACATAAAACCAAAATGCTTTAGTGCTGCCCAAGCTGTGAAACACACAAGATTAAAAAACCTGGTAAAGCACATGCTCTCATTCAGCAATGGTTTACCATTGGAGTAGCAGCTATAAATTTAAAAAATGGTTTCTTGAATAAAGCCTTATTTCTGCTTATTATTCCGCTGCAAAAGAAAAATAAAAATAAAGACTAATTTTACAGTTTATATCATTATTACTTCTAAAGCATATAAACATATTGTAAATGATAATTTGGTGATTTTAAAATGCTGCCTGTAGCCAAATGGGTGAAAATAAAATACATGTATATGATTCCATCATAGCAGCAATAAAGAATGAAGGATTCTCCTTTAAATCATGGGATTACCAGTCTCTACCCAAAAGGAGTCTGTCTTAATAAATTTTGCCCACACTCCAAAGTCTTTAGCCACTGACAACAAACCCAAAAGATGTAAAGGAAACTAATATGTACAGTAAGAACCACAATGAGTCTTTTTGAGGCTTTTTTTTAGGAGAAATACATGAATCTAAACCTCTCTGGAAGAGGTAAAAAGGAAATGACAGAAAAACCAATTTACAACATAGCATAAGTAGTGAGTTAGAGCAATGTGTTATTTTTCAAATAAAATTTTCATATTGTGAATTTACATGTTTAAAAATGTTAAATTTAACCAAATATCAAAGATTTCATACACAGAAGCTCAAAAATACTTATCAAGGAGAATGTTAACAATTAACTTTAAAATGACCTTATCACACTTGATGAATATGGGTTAAGAGTATAAGGAAGTTCCTTGCACTGGTTTTGCAACTCTATTATAAGTTTAAATAATATCAAAATAATGTTACTTAGAAACCCTTAAGTAGTTTTATTTTTCTTTTTTTTTCTACATCTCAAAACTAGATTTTAAAACTGAGTACCCAACAAATTGATTACTCTAACAGAATTACAAGCCGGCTTATGCCAGATAATAACCTTCCTCCAATCCATCATCACCAATTACTGTACCACCTACTCTTGGCAAAGCAAGAGGGCATTTTCTCCAGGGCATTAAGTCTGTGCGGAAATTAAAATCAGTGTCTATTCAATTAAAGTTGGAATTCCCTAGTTTAGAAAAGTAAATATTATTCTTTTGGATTACAAAAAACATGAAATCACAAAATGTGAATATAAAGAAAAGAAGTTAAAAAAATAAACTACTTTCCTATACCAAGGTTGTGCAAGGTTATTTATGTATAATACGTAACCTCCTACACAGGTAACTAATATGTTCATAGTGGATATAACCTGTACACTTTTTGCTGTAGGTATTTAACAATGCTATAATTGGTGAACCTGTATTTTTATAAACAGATAAGGCATTTAGATAATAAAGTCATCAAAGGAAAAAATGTAAAATTCTATAATCATGTAAAGGGGCATAAATGTCTTCTCTACGTTATACAGAAGACTCAAATTACTTATGCACACAGCTCATATAAACAAAACTTAGCAATACATTTGATCGTCCAAAGCTGATACACTAGCAGCAATGAATAAACACTTCAGTCATGTTTATGACAAACTTCTTAGAATTTGTTAGTGAATTCCTCACTAGGGTACACGCACAAAAATGACCAGACTGTCTCTAAAACACTATTCAGGAATACCTGACAATCAATAAGCCCTCAACTTGGCTTTTAGCAAGTTTTTCAACCCTTCACTTTTAAAGGTGAAGAGACAGAACCAGAGGGACAGACAGACTTTCTAACAGGAACAACAAAGATGAGAACAAAGGATCAAGAAGGAAACAGAAACAATGCAGGCAGGCAGGCAGAAAGAGAGGAAGAGAGGGTGAGAGGAAGAGGGAGGGAGGGAGAGAGAGGGGGGGGGAGAGAAAAGAAGAAAGAAAAAAAGAAAGAAAAGATGACAAGAAAAGAAAAAAGAGAAAAGAAGGAAAGAAAGTCACACACTTGAAAGAATGATTGCTCTAAATATGAGCATCCATACAAAAAGATAACTCTTGGAAATAAAATTATGACAAATACAGATTCACTGGATGATACAGTAAAAAGAAATTTCCTTTAAAATGTCAGAGGTGAAAACAATAGAGAAATTATAAGAATCAGATGATCAGTCTAAGGTTCCAACACTCAAGGATTCCAGAAAAAATACAGAAAAACATGAGAAAAAAAATTTTTGAAGCACAAGAAAATTTCTCAGAATGCACAGTAAGTTTCTCAATTGAAAAAAAGCCCACCTATGGGGCACCTGGATGGCTCAGTCGATTAAGCATCTGGCTCTTTGTTTCAGCTCAGGTCATGATTTCACGGTTTGAGCCCTGCATCAGGCTCCATGCTGACAGTGCGAAACCTGCTTGGGCTTCTCCCCCTCTCTCTGCCCCTTGTCTGCTTGCTCTCTCTCTCAAAAATAAATACATACATTTTTAAAAAGGAAAGAAAAGAGCCCACCTAGTAGGGCACCTGGATGGCTCAGTCAGTTAAGCATCTGACTAGATCTCAGCTCAGGTCTTGATTTCAAGGTCGTGAGTTCAAGCCCCACCAATGGACTCTGCTGGACTCTGCACTGGCATGAAGCCTACTTGAGAAGAGGAGGGGAAGGCAGGGGAGAGAAGGGAAGGGGAGAAAAAGGTCCATCTAGTGCCCAGAACAATGAAAAAACATTCGTAGCAATATTCAGTAAAATTCCCAAATACCAACAACACATGAACAATGAAAAAGAATGATAATGAAAGCTTCCACAGGGGCTTAAAATAGAAGTACTGCTAAGGAAGGGCAATCGGCCCAGGAATGAGCCCCAACATGGCAGCTAGACCAGTAGTGTTTAACCACGGCTGCAAATTAGAATTACTGGGATGTTTCAAAAAGTAATGAGTAACTGAATCAGAATGTCTAGGGGTGGGTCCAGGTATTAATCGTTTTCAGAATTCCCCAGATGATGCGAATCATCCTGCAACCAAGGTTAAGAACTGCCGAGCTCTACAGATGACAACAAACAGGAGATGCTTTCAAAATTCTGACAAAAAGTGAATTTCAAGTTGGAATGCATTACTAGTTAAATTATCAGTCAAGTTTAAGAGAAGATCTACAAGGCCTCAAAAATTTACTTTCCTTGTATCCTTTTTCAGAAAAAGACTGCACCTGCCAAAATGAGAAAGTAAACTAAGGAAGAGGGAGACAAAGGACTCAGAAAACAGGTTATTTAATGCAAAAGAGAAAGATAAAGGAAATTCCCAAGATCATTATAAAAACAAATTCAAACAGGACTGCTACTTAGTGAGCCTAAAGTGCAACCAATACTGATTAGGGCAGGAAGACAAGAAACTCACAAGAGGTATGAGGTGCGGTGGAAATAGATAAAAATCAAATCCTGGTGTGTAGGACCAAATTACAACACTGCAAAGATTTTACAGGGTTGTCAATAAGCCTGAGCTGAATTAGTAAGAAGTGGGCAAAGAACTAAGGCAAACAAACAAAAGAAGTAGGCAAACAAAAACTTACAATTTTTAAATGCCAGGAAAAATAAAAGGTTGTATATAATACAAACTACCGAAGTGCCGCATGTACTTCAGCTGTAAACAGTCAAAATCACATAAAGCACATAAATACATTCTGACTTAACAATAAATGTGGTAGAGCGTAAGAGGGTGAGCATGGGTAGGAGTGTAAAAGAGCAAATTCTCATCTTCCAAAGTAGGAAGTAAACGTACATTAACCCTGGAAAATCTAGGACAGTAACATAAGTTACACTGAATGCAGAGACAGAGATGAAACAGTAAAAAGAAAAGCACTGGCTCTGGGAACGACAGTTAGAGTGGAAGAATGCGGCACACGACTGGTGTGCTTACGACTAAGTCCAGCTCATGTGCTCCTTTTTAAGCTATTCGTGATTAAAAGGAAAAGGCAGGGGACTGACCACAGGTTTCAGGGAGACCTGTGTCGACTCCAAGAGCCTACACAATTACACACGTTCTGAGACATGTAGTTGGGGCTTTAATCCTACGCATATAACTTTAGAGATGAGTCAGAAACAATTGCACAAAGCATTCTTCCTCATCCTATAAATCCTAAAAAGCAAATCAAGAATATATGGGGGAATATCAACCCTATTTCACAATTTGGGAGCATTCAAAACTTTAAGTACTGTCATTCAAAAAGTTTTTAGCTTATTTACTTTAAGAAATTCTCTGATAAAATACTGCATACTAGGAAGTAGAATTCCAATAAAAATGTTTTACTCTGACATTCAAATTGGTATCATGAGAAGCAAAATTTTTAACAGATAAATGTTAATATCCCAGCTGTTACTGTAAGTTTTTAAATTTAAAATTTTCAATTGTAGTGATAATATATAGAAAGACTAGAGTGAAAAAAACATAATAAAGCACTAAATTCAGAAATGGAAAGACATGTCTAAGAACTGTTTTCTTCCTGCCGGTAAACATTCTCAATGTGATTCCCTGAAATGCTTTGATCTGTTCCTCTAAATTATCTCATTATTTTCAAATATCCAACTTGCTGATTTTTTTAAACCCCTACTACAGCATTTAATATACTGCCTTTTAATATGTTTACTTGTCCCAAACCTCTATAAAGCGTCAGCCCTGCAGGGCTTGGTACAGGTCTCTCCTGCTCACCAGCATGTCCCTACCAGAGTAGCATGGTGCCTGGCACATGGGAAACACTCAATAAATATTTGTTAAGTTAGTGAACAAATACATTACCTGACTTAAATATTTATATGTAATTTAGAATCTATGTCTTGCTTGAGATGTTAAATATGAGACAAATTAGTATTTTATACATATAGGAGGAAGGTGAATAGAAAAGTACCTTTCAATGAGTGTCCCATTTTGAATCATCCAAACATCACAGTATGTTCGAGACACCAGCATAACAGCAATAAGTATCAAGTAACCTGTCTAAAATAAACCAGTATAGTATATTAAATAAATGCATTTTTTAAAAGTTAAAAGAAACATTACCTTGGTAAGGATTTTTGGTTTCTAAATTCAAATCTTTATTCTAGGCTTAATACAGTACTTGACATTTTACCTATAGGCAATGTTTAAATATAATTTTAAAGAAATTTAAAAATATAAACGAAAAAACCTCATAGATCATTTAATCTAACTCTGTCATCCAGAATTCAAAAGTGAATCCCAGCAGGTCAAACGACCTGCCTTCATACAATTTGCCAATAACAGAAGGTAGCAGTAGAACTTAAATTACCTGCATCACAGTGTACTGTGATAGTCCCATATTTTGAATATATCGGTGTAATAAAGAAAAATGATAGTAACTGTTCATCTACAGTTAAATAGTTAACAAATATTTAAGGCTAAAAGTTTGCCTAATGGAACAAATTTGGTTTAATTTGTTAGAAAATTCTCTAATACTGCCCCTGCCCTCGATTTAGTTAAGACAAGATTTACACATAAAATAAGAAATAAAAAATAAGAAAACAGAGCATAGTAGATAAGTTTATGTGCATCACTTCATGTGATAAGTGGCAGGACAGGAAGGCCTGGGGTGGCAAAAGAGAGTTATGACAGTTGAAATATATTAAATAGACCAAGTAAAACAAAGGAGAGAATGAGGATTATGAGTAAAGAAAGATGAAGGCTTTAATGGAAAACAGGAATGGATTAAAACCATTATGAATAATGGTATTGTATATCCAGCAGAGTTTAGCGATATTAAGCTACTGCAAGCCTCTAAGTAGAACAAAATGTTAAGAAGTATCATTCAGGAGACATTACTTAAGCAACGCTGTGGAAGACGGATCACCGAGGGGAAAAGATGAGAGACTGAATTAGGAGTCAGTTCTGTCTGAGATGAGAACCTACTCTCCAACCTCCAACAAACACACATTCAAAGCTGATCCTACTTAACCTTCTAAACTGGAAGAATAATGACATTAACACAGAAGCTCAAGTCAGGGAAGAGGACATGTGGCAGCTGGCACGTTTGTTGGATAATATATTTAAAGTCAAAGTTACAGAGTTGAATAGCAACTGCAACTATTTTTTATGTAACTTTTGCAAAACAAATCACTTTTTAAAAAGGCAAAGGTACTCAAAATACAGAGATTTATGTGAAAATGAGGCAAGGAGTCATAAACACAGACTATGAAACCACAAGAAAAGGCAACGTCAAAGAAAGTCTGTGTAACTGAGCAGTGAAGGCTGCTACCTCAACGTTTGCCAAAAAGCAAAGATACCATCTTCCTACACTACCCACCATCTGAAAGTTAGGTTTGCAATTGGCAACAGAGGAGCCTCTTAATTTCAATACACACTATCTGCAGATGTCACGTTCACTGTAATGCTAACTTTCAATTCAGACCTTAAACATGGCCTCAATCCTAAATTAATCACTGATATGAAAAGGTAACACTAGACAAAGATAGTTTCTTTACTCCTTCACTTTATGTTCTTGGTTTAATTTTTTCCTGAAATAAGTACCAACTTTACTTGGCTCACTTTAGCAAAATATGGCAAACTTTGATGACTGACACTCCTGAAGCACCTTTCTACAAAGGAAGTCCTTAGAATCACTACCATTCCCACAGTTAATGGGTCTGTGAATATGTCAGAAACTAAAGATCTGCACTGATTTAGGCAGTCCTTTACCTCATGATACATATCAATTTCTATATATTCATATGTAGTATTATCATTTCTCTATTTCCTAAATCAGTTAGTCTCTCTGTCCCTACCTCCAATCTTGTGTGATGTCTATCGGAATTTACTTCACTTTGGTGAACTGGGGCTAAACCCAGATTTTTATATTTTTCAAAGACGGTGTGTAGAATTGACTCTGCAGCATGGCTCGGCCTAGACAAAGCTGGGAGGCTGGCCAAGTTAGGCCCTTCTCTTTCCTTACTAATTCTCGGAAACCTATCCAAGGTCTCACATTCATTTTACGCTCAGCAAACCCTTGCTAAAAGGTCAAATGAGCACTGAGCTGCTACCTGATAAGACATGAATATACAAATCTCTCCAGAGAAGTTTGTATTTTAAATAAGAATTCTTCAGTCAGTTGGGTTGTGGAATGAGAAAACTTCACCAAGAAAGTAGTAAGCATTAAGCTATTTTTTATCAGTATCTGTTTTTGTTTGGGGCAGGGGGCAGGACAGACACGAGGTCATGAAAACACAAGAGCAGAGAGCCCGACTACAAAATAGCAAAGAATATTCTGAGCAGATGATACTGAAAGAAAGGTCAAAATCAAGTTGTGATTTATCCTACAAGAAAAAAGAAGCCAACTATTTTTACTAAAGTTAAGGAGAAGAGGCAAAAGGACCAATTAAGAGATAATGATGAACCAGATAAGAAAGATACAGTGAGAACAGCAGGAATGAAAAGGGAGACTATGAAAAGCTAAAGGAGAAAACATTTAGAAATAAAGAAGGGAGGAGATTTAAAAAGTGTCAGTGTGATCTCAGTTTTATTAAAATATGCGCTATACACCAAAATAACAACAGAGGTTCTGAGAGGCTATTAGGCACCAAGAAGAAAAAGAATCTATCTGCATTTTCCAATTTTTTTCAAGGAACATGTATTATCTCTATCTTATTAGAGGGAAAGCCGTTACTAAATTATTTTTTAGAGTTTCATAAGGGCAGAACCCACAAGCCATGATGCCAGAGAGAAGTAGAAAGAGAGCAAGCCCAGAGTGTCGGGGGACTGCGCATTCTCTCCGGGCATTACAGCGCACTGGGAACATCTTATCTTTTTCTTGCTATTCACAGATTACAAGGCTAATGGTTTTTTAAATGTGAACAATGGAAAACATGTTTCAAGAAAATAAATTTGGCAGAGAAGATAAAAAGGGGAGCTTCTTTGAAATGAAACTAAATAACACTATAATACCCAGGTTAAGAATATTTAGAATGAAAAATGATCCAATCTCAGTGGCTGAAAAGATGAATTATGGGGAGAAGAGTGAAAGATGATGATATTTCTAGCTGTACAAAAAAAGGTGACTGAAGATGGAGAACACAGCATTGTTTTTTTTAATCAATAAAAATACTCCTCGAATAATGATAATGGTAATCTTGATTAAAAGGGCAAAGGAAAGGTAAATAAAACTTTATTCCTAGAACCAGCTCACTTCCTGAAACTACCAGAAGACTTCATATATTATTTTGGGTATCTTAAAAACATATTTAATCAAATACAAAAGCATAACCCTTAAACATATTCCATATCAATGTGACTTGTTAACATCCCAATGATATAAAAAGGTGCCTTTCTAAATTTAATCTCATTTTTATTAACAGAATTTAGCTATAATAATACAGGGGCACCTGCGTGGCTCAGCTGGTTCAGCATCAGACTCTTGACTTCTGTGCAGCTCACGGTCTCACAGTCATGGGACTGAGCCCGGTATCAGGCTCCTCCAAGCTGGGTGTGCAGACTATTTGGGATTCATTCTCTCTCTCTCTCTCTCTCCCTCTGCCCCTCCCCAGCTCACATGCACATGTGCCCTCTCTTTCTCTCTCAGATTAATTAATTAAAAAATACATCAGGGCACCTGGGTGGCTCAGTCAGTTAAGCGTCAGGCTTTGGCTCAGGTCATGATCCCACGGTTTGTGGGTTCGAGCCCCGCGTCGGGTTCTGTGCTGACAACTAGCTCAGAGCTTGGAGATTGCTTTGGATTCTGTGTCTCCCTCTCTTTCTGACCCTCCCCTGCTCGCACTGTCTCTGTCTCTCAAAAATAAATAAAAAACATTAAAAAAAATTGCATTAAAAAATACATCACCAGTTAAGGTAGCTGCAGTAAAGTACTCTATCTAGTATTTCACACAAAATATAATGAACTAATATTTCATAAACAAGAGAAAACTATTTAAAAACTGGCACCAAACAACACGAGTACTTGCATAACAGATGATGAAAAAAAAATTTAGTAGCCTTCATTACTTACACAGAAAACATCTGACCCGTAGAATAACAAAAGCTATTGGTCTGATCTCATGTAACCTTAAAAGTTAAACAATATAATTTCATAATACTTACCTCTTTACAAAATGTTCTAGGGACCATGATTTTCAGAATCCGTGTGAGTCTTAAAAAAAACACCTTGTCCACCACAGCTCGCTCTTTTTTTCCCTCTTTCTACATTAAAACAAAACAAAAAAAAATTACAATATTTATTAAAATTAAAGAACCACATTTCATCTAAGCCAGTAAGAACAACTATCAAAATGGGCATTGCATTCATAGAATGAAAACTTGTACTCTCTTCAAACATGCTTTCAAGAAAATAAGATATTATCAGAAACTGAGTAAGGAAGTCAGTTCTGGGGCCATGTGAATATCCAGGAGAACACTGCAGGCAGAAGAAACAGCAAGTGCAAAATGCCAAGGTGAAAGCTCATTTAACTGCATGAGGAACAATGAAATGGCCAGTGTGGCTGGACTTATAAGCTAAAGATAGAAGCAGAAGATAAGATGAGAGAGACAGCTAAGAAATGGTCAAGTACTTACTATTATCCACTTTCTGATTATCAGTAAAATGTTTTTAAAATCCTGAACAGGAATTTTCCTGATATCAATTACCAGGAACTTTTAGTTCCCTATATTCTACCAACTCACTCTCTCTTCCTCACAAACTCTAAGACAGACAAGATTCCTTGACTCCTATAGCTCACATTCTAACAGGAGAAACACAGATAAAAATAAATGAACAAATTGTTACAGATACACTAGGCAGGGCCATAAGAAAAAGATGGACTCAGACAAGATGAAAGCAAGAGCTCTCCGGGGAGGTGATGTTTAAGCTGAGACATGAAGCTGTGATAACCTTGGGACAGGAGGGTAGTCAAGCACAGGGAACACCGAACACAAAAACCCAGCACTGAGAAGTAAAATTAGTGCGTACACCGAAGAGCAAGAGTGTAGAACTGCCAAAGCAAAGGGAATAAAAATGAAAGAACCTGAAGAGGTTGACAGGGACTGCAAAAGAAAGACCCTTGAGGCCACAGTAAGGATTTAGAGTTCATTGCCAGTGTGGTGGGAAACCACTGAAGAAACTTAAAGCAGTAATTAATCTTATCATTCTCAGACATTTCTTCCTTTTAAATGTTTGCAAGGAAAAAAGAAGTGAGATGAACTGGGTATGGCAGAGGCTGTTTACTTTACCAGCCCTGGACCCTCTGGAAGAACATAAAGGAGAAACTTCTCTCAGTAGGCAACACACACCAGAAGGACCCCATCCCCTGCCTAGACCCTTCCCCAACCCCCATAATCACAGTTACTTACTTGTTAACTACTAGGCTTTTGATAAACAATACCCATGGTATAGTAAATTCTATAGTTAGATAAACTTTAGTGTAAATATGTTTCATCTAAGTTGATGAACCTGAAATGAATAGTCTGTATACTGAATTAGATTAATAAGCTTCTATCTATATGTCAGACACTGACATATATTATAAGCACAATATAAGTGCTTTATATTTATACAATCCTAACAGGCACTGAGTGCATTATAGAACTGTAAACCAAGAAAGGAAGGCTGAAGGCACAGTGTTTGTACAGTTACAGCAGGAAGGCTAAGATGGATAAGAATCAGCCTACCCTGTTACAACTGAAACAGAGCTTAGGTCTTTCAAACCTTATGAAGGCTGCAAACCTCATTCTACTGAGCTAGAGGCCCAGTCTACCATTCACACAGACATGCATTCATTCAACATTCGCTCAGTTCCAGGCACTATTCTGAATGATGGGCATACATCAGCTAATAAAATAGACCGAAAGTGCTACTTACACTCCATTTTTTTTCCAATATATTTTTTATGTATTTTTGAGACAGAGAGAGCACAAATGGGTTAGGGGTGGGGAGGGGAAGCGGAGACTGAGAATCTGAAGCGAGCTCTGCACTGACAGCAGTAAGCTCAAAGTGGGGCTTGAATTCATGAACCATGAGGTCATGACCTGAGCCGAAGTGAGATGTTTAACAGACTGAGCCACTCAGGTGCCCCCAGTCTACTTACTTTAGCTAGCTTGGTCTCCTCAAGCCAACCTCTACTACTTCAACTGAAATCTCCCCCTTTACTTCCCCAAACTGACAAAATATCGGAAGAAAAAAATAAAGACAAGGCAATAGATACCAACTATCTTTTAGAAAAAGTTAAAACTTCTACTTTCAAGTTTTTTTTCCTGCCCCTGCCTCCCTACCACACCTCACTGCACATGTAGTCAACACCCTGGAAAAGACAGAATAGTCATAAATAAAATGGCCATCGTCTGACTTAAACAGAAGACTCCCTATTTCTAGCTGCTTTCAAGAAATGATCTAGGGAAAACAATGAGAACGGTTTTAAAAAAAGTTTTAAGAAAGTCACAATGAAGCACTTTAAAATATTAACAGCTACTTGGTATATAATTCTTCCTCCCCTTTTACTGTCCTCCTACTGTCACCACTCCTAAACCATAAGCTGTCTGACAATCTGACCTGATATCCTTTCATTTCAAGCCCTGAAGGAATTGCGATTATCTCTTCCTAAAGTCATCACAGCATGTTCTGCAAAGAAACCCCTGGACTCAGAAAGGCTGAATATATAATTTATCTTCAGTACAAATTCAGAGGTATATAATTTATATACTCGGATATAATTTAGATATGAGACATGAGAGATTATGAAGATGGAACTATGCCAGAAAATGAAATAAATGAACCTCGTCACATTCTTCAACACCAGAGAAAAAGATCATAGAAACCAAAGAACAGCAATTTTGATGTCAATCTCTGGAATATTCAGAGTATTATGTGGAATATTTGGGTAGATTTAAGAGACCCTAATTACTAGACGTCGGCATGAGTCTACTTGGAATAAGCTATGTCTAACTTATTCCCATTTTCTTCTTTGTTAAGAATATTTTACTAGTATATTAACTGACATGTATAATGTAAGCTCCACAAAGGTAAGAACTTACATTTATATCTGCTGTACACCCAGAGTCAAGACCATTAACTAGGCATATATGAAGGGCTCAATCAATATTTGTTGAGACCGACTTAATAAGTGAACCAATAAATTAAAGAATTTGATGTTTCTTATAAAATTACTGTGGCCTTTAATAAAGAAATATGAACCAGATTTTGCTACAGTTGGATATAATCATACCCAAATAAACCATAACCAAAACCAAGCAAACATATAAAGATTAAGAGATGTTGGAGTAACTTCCTTGGTCCTAACTACATAGTCAATACTATCAGCAATTCTGAAGAAGAATGAGAAAGCCAATTTAAATTACTGAAAATGGGGCAACTGGGTGGCCCGGATCATAATCTCATAGGTCATGGGTTCGAGCCCCACATTGGGCTCTGTGCTGACAGCTCAGAGCCTGGAGCCTGCTTTGGATTCTCCCTCTCTATCTGCCCCTCTCCCGCTTGAGCTCTCTGTTTCTCTCTCAAAAATACATCAACTCTGAGGTGCCTGGGTGGCTCAGTCAATTAAGCCTCTGACTTCGGCTCAGGTCATGATCTCATCGAGCCCCACACTGGGCTCTGTGCTGGCAGCATGATGTCTGGAGCCTGCTTCCAGTTCTGTGTCTCCCTCTTTCTGCCCCTCCCCTGCTCATGCTGTCTCTTGGTCTCTCGCTCTCTCTTTCTCTCAAAAATAAACATTAAAAAATACAGAAGCATTAAAAAATTTTTTAATCATGGATAATGCCTTCTACCTGATATACTAGATATCAGAATTATATTCAAAATTATACTAACAGTACAGACATACTATTGTATAGACTAATAGTACATGTCCAATAAGCTACCATGTATAGAAATAAATTAATATTTATTTAAAAGAAATCAACTAAGTTATCATATGATCCAGCAATTCCACTCCTAGGTATTTACTCAAAAGAAACGAAAACACTGGTTCACACAAAAATTTGCACATAAATGTTCACAGCAGCATTATTCATTAGAGCTAAAAATGAAAAAAAACCTAAATTTCCCTTAACTGACAAATGGATAAATGTGGTAAATCTACACAACAGAATATTATTTGGCAATTAAAAGGAATGAAATACTGATACATGCAACAACACATATGAACCCTGAAAATATCATGCTAAATAAAAGTAGTCACAACATACCACATATTATTCTTTTTACATACCACATATGATTCATACCACATATGATTCTTTT
The DNA here is from genome assembly GCF_006229205.1 of Suricata suricatta. Lineage (NCBI taxonomy): Eukaryota > Metazoa > Chordata > Mammalia > Carnivora > Herpestidae > Suricata > Suricata suricatta. Next base: position 64,322,950 of record NC_043707.1, read on the forward strand.
TAATCTGATTTTATGATCTTTTATGATTTTAATTTAATAAAATTTCTGAAGTAGGCTAATATAGAAATAGAAATAGAAGTTACTAGGGTCTAAAAGAAGAAGTTAATAAGGAGTGATTGCTAATGGGTATGGAATTTCTTTTTTGGGGAGATAAAAATTTTCTGAAATTAGTCCACACAACTCTGTGAATATACTGAACTGTATCCATGAATGGACAGATCTTATAATCTATGAATTATATCTCAATAAAGTTGTTATTAAAGAAGAAATTCAACTGATGAATACAAATACAGAAAATCTGTCAACAGAGTTGTTCAACAGAAAGTAACTGAAGGAGGGATGCCTGGCTCAATCAGTTAAGTGTCCAACTTGGGCTCAGGTCATGATCTTGTGGTTCGTGAGTTTGAGCCCTACATTGGGCTCTTTGCTGACAGCTCAGAGCCTGAAACCTGTTTCAGATTCTGTGTCTCCCTCTCTCTCTCTCTCTCTCTCTCTCTCTCTCTGCCCTTCCCCCTCTCATGCTCTGTCTCTGTCTCAAAAATAAACATTTAAAAAAAATTTTTTTTTCAGAGGATAACTGAAGGTTACAACCTACCAAAAAGTCAACTCAGTGTAAACAGCAGTTATGAGTAAAGATGTAAATGTAATTCTAGGTTCAATTTTAGCATTTCATATTAATTAGGGAGAGGTCACGGCACTGATGTATTCCATGCTAGTCAAATGTTCTAGTCGAAGAAAAATGTCTAGAGAAACTAACCAGTGTAGGTCCAGAAGAATGTATATGAAATTGAAAAAGAAGTGAAAACCATGACAGGTAAGAACTGAAGGAATGAGGGTTGCTTAGCATGGAAAAAAAGACTTGGAAGATAAACTAATTTCCAACAATATCAAAGTCTATTAGAGAAAACAGAGCAGGCTTGTCCTATATGGCTACAAAAGACAAAACAGAATCAATCACTAAAAGGGTAGAGAGGAAGATTAATCTCATTATCGGCTAGAACTAATACAGTAAAGGCCGTCTCCTAGGTGTTACTCCTTATCCTCATTATATGAACAGATTCAAGTAAACACTGGAAGTCACCTACCAGGAAATCCTATTTCAAAAAGAATTCCTGTAATATACAGTGGACTGAATAATTAAATTCCCTTCTAACTCTAAAATTATATGACTTTATCCTAATTCAAATTTATGTAACAAAATAAATGAAATAAATAAATGAAATCCCAAAGAATAGGTTATCTAAAATTTTTACCTCATTGTTCTGTAATGGTGGTTTTCCATTTTTCTTACTGCAGAGGGAAAAAAAACAGAGAGAGAGCTTTATTTGCAAACTAGTCCCAACATAAAAATTATTTTAAGACATCAGAAGAATATACCAAATTCTCCAAATGAGTTCCTTCTTTTTCATACCATACAAAGATAGACTATATTAAATATAATAGTCTAGCTGCCTCTTACTAAGTATTACTTAGAGAAAATGCTCAATAAATGTTAACTATTATATCAAGCATTATACTCCTCATTTTTAATATGCACATGCTCATTTTATAAATTTTCCCATGGAGAGGCAGAGTCTATTTCTCCATCTTTGAATCAAGGATTGGCCATGGAAACAAACTGCTTTGGCCAATGGGATATTAGCAAATTGACATAAGCAAGGGTCTGAAAACTGTGCCCTGGGCTCTCTCTCTTGCTGCGGGGAATCTTCTCCCAGCCATGTTAGCAATTTCAGGTTAGTAGCCTAAGGGAGGAAGGACCACGTGCCATTCCATGTTACAAATAAAAAACTGGGTTGGTAAGTAAGTGGCATGGTTCACACTACTCAAAGTGATTAATCTGGCAATTATACCCAGGTCTGACCACTACTTAGGTTACCTCCCTAAACAATATAATAATCAGGCTTATGTTCTTTTTATAACACACTACCACAGAACCCACAGAACCACTGATCACATTTTAAATCTCTTGTTTAATGGATACCTCCTCCCTATAAAATCCGTTTCATGAGATCAGGAGCTACTGCAGGTTGGTCTTCCAAAGTAAACATGAGGTGGTGCTTGGGTACAAAATGTTTATTGGGGGTCAATGCCTATGAAAGAAGGCAAGGAAAGCAAGTCTGGATAAAACTCAAACTGTGATACAGGCCCAATAAAATTTCAACCAACCAGGCAGGAAGTCCTATAGCAAGTACGGTCCATCAGAGTGCTCTGTGAAAGGCTGACAAGGCCAGGTTTTTTTTACCTTTTCCTTGTTCTGTCTACAAATGCATGCTGGTCCAGAGAGGTCATAGGCTTGGGGAAGGCGACTCTATAACACAGGTAGACTCTTAAGGTGCAGGCAGAGGGGTTACTTGGTAATCCAACTCCTCACAGCCAGACAGAAGCCCTTCTTTGAAGGAGAAGGTGGGTAGCATACCTCATGTCTCCGGGGCATATATTGTTGAATACTCTACGTTCAACACTTAGTTGGGCTCCAACAATCTAAAATGAACACTTTCAGTAACAAGATACCAGATCACTGAACAAGGCTAGCAAGCCAAACTTAAATACAGTTTAGTAAATGCTCTTATTCTAAGAATCCTTGGGTTTATTTTCTCTATTTTCAATCATATTAAAGGATTGCTTTTTTATTTTAAATTTCTTATGAGAGTTTAAAACTGTTTCAGAAAATGCCTTTATATATATGTTCAGGCAGGTGCAATGAATTATGAGCTCCCTTTTACAAGGCTTTCTAAATTCCTCTTTCTTAAATAATTCTTTAAGGAGTACCTGGGTGGCTCAGTCGGTTGAGCGCCCCACTCTTGATTTCGACTTAGGTCATGATCTCAGTTTCATGAGTTTAAGCCTGGAGTCAGGCACTGACAACATGGACCTGCTTGAGATTTTCCCCCTTTGTCTGCCCCCCGCCCCCCGCTCGCAAACTCTGACTCTCTCCAATTAAATAAACTTAAAGAAAAAAAAGAATTATTTATTTAATGTTTTCCATGAATGTTCTCAATATTGAAGACACTAGCTACATAAACATATGTAGATTATTTAGGATAAATTAGAACAGTATGCTAGACTCCTAATTATTGAGTTACATTTTTTCACTTGAAATGTCATGCTACAGCCTGGAGAGAAATTAATTTACTTTCAAAACATGATCTACTTACCAGCAGGCAGATTTAATTCTAACAAGTATTCAGTATTTACCTTTTCTTGATTTTTAGTCTATGAAACTAAAAAAGGCTCTACAACAAACAGACATGTCTTCTACTTTTGTGTATTCTTTGGCTATCAAAAAGACCAACTTACCAGCTAAACGCATTAAAATAAAGGTCAATATCTACAAAATATATTGCCGATTTTTACACTAATGGCAAGGTATCTGTAGTATCTACAACAATCATTAAACATTAGTTGTCTTCTTACATTTCAGGGCATAACAAAATTCATTTAAACATAATATACATATTACATGTTAAATAAAATTTTTATAAAAATAGCTATATCTTCCCAAACAAAAAAGTTAAGAAAGTGGCACTGTCTTATATTTCGGAAAACCTCATTAATGCCTGACTTAATAGAAGAAAACTGAATTCTCAAATCACTCATTCTATCTATTGTGATACAGATAGTTGTAAAATGGGGGTATTTTCATAACTGTAGATATTCTTCCCTGATACTATAATGTTCCAGTGCAGTATGAAATCAATAAGCCTTGGTTCACTGACAGCTATATGATAAAATCCATGTCTATATTACATTGCTTTCAGTGGATCTTTTATCCATGCGAAATTCTGTAATGTGCATTAGTCTTCTGGAAAAAACGGATTCACTGAGTTGTGTAGCAGACCTTCCAAATGTAGTATTATTTTATCATGCAATCTTTTTAAAATTATATTTGTTAATACTGCCACCAATCTCATCAGAAAAGTCTTTTTTCTTTTCATTTGAGAGAGAGAGTGTGTGCATGCAAGTGGCAGAGGCAGAGAGAGAGAGAGGTTCTTATGCAGGCTCCATGCTCAGTGTGGAGCCAGACCCAGGGGCTCGATCCCATGACCCTGGGATCATAACCTCAGCCAAAATCAAGAGTCATATACTCAAATGACTGAGCCACCCAGGCACTCTTAGGTTCTGACTCTTAATTTTGGCTCAGGTCATGACCCCAGGGTTGTGAGATCCAGTCCCACATCTGACTCCAATCAAGCATGGAACTTGCTTAAGATTCTCTCCCCCTTCCTCCCTCTCTCCCCTCCACTTGCACTCTCTTGAAAGAAAAAGGGAAAGAAAGAGCCAGATTCTCAATCAACTGAGCCACCCAGGAGTCTTAACCATTGCAAAGGTATCCAGCTCATGGTGGCAGAGACAAGCTTTTCCAAATTCTAATTTTCATATGAAAGCTTAAATTGTAATATCAGCAACAAACACTGCTGTTTTTCCTTGAAAGGACTACAAGATGTCTGCAATATTCAAGGCTGATGAACCACAATTATTCCGTCATTCTTTCAAGTAAAAAATGATGTTCTAGGAAAAAGTGCCTAATTCAGCTCCGGATTCAAATGTCTGCAAGTGTGCTCCCTCAGGACAAGCTCTGCATTTTGGCATGCTGCCAGGCGTGCATTGTGCCAACTTCTTTTTATTTGGCAAACATGCTTTAAAACACACACACACACACACACACACACACACACCAATAACCAACTACGTATAAAAAATCATTAAGGGATTTATCCAAGAAATGTAAGGTCAGGTTCACATTTGAAAATCAATCCATAATTCATCCATATTAACAGTCTAAAAAAAATAATAACCATATGATCCTATCAACAGATATACAGAAAAGGCCCTTGGCATAATTCAACACATATTCATCATAAAAACTCTTACCAAACTAGGAATAAAAATAACTTCAATCTGATAATGGACATCAACAAAAACCTACAGCTATCATCATACTTGTTAATGAAAGAATGAGTCTCTAAGATTTGGTATGGCAAAGATGCCAACTCTCACCACTTCTATTCAATGTCGTTACTGGACAACACAGTGCAAAAAGGTAAGAAAAACAAAAGACACACAGAATTGAAAGGAAGAAGTTAAACTATGTGTAAACAGTATACAGAAAATCCTAAAGAATCTATTAGAAAGCTAAGTGAGTTCAACCAAGTTCTAGGATACAACGTCCTATACATAAATACCAATTGTATTTCTACAAAAAAGCAAAGAATCATTGGAAACTGAAATTATAAACATTATCTTTTACAAAAGCAAATACTTAATTCACAATATTAAATATTTCACAATAAATTTGGAAAGGAAAAAAAGATGTGCAAAACCTACATGCTGAAAACTACAATACACTACAGAGAAATTATAGATAACTAGATAGAGATATCATGCTCATGATCAAAAGACTCAATATTGTTAACATGTCAATTGTCTCCAGATTGGTTTAGAAATTCAATGCAATCACAATCAAAATCCCATCAGGCTTTTTCGCAGAGAGTAACAAGGTGATTTTAAATTTCACTTGTAGTTGCAGGGCTGCCTGGTGGCTAAGTTGGTTAAGCATCTGACTTCAGCTCAGGTCATGATCCCACAGTTCATGAGTTCAAGCCCCAGGTCAGGCTCTGTGCTGTCCTGACAGCTCAGAGCCTGGAGCCTACTTCAGCTTCTGTGTCTTCTCTCTCTGCCCCTCCCACATGTGAGTGTGCTCGCTCACGTGCTCTCGTGCTCTCTCTCTCTCTCTCTCCCCCTCTCTCTCTTAAAAATAAATTAATGCTTAAAATAATTTCATTTGTAATTGCAAAGGACCTAGAATAACCAATAAACTTTGGAAGAGAACAAAGTCAGAAGAGAACAAACTCAGAAGAATTGTACCTCATTTCAAGGTTTATCATAAAGCTACAATAATCAACAAAGTGTCATATTAGAGAACAAATACAGATCAAAGGAACAGAAAAGCCCAGAAATAGACCCATACATATCTGGCCAATTGATTTAACACAAAGGTGCTGAGACAATTCAATGGGGAAAGAATAACCTTTTTTATGTAAATTTTAATGTTTTATATATTTTTGAAAGAAAAAGAGAAAGAGACAGAGCACAAGCTGGGGAGGGAGGAAGAGGAGACACAGAATTGAAGCAGGCTCCAGGGTCTAAACTGGTAGCACAGAGCCCACCACAGGACTTGAACTCACAAACCACCAGATCATGATATGAGCCAAAGTCGGACGCTTAACCAACTGAGCCATCCATGTGCCCCAAGAAGAATCTTTTTAACAAATGATAAGAGATCAACTGGATAGCTATATGTAAAATAAATTAACCCCAACACTTACTGCACACCGTATACAAAAAGAATTAACTTGAAGTGGAACACAGACCTAAATGTAAGAGCTAAAACTATGAAACTTCTAGAAGAAAACAGGAAAAATTCTTAGTTAACCTTGAGTTAAAACAAAAATTTGTTTAATAGAACACACAAAGTACAAGCTGTTCCAGAAAAAACAAATCAACTAACCTGGACTTCACCAAATTTTAAATGTTTGTTTTTCAAAAGATACTATTTAGAAAAGATTTATAAAGCACAAATCCAGAGGCATCAGGGTGGCTCAGTCAGTTAACCATGCCAACCCTTGATTTCGGCTCATGTGGTGTCGCAGGCTACCAGTGCGGAACCTGCTTGGGATTCTCTCTCTGCCCCTCCCAGCCTCATGTGCTCTCTCTCTCAGAATAAAAAAAATAAACTTAAAACCAAAAGAAAACATATATCCCAGAAAAAAACATAGTCAAATACATAATAATCTTACAGTCAAATAAGAAGACAATTCATGTAAAGATTTAAATAGACACTGTACCAAGGAAAACGTACAGATGGAAAATAAACACATGAATAATGTGCAAATGTTCCCTCAGTTCTTAGAGAAATGCAAGTTAAGATTTCAGTGAAAAACCTCAATACACATCCACTAGAATGGCTCAGATTAAAAAGACTGATCATACTGAGTTATCAAGGATGTATAACAACTGCAATCTTCCTATATACTGTTGATGGGAACAGAAAATGATACAATCACTTTGGAAAACAGTTTCTTAAAAAGTTAAACATATACCTACCATACAACCTTGCCATTCCTATTTGCTCAAGGGGTATGAAAGCATATCTCCATACATATACTCTACACAAATGTTCACAGCAGCTTTATTTTTAATAATCAAAAACGGGAAACAATCCAAATGTCCATCAACAAACAAGTGGTATTTCTATAAAATGTACTCAACAATTAAAAAAAACAAACTATTGATACACACAACATGGATGAATCCCAAAAGCAATATGCTAACAGAAAATAGCTAGACAAAGTATATAACATATGACTCCACTTAGGAAATTCTAGAGCAACTAAAACCAATCTGCAGTTACAGAAGACAGATTAGTGGTTGCTTCAAGCTAAGGACAGGGAGGACACTGACTACAAAGGGTCACAAGGAACTGTGGGATGATGGAAATGTTCATTACCTTGACTGGAGTAATTATTTCAGAGGCGTTACATGCCAAAACTCATCAAGTTGTATACTTTAAATAACAGCAGTTTACTGTCTATCAATAATGTTTCAATAAAGCCATTATAAAATACTAACATACCCAGGTAAATTTTGTTCTTTATTTTTGGAGAGGTGAGGGAGAGGGAGACAGAGTTAACTGTTCCTTACTACTGCCAGCAAAACATATAAAATTAACAGGCAGGAACTTCCCCTGAAGATGGGGGGAAACAACTATAAGACTAGGAAAAAGAAATTGTCAAGAATTAAAAGAGAAGTTTTAAGTTAAGAGCTTTCAAAGTAAAAAAGGAAGAACACAATTCTGAAAACTTTAATCAGGATTTATTTAACCATAACAGTCATTTTGTCCCTAAACGTTTTCTCACCTAGTTCATTCTTCCAGGCCAGTATTTCTCAGACTTGGGATAATGTATGAACCTCTTCTGAAGGAAAAAACAAATTCTTACAGATCCTACTGTTGCCATAAATGAAACTGGTGCTTCCTTAAGTATGTATAAGCATGAAATTAATCATATACTACTTGGTTTTTTTACAGCTCTTCTACAAATTTATCATTTAAAAAACAGGCAAAAATTTTAAGATCAATAAAAATGGAATCAACATTCATTTAAAGTGATGGGTGAAATAATATTGCTACAACTAATTACCAGTGCTGGGGGTAAAAGACTATAAAGAATTCTTTATTCCAGTTAATGTCCAAGATTTTTTTATATTCATTATTTTTCTTTTGTAAACAAAAGATTAGTTTTAAATCACTGCTTCATTAATGTTGATGGAATTATCAATTTATTAGTATATTCCAAAATAGAATTCTAAAAATTCAATCATATTTAACAAATACTTCTGAACTTACTTTTCCACCTCAAATCTCATCTTTCATCTTATCCTAAACCTGGGCCCTAACTCAGTGAACGTACTTTCATCTAAACCACCACCCAAACCATAAATTTGAGAATTATTCTTAAGTACTCTCCCTTTCTCATACTCTTCATCCCCAGTCACTCTCTTATGCTCTCCTTTTCACTTGTATGGCCAGGACTTCAATTCAGGCCATCAAAATTTCTCACATGAAGTACTATAATCTTCCTCCCTGCTTTCTAGTTTTTTAGTAGTTTCCTTATCATCTCTAGCCTATTTCAATTCCTTTCCATAGCCATATCAAATAGTGTGTGTGTGTGTGTGTGTGTGTGTGTGTGTGTACATGGCATACACCTAAATGAGGTTAATTAGAGCCCAAAGGTGAAGACCTGAACATAGGGAGCAGCTATCGGAATGCAAAGGAAGATAGGAAAACTGCTAGAAATGACAGAGTGAGGAAATAGATCAGAGCTGGGATTATAGTCAACCCTTAATGACACAAATTTGAACTGCGCGGGACCACTAATACACAGATTTTTTACGGTACAGGACTGTAAATGCATTTTCTCTTCCTTATGATTTTCTGAGTAACAGTTTCTTTTATCTAGCTTACTTTACTGTAAGAATATAGTACCTAATGCATATAACATACTAAATTTGTGTTCATCAATGTTTACATTATCAGTAAGGCTTCTTTTGGTCAGTTAATAATAGGTTATTAGTAGTTAAATTTGGGGGAAGTCCAAAATTATACACAGATTGTCAAAAGCATGGGATTTCAGTACCCCTAATCCCTAGACTGTTCATGGTTCAAATGAATATGGAAATAAGTGGAGAAGAGCACAGACTTTAAAAACTGTATAAAGACAGAGGAGATAGTAGAAACCATCAGCTCCAAACTGATGCCATGAAAGGCAAAGATCATTTTCCTCAGGTTCCACCAACAATTTACACCATGAGTGACTAGAGGACAGTGATTCTGTTAACCATAAAAAAAAATTAACAGTAGATAAAGCATTCAGAGGGGTGGCTTGGTCAGTTAAGCCTCTGACTTCAGCTCAGGTCATGATCTTGCAGTTCCAGAGTTCAAGCCTTGCATCAGGCTCTGTGCTGATAGCTCTGTGCTTTGGATTCTATTATCTCCCTCTCTGTCCCTCTTCCCGCTCAAGCTACAGAGTCTGTCTGTCTCTGTGTTAAAAATGAATAAACATTAAAAAAGAAAAAAGAAAAAGCATCCAAGGAAATAATAAGTGGACTCATTGTAAACATGTTCAATTTAAAGTCCCCATAAGATAACCATATGTAATTATCCAGAAGAAAAATTTTTTAAAGTTTACATTTGAAGTTCAAGAGTCGAGTTATTGATTTGAAAGACATTAATATGACAATAATGTGGACACATAATATGACTCCTCTGGGAAACAAAAAAGTGGATTCTGAATGTCAGTTTTGCATCTATTTATTAAAAGGTGGTACTAAAAATTTTAGACTGTGCTCTTAAGGAATTTGGTTTAAGTTGTTATGAATGATAATGCCTCTAGTTACTGTAAAAAGCAAACTTTCCTCTTAAAGAAAAGTCTGTTTACTATAAGCCTCAAAACTATTCCTACAAGTAACTTGAGTTTTTTTTTTAACTTTATTTATTTTGAGAGAACATGAATAGGGGGAAAGGCAGAGAGAATCCCAAGCAGGCTCCAAACTGCCAGCATAGAGCCCAACATGGGGCTTGAACCCACAAACTATGAGATCATGACCTGAGCCAAAGTCAAGAGCTAGATGCTTAACCAACTGAGCCACCTAGGCACACAACTCTATATGTAATTTTAAATAAAATGTCCACACCATAATCAAAGTAACCAAGCACACAGCAAATTGACTCCATAAACAGGGACCAGAAGAAATTAAAGAAAACAGGAGGAGACCCAAAAAGATTTCAGATATTGGAATTTCCAAACACATCCTATAAGACAATGCAGACTGTATTTAAAGAAATACACAAAATAAAACAAAGATGTCTACTAAACCAAGTAAATTATCAAAAGCAATACAGGGCGCCTGGGTGGCTCAGTCGGTGAAGTGTCGGCTTTGGCTCAGGTCATGATCTCACGGTTCAGTTCGTGGGTTCGAGCTCCACGTTGGGCTCTGTGTTGACAGCTAGCTCACAGCCTGGAGCCTGCTTCAGATTCTGTATCTCCCTCTCTCTCTGACCCTCCCCTGCTCGCGCTGTCTCTGTCTCTCAAAAATAAATACATAAAAAAAAATTAAAACAAAAAAAGCAATACAAACCTAAGAGAACCAAATGACATTTTAAAAAATAACACATACAACAACTGAAATTAAATATTTAATAGTTTTAGAAGATTTCACACAGCTGAAGAGACAAATAATCTCAGAGCTAAATCAGACTTTACTATCCAGAGTGTAATAAGAATAAACAAAAAGATGGAAAACAAAATGAGAGAGTGCTTACATGAACAGCAAATGTACTAAAACTGTAGTTAATACAGAGAAGGAAGATCAGCATGGTCTCCTGCACAAGGATGAACCACAAATTTATGAAGTGTTTTAAAAGGAAAAAAAAGGTGCCTCGTTAGCGCAGTAGGTAGTGCGTCAGGCTCATAAAAGGAAAAAAAAAGTAAGAGACTGCAGTTATAATGGGACTATCTTAGTTGGAGTCCAGGAATAATAAAGAGAACAAGGCACATGGCTTAGGATATTCCAAAATGGAAGAGAAACCAATCCACAAAGTCAAAAAGGCCAGCGAATTCTAAGCAGGATAGATAAAAACATCCACACCTAACCAAATCATAATCAAAGATAAAGATAAATCCCTAAAAAGCTAGAGCTAAAGGAGAAAAAAAGACCCATTACCTCCAAAGGGGCAACAGTTATAAACTGATAGCTGACTTCTCAATATTAATAATGGGAATCAAAAAATGGTAGAATCAAATATTCAGCAGACAGAAAGATAATCACTGTCAATCAAGAATTAAATATTCTAGGGGCACCTGGGTGGCTCATTCGGTTAAGCATTTGACTCTTGGTTTAGGCTCAGGTCATGATCTCACAGTTTTTGGGTTCAAGCTCCACATCAGGCTCTTTACTGACAATGCAGAGCCTGCCTTGTCCTCTCTGCCCCTCCCCTGCTTGTGCGTGCACACTCTCTCTCACGCTCTCTCTCCCCCCAAAAAATAAAGAATTAAGAATTTCCAGGGGGAAAAACATTTCCATGAATGAAAGCAAATAAAGATACTGACAAAATGGAGAAAGTTCATTATCAGTAGATTTGTATTAAAGGTCATATTGCTGGTGGTGGGGAGGGTGATGCTGGTTAGAAGGTGCAGATTGCAAAAATGAATGAAGAGCAAAGAGTACTAAATATAACTCTAAATAAAAATTACACAAAACAGTAACAATGTCTTTTAGTACTTAAAAAAAAACACCACACCAAATGCATATAAATCAGGAGGACACCAAGTCGAGCCACTGCTCTGAAGTCATATTACTGCTTAGGAGAATGACAAAGAATTTGTTGACTAATGTTTAACCTTAAAATTTTTAATACATGTTAAAATTTCTAAGGCAAACAGTAAAAAATAAAATAAAATAAAGAATTTCCAAACTACTAGAAGAAATAAAAATAAAATAATGAAAAAAAGAAAAACTAACTACAAAGCAATTATGCTGTTATGTTGTTAATTAAAAAAGAAAAAAAATACAAGAAAAATGTCCAAATTCCTAAAATTCTGGTAAATTAAATACGAGATACATTCTTTGTGTTCCTCCTACTCTGTCTTCTCATCCTTGAATCTGGGCCGAGCTTGTGACTTGCTCTAACCAAAATAATGTGGCAAAAACCTTTCTGCTTTTACTTTTGCCTCTTGGAATGCTGACATGAGACTACCACATGAGGAAACTGGTCAAGCCTACTGGATGATAAAAAGTTACTTAGATGAGAACCAAGGCACCTACCCCCGCCACCAGCAGCCACCAGCAGCCACCAGCAGCCACCAGCAGTCAGGTGTGAGTGACACCATCTGGAATCTTCCTGTGCGGCCAATCCTCTAGTTGAATGCAGCCTCAAAAGCAAACCCAGACAAAACCAGCCATCCACAGAATTGAAGCAAAAAGCCATTAAGTTGTGGGGCGGTTTTTAATGCAACAATAGATAAGTTACATAAGTAAAGAGATACACTTGTGAAAAGTCATGGGTCAACAAAATAAGAATATTTTTGAAATGTATGATATACATATCAAATATGTTTACAAAACAGTAAAGTTTATATATCAAAAAACTTATGTGCTGCAACTAAAGCAGTGGACTTTATAAGGACTTTATAACCTTAACTGCACACTTTTGAAAAAAAAAAAAGGGCTGGAAATTCATTAGAACATTAGAAAAATAAAATTACCTTAGAAAAGTGTAAAGAATAAAAGAATATAGAAAGAAGGAAAAAAATGAAGTAAGAAAGAGACACTAAATAGAGGTAAAGCAAAACTGAAATTTGGAGGTTTTTTTTTTTAACTTCACACATTTTATAAACTTACGGCAAGACTGATCAAAAAAGAAAAAAGGCAATCATACACTGATTCAGATCAGAAACCATCCTCATCAAAATCCCAACATGCTGCTCCTAAAATTTACATAGAAGTAATACATAAAGAGTTGATAACTGGGGCCCATTTTATATTTCGTTTATAAGATCCACTACATTCATAAAACAGGGTTTTTCCAAAGCACTATAAAATAGAGAACATTAAATAGATACATACTTGTAGTAAATCAACAGGTTCATAATGACACTTAAGAATGACCCTGACCTTCAGCGAACAACAGGGAACTGATGGATTATTTTGAAAACTGATAAATTAAGAAGTACATATCTAGCCTATCTATCCTAATTGAATTATATCACTGGGTAACCAAACAGTAAAGAAAAGTTTCTTTTTATGGAAGCATTCCACCTTATAAATGAAGAATAACAGAATTCAAATATCACCATTTTGCAAGACATAATAAATGCACTGATCAAGGCATCAAGCAAAAATAGTTGCTAAAAATCACAAAAAACAGAAACAACCTAGGGCGCCGACTTCGCTCAGGTCATGATCTCACAGTCCCTGTGTTCAAGCTCTGCGTCCAGCTCTGTGCTGACAGCTCGGAGCCTGAAGCCTGCTTCAGATTCTGTGTCTCCCTCTCTCTCTGCCCCTCCCTTGCTTGCTCTCTGTCTCTGTCTCTCAAAATAAAATAATTTAAAAAAAAAGAGAAAGAGAGAAAAACAACCAGACTACATACATCTTGATGGAGAGTACACCACATCAACACCTAGAAGTATTCTTGTCTAAAAAAATAAAAAATAAACAAAATCTAAACTTTGATCAAGCTTTTAGATCCAACTACAAATCTACAGGAAATACAGAAAATGAAGAAAAATTTATACAATCAGCGTAACCTACAAACTATAAGAAAGAAAGAAGCAAGACAAATGGCAAGTGGAACATGTAGATTAAGAGAGACAAACAAGAAACACACAACTAAATTACAATGTGTAGGAAAGCACGCTTGAGCAATAAAAGTAAAAAAAAAATGTACAGATGCAATTGCTATAGAAGTCAGGATAGCCACTATACAGCAAGGGAGAGGAATGGGCTAATTGGAAAGGGGCAAACGGAAGTTTTCTGGGGTGGCTGGCAAAGATTTCTTTCTAGACCTGTATGGGAGTTACATGGGTATTTATCTTAAAAGCAAAAAGTCATTAAGTTATTCATGTGTTTTTATGCAGTTTTATTTGTAGGATAATATACAATAAAAAGGCTATTTTGCCATGAATCCAATATTTTAATATTAACATATTACCATAAAATTTTAACAATTAACTTTGCATTTACCCTGAGACTTTTTTTTTTAACTCCTGAGTGATTGCTGACTGTTCTGAATCTAAGCCTACCTGAAGGATTTGATAAAAATGTTTATTCTGTCTTTCATCTTCCACAAGGCTAATTCAAACTTAACACCCTCATAATCAGGCACCATTTTTATCTGACTCCTCACTGGTAAAACAAAGATATAAAACAACTATCCCAAAAAACCGTTCATGAGGAATAAATGTAAAATACTTAGAACAATGCTTAAAATTGGTAAGTGCTCAATAAATAGTTAATAGTAATACTTCCAGCTTCATGTCTTTGCCATCCCTTCTTAAATCATAACTCCATTAACCCTGTGTCTTTGCTCATGCTGTTTTCCCCACACAGAATGCCTTCTACCCCTTAGCAAAACACTAAAATCTCTTAAAGTCAGACTACAATGTGAAGCCTCCCCAGGTAACAATAGATACCAAATTCGCTAAATATGCTTTGATGAGCCTTATTTTCAATTTTGTACTAATTTAATTGCATTCATTCAGGACTGATAATCTAGCAAAAGGATTACTAATGCATGTTTCTAAAAACAAAACACAGCAAAAAAAACAAAACACTTAAGGGCATCTGGGTTAAGCATCAGACTTTGGCTCAGGTCATGATCTCACAGTTCTGTGAGTTCAAGCCCCACGATGGGCTCTGTGCTAATAGCTCAGAGCCTGGAGCCTGTTACGGATTCTGTATCTCCCTCTCTCTTTGCCTGTACCCCACTTGTGCTCTCGCACTCTCTCTCTCTTTCAAAAATAAACATTTTTTAAATTAAATAAATAAATAAAAATAAAAATAAACACTTTTTAAACACACTCACTGTGATTTTACTTAAGAAGACTTCAAATCCTCTTAATAAGCACAATAGTTCCCACTGAAGAGCACAACCAGCAGTTAGCCAAAGAATTTATCCTTGCATTTATGGAAGACTATCATTGACAGAAATGCCTAAAACAAAAGTAATTTCTTCATAAAAAGACTGTCATAAGGAGTGCAATGTTCTTAATCAGGGCCTGATATGAATTTTTTTGTAGAAATGACTATCAATGCCATTTTTAAACAACTCTAACATTCCATACAAATCATTCCAAAAGAAATAATAGAGAAATACAGTACCCATTTTCATGAAGTTTAACTTGGCATATATATAATTGCAAAGAAAACTGTAAAGAGCCTATCTTTCTTCTTCATAATTCCAGCCTGTACTTTATTGTAATAGATTAGAAGGTAATGATATTCATCAGGTCATGGATGAGAATGATAATGATCTTGGAAAAAAAATTACAACTTATTTATCCAAATGGACAACATGGCATCAGTACTTAGAGGTGGTAAATTCTAGGAACAAGCACAAGTTCACCAAAAAGTCATGTCGACCAAATTCATTCCGTTCTCTGACGGGATCATGAAAATTCTGTAACCTTCGTTTATTATGCTACAAAGCATTTGATGATGGTCCAAATCAGGAGTTCTCCACCTTTTCTACACTCAATGCCACATACAACTCTAAGGTCTCATTTTCACAGCTCCATGACCAGAAAAGAAAGACCCTCCCTCCAGCAGTAACATCCCAAAGGACTTTAACTGGCCCAGTATGGATTAGATTCCTTGCCCTACTATCAGAGTGCCAGGTCTTTACCAGAAGGAAAGGTGTGAAAAGTGCTAGGTAAGTTGAAGATGAGTACCAATGCAACACCCAAAGTATCAATTAACAGAAAGGTTACAGAAATATAAATACAGTGTTCTATACTTGGTCCTATTCAATAACTTAAATTTATTGAGAAAATATACAGAAGGAATACTAATTAAATGTGCAGGATCAAAAAGAATTTAGAGTAAGTGGTAATGACCAAAGATAAACATAATACCTGCACCCAGTTTTAATTAAAAAAAAAAATCAAACACAACAGGTTAAGGAAAGCAAAGTAGGGAAAACAATTGTGTAAGCTAAATACGAGTGATAAGTATTAATGATTGTCACAAAAATAAATGAAACCTGCCCTATTTTAACAAAAGCTTAGGATCTACAAAGCAGGTAGGGTGCTTGGGTGGCTGTCGATTAAGCGTCTGCCTTCAGCTAAGGTCATGAGTTAGTGCTCAGTCCCTGCCCAGGAGACCCCAGACCGCTCCGCGGTTCTGAGAACACTGCTTCTGGACCTTACCTGCATCAGTTGGTTTCACTACACAGATGCTTTCCACGGCAAATTCTTTCAGGTCTTTTCTCGTTTTATTCTGAGGAACCAAATGGAGCCTAAAAAGTCCACTCATGGTTTATCCCAATAGTCTTATGCAGCTCCAACCCCTCATGCTTGAACTTTGCAAAACAATTAGTGGGCCTGTCAAACTGAGCAAAGGGAAACCAGACCCTTCTAGAGCTTGATGTGAAAGGAAAAGATCTCAAGAAAGAAAGAAAGCTGAATTCGAAGTATGCAGGAAAGTTGCAAAGTTAGTGGGGAGAAAGTACGGGGAGTGGAAACTAGGGATATGAGAATATCCGAAAGGTACAGAGATCGAGCAACAGGCCACATGGCTGATGCTCAGGAAAAAACAGTCAATGAACTTACAACAGAGGAAGTAACAAAGAAATACATAAATAAAAAAATGTCTCCATTTTAAGCTGTCCGATGCTGAGATATAATCCCTGCAACCACTCCCAAATTTTCGATAAAACCCTTCCACAATTACCTGCTTTGCAGCTAATGCTTTACAGGAATTAAGGGAGATACTAAAAAGACCAGTTCAATTGGAAAAAATAAAAAAAAAAGGGACAAAAATGTAAATGGGATCTAAAACTGCAGAAGTTTTGCAAAAACAAGGGAAACTATCAACAAAACAAAAATGCAGCCTTCTGAATGGGAGAAGATATTTGCAAATGATATATCTGATAATATCCAAAATACATAAAAAAAAAAACTTCTGCAACTCAACACCAGAACAAAACAAAAAACAAGACAAAAAAAAAACCAATTTAAAACGGGCAGAGGATCTGAATAGATATTTTTCCAAAGAAGACGTACAAATGGCCAACAGACACAAAAGATGATCAACATCACTAATCAGGCAAATGCAAATCAAAAGCACAAGGAGGGGTGCCTGGGTGGCCCAGTCAGTTAGTCCGACACTTAATTTCGGCTCAGGTTGTGGTCTCACGATTTATGAGTTCTGGCACATATCTGGCTCTGTGCTGGGGTGTGGGGCCTGCTTGGAGTTCACTCTTTCTCAAAATAGATGGATAAACATTTAAAACAAACAAAAAAATAACAACAACAAGCCACAATGAAATATCACCTTATACCTGTCAGTATGGCTAAAATCAAAACAAAAAATAACAAGCACTGTCAAGGATGTGGAGAAAAGGGAACCCTCATGCATTGTTGGTAGGAGTGTTAAGTTGGTATAGTCGCGGTGGAAAACAGTATGGAGGTTCCTCAAAAAATTAGAAATAGAAATACTATATGATCCATTAATTCCACTACTGGGTATTTACAAAAAAAACAAACAAAAAAAAAAAAACATTAATTCAAAAAGATATATGCAGAGTCCCTGGGTGGTTCAGTTGGTTAAGCATCCAACTTCAGCTCAGGTCATAATCTTATGGTTTGTGAGTTCAAGCCCCACATCCAGTTCAGAGCCTGAAGTCTGCTACAGATTCTGTCCCCCTCACTCTCTGTCCCTCCTCCACTTGTGCTCTGCCTCTCAAAAACAAATAAACATTTGAAAAAGAGATATATGCACCCCTATGTTTATGGCAGCATTATTTACAATAGCCAGATATGAACACAAACTAAGCACCCAGTGAAAGATGAAAAGATAAACACACACAGGAATATTACTCAGCCATAAAAAAGGAGATTTTTGCCATTTGAGACAACATGGATGCACTCAGAAAACAGTATGCTAAGTGAAATAAATCAGAGAAAGACAAATACCATATGATTTCACTTATATGTGGAATAAAAAAAACAAAAAACCCGCAAAAATAAACAAAAAGCGGAAAAAGACTCATACACAGAGAGACCTGATGGTAGCCAGAGAGGTGGGGGTGGGCGGTGAAGTGGGGCGGGGAAAATGGGTGAAGCAGAGTAGAAAGTTCAGGATTTGAGTTATGGGATGAATAAGTCACAGGGATAAAAGGTACAATACAGGGAATATAGTCAATGGTATTGTAATAGCATTGCATGGTGACACAGGGTAGCTACACTTGTGAGGCAAAGCATAACTAATAAACTTGTAAAATCACTATGTTGTACACCTGTAACTAATGTAACACTGTATGTCAACTATACTTAGATTAAAAATAAATTGAAAAATATTTTTTAAATAAATAAATAAAACAGAGCAGAGACCAAAAAAAAGGTGAAATAAGGCGTAACTAAGAAACACAAAAGCTCCCTGAAACTCAAAAATATCTGGAGGAGGAAACAGTGTTCCTACCATCTATTGACTGGGCTTTGAAAAGTATAAAGAATCACTCCATAAGTTGGTGGACTACCTGATAGCTGACAACTAGTCACACCCAGTCAAGAGATAAAACAAGAAAAATTCCCAACCTTTTGCAAATGTAAAGATCCCAGCCAGGCTGCAGATGTCAAATCTCAGTCTTTCCAGCCTACTGACCTTTTGCCGAAGCCCCTCAATAAAATGGTTTGATCCAAAAGAAAAGGTACCTAAATTCATGCTTCAGAAAGTTAAGAAGAATCATTATTTAGATAATCCAGAGTTGTTAAATGATTCTTCATGAAAAGGCTGACTCTAATCTAAGCCTTAAAGGATAAGAGCTGGAGAACAGAAAATATAGAGATATTCCAGGATGGCTAATATGAATAAAGCTTCAAAGCCTAGAATGAGTGTGGCCGGTTCACAGAACAAAGCAAAACTGCCTATTTGTCACACAGAAGTACACATTGGCAGGCAATGGCATATAAGATTAGCCAGGTAAGCTGAAACCAGGTGAGGGAAGGCTCTGAAATTCAGGATGAGAAATCTGAACTTGACAAGCGTTCATGTGAAGGGAAAGAAACTGCTTTGTTCTGTTTTTTGTGTTTGTTTGTTTTTAAGATCATAAAATACTACAGCAGTGCAGACTTGCCTTTTTGCCCTCTAAAACTGGCTCATAGTTTCCCACTACTTCTACTCACGTTTGGACTGGTCCTACATCTCCAACGGTCTATCAGACAATTACTCTTAAAAATTCTTCAACTACCCTACATAATTTGTGTACACCATAAAACACTTAATTGTCTACCCCACAACATGTGCAAACCAGGAATCTAAAAATGACATAGTACATGTCCTCAAGAGACTCAGTATGATGCAGGCAGTAGCCAAGAAAACAAACTAGTACCATACAGAGTACAGAGTGCTAATTCCTAAAGTAGAGAAAAGCTTAGAGTATCATTAGAACAAAGGACAAATCTATTTGGAAATCAGGAAAAGACAGAAAACACCTAAGAGAAAAAGTTAAGTAGACTGAGTTTTGAAAGAAAATAAATACCAAAGGGTAGGAGAGAAGTGTTGGGGATGACAATTATTGCAATCAAACTGCAAAGGCTGTGCAGCAAAGACTCTCATACTCAGGAACTGCTATTCCATACGGCTGGATGAGTATAAGAAGCAGTAGGAAAGGACCAGATCATGAGCATGATTTTCTCATGCTAAGAATTTTGTATTTTAGAGGGGCACCTAGGTGACTCAGTTGGTTAACCGTCCAACTTCAGCTCAGGCCATGATCTCACAGTTCGTGGGTTCGAACCCCAAGTCCGGCTCTGCACTGACCGCATGGAGCCTGCTTGGAATTCTCTCTCTCCCAGTCTCTCTCTCTGCCTCTCCCCCACTCTCTCTCTCCTCCACTTGTTCTCTCTCTCTCTCTCTCTCTCAAAAATAAATAAATAAACTTAAAACATATTTTTAGGGATGCCTGGGTGGATCAGTCTGTTAAGCCATGGCTCAGGTAATGATCTCGCGTTCCTGGGTTAGAGCCCCAAGTGGGGCTCTGTGCTGACAGCTCAGAGCGTGAAGCCTGCTCTGGATTCTGTGTCTCCCTGTCTCTCTGCTCGTCCCCTCTCATGCTCTGTCTCTCTCTGTCTCAAAAATAAATACAACATTTAAAACATTTTTTTTAATTTTTTAATTAAAAAAAGAATTTTGTATTTTAGAATAGCCAAAAGACTTTAATGAAGGAATAACATAATATTTGTGTTTCTTAAAAAGAGCTCTGGTGGCAGTATACGATGGATTAAAAGGGTATTACAAAATGCAATAAAAATCTGATAAAGGCTGCTATTAACATTCAATTTATCTGCAGTTATCCACTCCTACCCCCTTTCTGGGCGTGGCTCAAATTCTTCATAAAACCTTCCCTAAGTCTTCTCAAACACATTAATCTCCCCTTTCTCAGAACTTCTAAGGCCTGTCTGTACACTGCATTGTTACCATCTTATATTTTTAACTAACTTGCATTTACATTTCTTCTCCCTATCAAGGATGTATCCTTACTAAGATGTCATATATTTCCTGAGGTTTATTTATTTATTTTGAGAGGGAATGAGAGAGTGCAAGCAGGGGAGGGGCAGAGAGAAAGGGAGAGAGAGAATCCCAAGCAGGCTCCACACTGTCAGCACAGAGTCCGACAATGGGTTGAACTCACAAACTGTGAGATCATGACCTACACCAAAATCAAGAGTCAGATGCTTAACAGACTGAGCCACCCAGGCATCTCTTCATACATTTTTTCATGTGTGTGAAACACACACACACACACACACACACACACACACACACACACCTCCATCCCACAACATTTCCGAAACCGATACTTCCTTTCAACTGAATATACATGCTCCTTTATCCCTAAGTACAGATTCCACTATTCCCCAGAAGTAATAAATAAAATAAAATGCATGATTAAGCAAAATTAAGGTGAAAACAGTATACTGTAGTGGGTAATGAACACAAGGCAACTTTCTAGGAAGATGAAAATGTTAATTATGATAGGGTTATATTACAGTGTTGTACTGCATTTACTTTAAAAAATGTATAACCAAGATTTATACTGATCGATACATAAATTTACCTAAAAATTTGTAAAAATAAGATGTGGGAGCAAGCGGGTAGAGATGAAACATGAATGGCAGAATGCTGATGGTACTTCTGCAGTAAAGAGTATATACAGGTAGGTCCTTATCTTATTCTGCTTACTTTGGAAAAAAAAAAAAGCATTAACAAAACTAAAAAAATAACTCAGAAAATTAAATTACTTATTCTCCTAATGTTTGGAATAATGTGACATTATAACTTTTAAAGTGGCTTTTCTAGCTCTATTACCTAATTGAGCCTAAGGCATATCTTCTTAGACGTACTTATTTATAAAAGCATAGATGAAAAATGGCCTGGCAGCCACAGGTTCCTTAATTAAGCACCAGACAGGAAAATCAATTAGCCCTGTTACAGGCGATACCCAAAAAGCCAGTAAAATATAAGGTCAAAATTTTCTAATCTTCAAACTGTGCAGCCAGAGAGAGCATCTGAAAGATATCCAAACGTTTGTGGAAATATAACAATTACAAAAACAGACTCAATCCCATTCTTGATGGTTTTAAAAGAATTCACTTACTTTTTCTCAGTAATTTCCACATCATGCTTACCGGCTCTTAATTTGCATTCTCCTCCCACAAAATATTTAACGTGGAAAATAAAGATTTTCCTTACTCATGCTAATACACAAGGTCAACAATCTTTTGTTCAGTAAATCAACTGTTGCGTAATTTAATCCCCCAAAAAGTTTACTAAGTTTCTCAAAAAAGATAGTTTTAACGTATTTTACAATAAAATGTAAATTTAAAAAAACACCTAGAATTTAGTAAAACCATTTCTATTGCATTGTTTTGCTATTATTTCCCAGGAGATTATATTTAAAACTTTCCTTACTCAACACTCTATAGTCTTATAAATTTCAGTAGCTATCTAAACTGTGCCTAGAAGGGACATGAAGAGAGTTTCTGGGCTGCTGGGATGCTGATAATATTCTTATCTGGGTGCAAATCTAAGTGCTGATTACACGGGTGAGTTTTATCTGTAAAATTCTTGAAGTACACTTATGTGTACTTTTCTGTATTACAAACATATTACGCATGTAATACTCTGATAAGACAAAGTAAGCCAGATCTATTAGAACTGTCCTCAAATCCCCTACCTCATACTAAAATACCTGTTCTATGCACTGAAACATTTCTCTAATAAAATTCAAATTATTTTATAGCATTTAACACTTCCCGACATATTCCCAGATAACAAATAACTTCCATTTCCAACTCGGAGATCAGAAAGCATACAATCCAATAGGAATAAAATCTGTTTATTTTTTCCAGAATAAACCATTTTAAAAGCAAATTGGATAGAAGAGAAGTAAATTGGGACTGTATTGTCTGGACAAAAATGCAAATCATTTTCAACTTTGTTAACTGAATCTAAAAAGGAAAAGAAAGACCATCACTTCAGACCTTAGTAAGATAGGGAAGACAGCACAACGTTAGTAAGAACTTCAGGAACGGAAGGCCACTTCTTAGTGATTTAGTCCAAAATCTACTATTAATCAGACATTTTAAGCAAAACAAAAACAAGAAGCAACAGCACCTGCCCAGGGAGATGAATGAAATAAAATACAAGAAACCAATATGCCAAGATTGAATACGCAATATTCAATATCTAGTGACTGGCAAGAAAGCTTGGGAAATTAACCTTTCCTCATTCATTTGCTGAAGCCAAGTGTCTCCCAGTGAATAAAAAATTATGTCTGTAACCCCACAACAGTAACTCAATACTCTTTTCCTTCCTCTTAACCTTACAATCGCCCAAAGTTAAAGCTAAACCTTAAGATTCTCTCAAGGAGGAATCAGCGGAATATAATCAAAAAGGATCTTGATCCTCAGCTAAATCACACTTTCACCTTCCACCTAAAGAGCCAGGGGAGGAAACCTTGCTTTGCAAATACCTTCGGCCTTTCCGGATGAAATATCAGGGAGTTCACTGACCAACTCCATGGGGATACCACTTTACAAGGCAATCTTGCCAAATGGACCCAGTTCGCAGTAACCACCCTCACGACTTTTAACACCAACTAGTAGGGAATCGTGTCAAACCCCAGCCAAGTGACGGAGACAACAGCCTCCAGCCTGGCGAGTCCAATCCTCAGTCTCAAATCATACATACACGAACACAAAGCAAACCCAGTCTCTCAGGAGATGAGATGACAAAACTAGAACCTACCCAGAAAGTTGACACAGGAGGTGGGCTGGGGGCAACAGCCTCGCGGCAGAGTCACATGAATGCTAGCGGGCCCTGGGGAAAGATTCGCGCTCCTGGAGGCAATGAAAGGGCGCAGGGAGCACTAGAAACGAGGCCTCGGGGCAGAGGCACAGGTTTGCTAGCCGGTGTAGGAGAGTCACATTCCGGGGGCAGAGCGCGGGGCGCTGGGAACACTGAAGACAACAGCGTCGCAGGGAAATCCAGACACCCTGACATTGGAATCTGGCAGCAGCCGCGGCCGGCCCTCTCTACACTTGACCCCGCCAGGCAACGGGACCCGTGCACCGGGCGCCAGGACAGAAGGGGGAGCGCGCGGGGGGCGCCTGCTCGGGCCCATGAAGGCGGCGCGGCCAAGGGCCTTCTTACCCGTGCAGGCCGAGGGCGCGGCGCCTTTTGTGAAGCAGGCAGAGGAGCAGGAGCGCGGCCCCAGCCAGCGTGGAGTTTCGCGCCGTCAAGTACTTGCTGAAGGCCGCCATAGCACCGCCAGTGCAAGCGAGCCGGGGACAGGGACTCGGCGGCGGCGGCG
This sequence comes from Suricata suricatta, assembly GCF_006229205.1. NCBI lineage: Eukaryota > Metazoa > Chordata > Mammalia > Carnivora > Herpestidae > Suricata > Suricata suricatta. The sequence continues at coordinate 64,347,098 of NC_043707.1, forward strand.
GCGGATACCTAAGTGCAGGAAGCGCGGGGGAGACTGGGAGGAGAGGAGCGGGCGGAGGGAGGGCGGTGCCGGCAGCTCAGGACCGCCCCCTAGCGCGCGCTGCCGCGTCGCCCACGCGCTGGAGCCCACCGCTGACTTCAGCTCCGCGGGAGCGCGCGCGGGCGCCACGGAGGCCGGAACAGTCCTGGGATGTTCTCTGCGCACGCGCGGAGCCCCGTAGGGTCACCGGGATTGCCGGCCCTGGTCGCTGCGGGTCTTCGGTCTGGCGTTGGGTAGTTCTCCCCGGCCTGGTTGCTTCCCCTGCCTCACCCCTACTCCCACCTCCGCGCACACCCACCGGAGCTTTCCCAAGAACTGGAAAAGCGAGCCCGCCCTGCACCAGACCTAGTGGGACCTGCCATTCCACATCCCCCTCTTCCCCCTGCACGGTAAATGGCCGTTCCCACCCTCTTAAAGGAGCGCAGGAAGAAGGGGAATGGCCCCATCACAGAGCATTAACACAAAACGGAAGGCACCATAATTATTCAGACGAAAATAACCGTCGAAAACTCCGAAGAAATACGGGGAAATGTGGGAAGAATGACTACAAATCGAAAACCTTTTTACAAGCCAGTTTTTCTGTCATGTGTTATAATCTCTAGGAAACTATGGAATCCGTTTGGTAGATTGAGACCGTGTGTGTGTGTGTGTTGGAAAGAGGGAGAGGTAAGTATAGAAGACAATGGAAAAATCTCACAGTGCATCACGTGTAAACGAGTTGTTTTGAGAAATTTTTATTCCAGGCTTATATTCTTGTGTCCCAGGCAGTGATATAAAGGTTATTTCTTTCATGTGGGTCTGATCAAACAAAAAGTTTGAGAAATACTGTTCTTTGCAAAGGGACATTCAGAAATAACAATCATGCGTTGTGGAAGTGTTGGCCTTACTCCCAGAATCAAAAGGGCATTCCAGATTACAGCATTCTTCTGGCTGGCACTATGCTGCAGAAATCATTATCCCTAGCATTTAGACTGGCGTATGTACAGTAACTTAGTGAATCCCTGTCTTCAGTTGAAGAAGCTGGAGTCAGGAAATAAATACATAAAACCTTGTATAATATAAACACATATTGAAGTAGCTTAGGTGTTAAATTAACCCCTATTAAGGTAGCCCACAAAACTGGTTTCCGAGGTGTTTTCTCAGTATAAACTGAAAGTTAACCTAATACAGCTTGTAAGAATCACAGGTGTGGTGTGTTTGTGTGAAGGGGGTTGGGGGTTCAACTGTCTACATTTTCCTAAAGTGGAGCTTTTTACTAAATTCTCCATTTGGCATGTGGACATTTTCATTACCTGATTCAACAATTAGGCAATTTGGTATGCACAGAAGATACAAAGATAAACAGATCACAATCCTTGTTCTCCAAAGGCTGGTAGAGGAGGGAAAATATGAAAAAATATATATACTTATTTTTAAATTTTTTTTAATGTTTTATTTATTTTTGAGAGAGGACAGCAGAGACAGAGTGTGAGCAGAGGAGGGCAGAGAGAGTTGGAGACATAGAATCTGAAGCAGGCTCCAGGCTCTGAGCTGTCAGCCCAGAGGGGGGGTCTCAAATCCGCAACTGTGAGATCATGACCTGAGCTGAAGTCAGACACTTAACTGACTGAGACACCCAGGTGCCTCTGAAAAAAATTATAAATATGCAAGTGTCACGATACAGGTATGAACAAAGCACTTTGACAGCACAAAAAAAGAAAATGTTTAGTTTTGTCTAGAACTTTCAATTAGAGCTTGACAGAAAATGATTTGTAGCTGAATCCTAAAGGACCAGAAAAAAGCCATGTAGGAGGACAAGAGGGAATATTACTAATTCACCAATAAATTGCATAGTAAAGTAAAAGTGTTAGGAACCATGAGAGAAAGTGACATGTCATCTTGAAGTTTGTAGCAATGAAGGAAGATCATGCAAGTTTGGAAATAGACTACAGATCAGAGGAAAAATAAGAATGACTCATTGGTCAAGATATTCTTTTTTTTAATGTTTTATTTATTTTTGATACAGAGAGAGACAGAGCATGAGAGGGGGAGAGGCAGAGAGAGAAGGAGACACAGAACCAGAAGCAGGCTCCAGCTCTGAGCTAGCTGTCAGCACAGAGCCTGACACGGGGCTCGAACCCATGAACATGAGATCTGACCTGAGCCAAAGTCGGAGGCTCAACCGACTGAGCCACCCAGGCACCCCTGGCCAAGATATTCTAAAAGGTACCCTTGTTCAAAAAGCATGGGTGATTCTAAAAACATCAAATTAGTTAATGTGTGTTCAAATAATTTTAGCTGTTCATAAAGCCCACCAGATAAAAACCACCAGGGACAAACCTGTAACCCAACAAAGTTAAGTTTATTAACTTGCTAGAGAAAGGATACCAAACACCAGAGGAATTATGGGTGTGTCTCGAAAAAAAAGAAAGAAATGGGGGTCATTATACTATTAGAAGAAGGGAGTTTAGATAAAAATCTAAATGAAACAGCATTTTATAGGCTTAAAGCAAATCGATCGGTTTGTAAAGGGGTTAATAATCAGACCTGAGTTGAGAAGTCTACTCTGGGTTCAATTCCCTTAGTTACTTAAATTTAAGATTAATTTAGAATATTGTATCCAAAAACCCCTTTTTGAATGTCTGCACTCTAAACTGAGGCAGCTTCTCCAAGTGAAAGCGATTTACTTCAATGGTTTACATCTCCCTCTCTCACACTAATGAGTTTGAAACAACTGAGTTTCTGGAAACTTAAGATTTTAGAGAACAAAGTTCCTCAATACTATGCCCTGTGATAATTAACCAAAACAATTTTTCAGCTCCACAGTTTATAATAGTTAATAATAAAGAAAAAATGTGATTTTATTGGGAGATATCCGAGAGCTCTGATTTTTAAATCGCAATCAACAATCAGGCACAGGACAGTGGACAGAGAAAAGAGGGGCACGCGGAGTTTGGGAATCTGGAAAGCCCCTTGAAGAGATGCTATGTTAGCCAGCCTCCCTCATCACCCCAATCATCTTTGCTTTCTGGTATTCATGCCCTTGTGTAATCTCCCTCGCATCAGGATTGGTCTTTGTGATGGAAAGAGTATGGTGAAGGTAAGAGTATGTGACTTCTGAGACCAGATCATAAAAGGCATTGTGGCTTCCACCTTGGTCTCTTGGATTGCTTGCTCTCAGGGAAGCCACCAAGCACACTCAAACAGCCCTAGAGAATTATGGATTCGCACCAAGAGCCAGCACCTGCTTACCAGCCTTGGAAGCAGAATCTTCCATCCCCATGGATAAATGCAGCCATATGAACCATCCAGAGCCAGAACACTCTGCCAAGATGCTCCTAAATTCCCTACCCATAAAAACTGTGAGAGACAATAAATGTTTACCATCGTTTTACAGCACTAAATTTCGGGGTAATTTGTTAAGTAGCTGATGTGATTGGGGCCAAGCCTTGAAAAACAGATGGAAGGAAGGGGCTTTAGGAGGAGAACCGCCTGGGTGGCTCAGTTGGCTAAGCGTCCAACTCTTGGTTTTGGTTCAGGTCATGATCTCACAGTTTGTGAGTCTGAGCTTTCTTTGCAATAGGCTCTTATGCTGATCGTGCAGAGCTTGCTTGGGATGGATTCTCTCTCTGTCCTCTGTCTGCCCCTCCTGTGTGTCGCTCTCTCAAAATAAATAAATAAACTTTAAAAAAAAAAAGGAGAAGATATAACAGGAACAAAGATACAGAGACAAGAAGGTACAATGCAAGATGGTTAAGTCTGGTGTTATATGGAGGTTCACCAAGGGGTGTGAAATGAGAGAAAAGCTTGAAATGTTTAATGGAGGTCAAGATGGAAGATCCATTCAAACAGGTAGAATTTTATTCTGCATGTAAGAGAGAGGAGTCCAGGTTTGGGGGAAGAGTAATGACCTCAGCTTTTATTTAAAAAGACCATGCGAATGGCAGTGTGTAGGATGGATGGATTGCAGGAAGAAATATCAAGCAGAGAGGATCCAGTCTGAACACTCTTGAAATAATCTAGGTGAAATGTTGTAAGCACCTGAGTCAGGCGACACAGAGCAAAGAGGAAGGAAAGCACTTTGTGGGTTCAAACTGAATGGGGATGATGAGATTGTTATTTAATGGGAAGGAAAGTTTTAAATTCACTCCAAGATTTCCTGATTGAGTGCCTCAGAGGATGATATTACTTACCTGAAGTCAGGAGCACAGAAGTGGAACATTCTTGTCGGGAAAGATAATCAGATGCAGATGAATAACCACACTAGTTCCGAATCACCCTGGTAAATTCCAAATACATCTTGGAGTCCTTACACAAAGCTAGTTATGATATAAGCCCTGCCTACCTCTCTGAATTCCTATCCTGACACTCTTCAAACAGACATATTCCAGCTCTGCCTTAGGAGAAAAATGCACACTGATATTCCTGCTCTGTGGTCTTCCCTAGAATATTCGATTCCTTCTACCTGAAATACCAATTCCTTTCTCCCCTAACATCTTCACTCCTCACTCAGTTCGTCTTTTAAAATGAAGCTTTGATGGTCTCCTCCTGCAAACTGTCTTCTCTGACCACGTTCCCCAACTCCCCACCTCCTGCCACGTTAATCACCCCTTTATGCTATCTCTGTTTCATATATAATTCTATTATTGTATAGTCAGGTATTTTTTAAAAGAAACTGGCATTCATTTCTCTGACAAGGTAAACACCTTGAGTCACCAGGAAAAATTCATCATTTTCATCTACGCTTAAAAAAGAATCACTTGTTGGTGAGTTGCATTGTTGGTAGGAATGCAAACTGGTGCAGCCACTGTGGAAAACAGTGTGGAGTTTCAACAAAAAGTTAAAATAGAATTACCTTATGATCCAGTTATTGCACTCCTGGGTATTTACCCCCCAAAAAACACCAAAGAACTCTAACTTGAAGGGATACATACACTCCTATGTTTATATATATATATATATATATATATATATGAAATGGAATGTTATTCAGTCATTAAAAAAATGAGATTTTGCCATTTGCAACAACATGGATGGAGCTAGAGAGTATAATGCTAACCAAAATAAGTCAGTCAGAGAAAGACAAATACCATGATCTCACTCATATGTGGAATTTAAGAAACAAAACAAACCAGCAAAAGAAATGAAAAGATAGAGAGAAACCAAGAAACAGACTCTTAACTATAGAGAACAAACTGATGGTTACCAGAGGGGAGGCAGGTGGGGGGATGGATGAAATAGGGAATCAAAATTAAAAAGTACAGTTATCATAATAAAATAAAATAAAATGATTTTTTAAAAAATCACTTGAGAAGCCCCTCTTATTGATACAATGAAAAGGAGAGTGAGGTACCCATTGAAATCTCAGTTTCTTTCCTTCTGAGGTTCAACGTTACTGGAATCTTTCTGACACACTGAGATAGTCCTATCTCATTAGCTCACGGTCCTAAAGAGAAACTCTTCAAGAGCATTAGGAAGTCTGGGCTGGTGAGCTCGTTCAACAACAGTGCCTCGTGGCCACGGGGAGAGCTGGTTCTAACACAGTATATGGCTAAGCCAGGAAGGCTACCCCAGTTCAGACACCTAGCAACCACCCAAGATCTTTGGGAATGATGTCCAAGCATAGAGAACCCTTGAGAGTCCATGCCTTGGCCACTCTACCACCTGTGCATTGGGACATCATGACGGGGTCAAGGATACTGGGGACTGAGGAAGGCTGGCTTGCAATAGCAATACCAGCTGGCAGCCAAAGATTTTTGGTGGCCAAAAATTTAGTCAATAATTACCTAAAAGCCAAAGTTCCCTCTCTTTTCTGGAAACAAATCTAACTTTTTTGGGCTGAATTAGCTCCTATGGTTTGGCGAATTAGATGAGAGAATGAGATACTGAATTTGCTTATAAGGGCCTAAGTTGGGCAACCAATTGGAAAAATAAATGATAGGAAATGATATGTGACCTTTACCTCCGCCTGCTGCCATAAGTCATTTGGGTTAAAACCACACGCACTTAGAATTGTGCTTTCTGTTTAATTAGAGTACATATATCCTCATGTCCTACACAAGGTTAGCCACAATCTCAGTAAATGTTTGTTAAATTGAACAACTTGATTTTGAGGAGCTAAAAGGAATGCCTGGTAGAAGTGGCCAGTAAGTAATCAAAAAATTAAGAGATAGTTTTTAGGAAAAAAGATCAGTACTAAACATTTATCTATATGAAAATATTTATCAATGACTTACTATATGCCAGGAACTGGGACCATGGTGATAAAAACAAAACGGTCTTTACTCGGAACAGTCTAGCAGGGGACACATACTAATCACATACGCATAAATATAAAATCCCAGATAGAAGAAACAGTTTTAGTTATACACTCAGAAAAAATATATATGGACATAGAAGTCTTCATATACAAAACAGAGAATCTTTGGAATGGAAAAAGAATTAGAAGAACGAGCAGTTAGGAAGTGAGATATAATCCCGGGGACTGAGGAGAGCTGGCTTGCAATAGCAACACCAGCTGGCGGCCAAAGATGTTGGGTGGCCAAAAATATTTGAGCGATGGAGGAAAGGAAGGAACCCAGGGCAATGAGAATAATTAATGAGGCAATATGGGAATCCGGAGTCAGGAGGATCACAGAGGTCAAGATGGAAGAAGAGTTCCCAGAAGGGTATAGAAATGGTCATTGAGATTGTCAGTAAGTATTGGAGATCTATTACTTTATGAACCCTTTTCTGGACTCTGTTTTCCTTCCCTTGATGTCCCCAATGCACTCTGTTCAGATTTCTGTTACAGCTCCTATAAGCTTATTTATTTCAATGGAAGGAACCACCACAAGGAAAAAAACCAAGTCTTATTTTTCTTTATTCCCATAACATCTGAATGACTAGGATCCCTAACTTCATTCTCCAAACAGAATAATTTCCAAATTGCTCAAAGAATGAATAAAAAGAAAAAAAAATTTTAAACCATAAAACTGTGAGAAAAAAGAGAGGAAAGAATTCTTCATGAAATAATTATCTTATGATCTTGGCATCGGGAAGACCTTTACAAGTATCAAAATCCAGAAGCTATAGAAGAAAAAAATTGATGTTTGGCCACTTAAAAATAATTTCTTGGGGTGCCTGAGTGTCTCAGTTGGTTAAGTGTCCAACTCTTGATCTCAGCTCAGGTCTTGATCTCAGCGTCATGAGTTCAGCCCCACACTGGGCTCCGTGCTTGGCATGAAGCCTACTTAAAAAAAAAAATTCTTCATGACAAAAAAGCACTGTAAACAGAGCAGAAAGAAAACTGTATGGAAAAATTTGAACTTCATCTCACAGACCAGTGGTTATTTTCTTAAAGAACCTTCAAATCAGTAAGAAAAAGGCCATAATCTGAATATAAAAATGGGTAAATAATAGGAGAAATATAGTTCATAGAATCAAAAATTAAAAGTAATATGAAAAGATGTTTTTCTCACACATAATTAGAGAGAGAAAATAAAGCTGCACTAAAATGCCACTCTCACCTACCAGAATGGCAAAGATCCAAGGTTTGATAACACATTACCTAATTTTTTATTAACGTTTCTGAGAGGCAAGCAAATTAGTACAAATTGTAGAACAATTGATCAAAACCTTAAAGGTACTTAGAAACACTCACATCCTATACTCAGTAAATTACTTCAGGGAATTGAGTCTTTAGATGGACTCTCAGGCAGTGAAAGATCATAGATAAAAGATATCTTTGTAAAAGCAAAGAATTGGGAACATTCTTAAATTCCACCAGTGGATGACAGGTTAGATGAACATAATGGAATATTTATTATATGTACTAATACGAAATGATATCAAGGGGCACCTGGGTGGCTCAGTCAGTTAAGCCTCTGACGTCAGCTCAGGTCAGATCTCATGTTTGTGGGTTCGAGCCCCACGTCAGGCTCTGTAAGCAGAAAAAAGGACCAGGTACAGAATAGTATGTTAAATATGTTACCATTCATAAAAGGAGTAGAGAGGAAGTAACATATTCTTATTTGCTCATGAGCAAATATAATATCTTGGGAAGGGTAATCAGGAGGTTGATAATATTGACTATAGGAAAGGTAACTGAGTGGGGTAAGATGCAGAAAGAAATATTTACACTGAATAAATTTGTATCTTTAAGTTGTTAACCATGTAAATACATCATATATTACATTTAAGAAAAAATTCTACTGAGGTGAAGTTCACATAACAAAATTAAGTATTTTTTAATTTTTTAAATGTTTTTAATTTATTTTTGAGAGACAGAGACAGTGTAAGCAGGGGAGGGTCAAAGAGAGAGGGAGACACAGAACCCAAAGCAGGCTACAGGCTCTGAGCTGTCAGCACAGAGCCCAATGCGGGGCTTGAACCCACGAACTGTGAGATCATTACCTGAGCTGAAACCAGACCCTTAACCAACTGAGCCACCCAGGCGCCCCCAAAATTAAGTATTTTAATCTTCTTTAAATTGTTTAATGTTTACTTATTTTTGAGAGAGAGAGAGAGAGAGAGAGAGAGAGAGAGAGAGAGAGAGAGAAAGCAGGCACAAGCAGGGAAAAGACAGAGAGAGAAGAAGACAGAATCCAAAAGCAGGCTCCAGGCTCTGAGCTGTCAGCATAGAGCCCGGGGCTGGGCTTGAACCCATGATCCATGATCCATGACATCATGACCTGAGCCAGAGTCAGACACTTCACCAGCTAAACCACCTAGGTGCCCCTAAAATTGAGTATTTTTCAGTCAACAGTTCAGCGGCATTTAGAACATTCACAAGACTGTGCAACTACCACCTCTAACTAGATCTAAAATATTTTCATCATTCCAAAAGAAAACTCCACACCCATTAAGCAGTAGCTCCCCACTCTCCCCTGTTCCCAGCCCCTAGCAACTACCAATTTGCTTTCCATCTCTATGGATTTATCTATTCCAAATATTTCACATAAATGAAATCATCCATTATGTGACACTTTGTGTCTGGATTATTTTACATAGCATAATGTTTTTAAGGTTTATCCACATTGTAGCATTTATTAGTACTTCAAACTTTTTAAGTCTGAATAATAATATATGTTATGAATCAGCCACTTTTTTTATTTACCCACTCATCAGCTAATGGACATTTGGACATCGTTAAAAGTGCGGCTATGAACCGATATGTAGAAGTATTTGCTTGAACACCTGTTTTCTATTCTTTGGGATATATGCCTAAGAATAGAATTACTTGAACATATGGTAATTCTATGATAATTTCTTTTTACATAAGCTTTTCATGCAACATGAGTCTTGAACTCACAACCCCAAGATCAAGAGTCACATACTCTACTGACTGAGCCAGCTAGATGCCCTGTCTATGTTAAATTTTTTGAGAAGCCACCAAACTCCCTTTTGCATCAACTGAATTGTTTTATATTCCCACCAGCAGTGAATGAGGGTATCAATTTCTCCCCATTCTCATCAACACTATTATTTGCTTGTTTGTCTTTATTATAGCAATCCTAGTGAGTGTGAATTGTGGTAATGATTTGCATTTCCCTTGTGCCCAACGATGTTGAATGTGTTTTACTGTGCTTGTTGGCCATTTAGGTACCTTCTTTGTAGAGATGTCTTTGTAAGTAAAGTTCTTTATGCATTCTGGCTATTAGATCCTTATCAGATATATGATTTGCAAATAGTTTTTTCCATTCTTTAGGCTGTCTTTTCTGTTTCCTGATCATGTCCCTTAATGAACAAAAGTTTTTAACTTTGATCATGTCAAATTTATCTATTTTTTCCTTTGTTGCCTGTGCATTTAATGACATATCAAAGGATCCACTGCCAGATCCAAGGTTATGAAAAATGCATCCTCTATGTTTCTTCCTAAATGTTTTATAGTTTTAGCTCTTACATTTGTATCTTTGATCCATTTGGAGTTTAAAATTTTTTTTAATTAAAAAAATTGTAAAGTTTATTTATTTTTGAGAGAGAGAGAGAGACAGAATATGCACGGGGGAGGGACAGAGAGAGAGGAAGACACAGAACCCAAAACAGGCTCCAGGCTCTGAACTATCAGCACAGAGCCCAATACAGGACTCAAACTCACAAACTATGAGATCATGACCTGAGCCAAAGTCGGATGCTTAATTGACTGAGCCACCCAGATGCCCCTAGAGTTAATTTTTGCATATGATGTGGAGTTTTTGTCTAATTTTATTCTCATTTCAGTTGTCTTATTTGCATGTGCATCTCTAGTTATCCCAGAACTATTTTGAACCTATTATATTTTTAAATGAAATTGAAATAGAAAAAAAATAGATGAACTTAGTATTTTTCATTTTGGGGGTGTCAAAGTTCTGGAGTCTAACATCACAAAGGCTTTATAGAGGTCCCTCCATTTATCAGTCCTCTGTCTGCACTAGCCATGACTAGTGTCATTGTCTCAGCCTGCACAGTTCCCTTCATGCCAGGAGATCTTGGATGAGGCTAGGTAATCTTCCCTAGCATCCAGCTGGACCTCATACACTGTACAGTTAAAGAACCCATGTCTCCTGCAGTCTCTGGCAGGATCTTTTTATTCTCCTCAAACCCCAGGCTCCCTTTAAGCTTTGACAATCAAAAGTCACGCAGCCCTCCTACTGAGCCCTGCTGAGGCCATGAAGCATAGAACCTGCTCCCAGAGTAGGAGAAGGGAAAGCGGAAACTGAAGAGAGAAAATAAAAACTGATATATCAAGAAATTCGCCTGCTGCACATGTATTGAAAATCTGCAGGAAAATGTGGGTGAATTCTTCTATAACCTACGTATCAGAAAAGGCTTTCTAACTATGACTAACAAATCCCGATGCAATAAAAGAAAAAAATAAAAAATATGAGTAATAAAAATTTGTAAGCTTTGATATGTCAAAAAATAGTATAAGCAAAGTCAAAGGACAAGTGACAAACCAGAAGAAACTATTTGCAACCTGCTCTGAAGATAATGGGCTAATCTCCCTAATTTATAAAGAATTTATAAAACTTGAGGGGGAAAAAAACAAAGAAAAATGGACACATGACAAAAGCGCAATTTACAAAAAGAGATATAAAAAAGTGACCTAGAGAGATATTGAAAGATGTTCAACTTCACTCATAAGAGAAATGAAAAATAAACTCTCCTGAAGTACATTTCTTACCTGTAACAGCAAAATTTCAAAAGCTTGACAATGTTACTCTGTGGCAAGACTATCGGGAAAACAGACACCTTCATATATCACTGTGAGAATGAAAACAGTGTGGGAAATTTGGCTATACAGAAACAAATACACAATTATACATGGATATATGGGTAAACACAGCAATCTTACTTCTAGGAATTTAGATACACAGGGAAGTCGATACACCCTAAAAATTAAAAAAATATATATAGACACAGGATTCCTTCTTGCAGCATGATTTGAAGTTACAGAATAATGGAAACTAATCTAAGACTCAAACATAGGATACAGATAGAAAAATCTTTGGCACAGAGACACAATGACTTTTACGTAGCTGTAAAAATAACAGAGAATAGCTCTAAAAACTAAAGTTATTTCAGGAGGTACCATTAAGTTTAAAAAAAAAGCAGAAGAGGGGAGCCGGGGTGCCTCAGTCAGTTAAGCATCCAGCCCTTAGTTTCATTTCAGGTTATAAGCACATGGTTCATGGGTTCGAGCCCCACATTGGGCTCCATGCTGACAGTGAGGAACCTGCTTGAAATTCTCTCTCTCTCTCTCTCTCTCTCTCTCTCTCTCCCTCCCTCTCTGCCCCTCCAACCCCAAAATAAATAAATAAACTAAAAAAAAGCATAAGAGTTTAAACAGGATGCTACCTTTTACATATAAAAGAAGGGAAAATGGGAAACATACATACATTTGCTTATCTTTACAAAAAGAAACACTAACCAGCAAACCAGATAACAAGGAAATTGGTGGCATACAAGGGGTGGATATTTTGAGAATATCTTTTTGCATAATTTCATATCTTAAAAGCATATTTATGTTCTACACATTAAAAAATTAAATTCAACCACTAAGAATAGGAAGAAAATGAAAAACCGAAAGCAAAAGAAAAGACATGTGTATATATGTGTGTGTATAAGAATGTATAGTATGTATTTGCAGCTGTACATTTGTAAATATGTGTATATACATTTGTGTATTTCTTAATTCTGTCCACTGTATTTCAAATGAATACCATAACCATGCTGGAAGGAAAAAGAATAAGGAAGAAAAGAGCCAAGGAAGGAAAGATGGAAGGAAGCCAAGTAACTTACAGATGAGTATTTGACTATACACCCTTAGTCTTGGGCAGGGTGGGAAGTAGAAAACAACAAGTTGAATCTTGGGCTCATATTAGAGTGGTGTCAGCAAAGTGATTCTAAGTTATGTTAGAGTATATTACTCTACATGTACATATACATCAATGTTGTTGGGAGCTAGAGATCTTGTGAAGAAAGAAGGAGCATACAAATAAGGAATGGAAGAAGACAAGAAAGGACACTGAGGGGATAGATTAGAACTAGAGCTCTCAGGCATGAGTTTATGATTTCTAAAATATTTATATAGTGTATGGTGTATATATGTGTGTGTATAAGAATGTATAGTATGTATTTGCAGCTGTACATTTGTAAATATGTGTATATACATTTGTGTATTTCTTAATTCTGTCCACTGAAAGGGCCAAGAAGCAAAGATGCTAGTAGCAATGATCATGCCTAGTACCTATTAAAGCACTTGATCTTCTTCACTAAGATGAACCAGGGCTCCTCAAAGACATGGCTAATTCTAGGCATGGAGCAAGGTAAGTACGAGTCTGGGACAGCTACTTATGCCAGAAAATAAGGAAGTCGTTTTTAAAAAAAAAAGTACACAAGAACCCTCTTGAAGAGACTCTTCTTGGCCAAATCTGGGATAATCTGGGCACCAAAATAAGTACAGTAATGAAGAAATAGAAATTAATGAGTTCATATCTATAATTAACAAATAAATAAGCAAGCAAGCAAGCAGGAAGAGGGCTCTTGATTATAGTTGAACGCTGAGGACTAACCAGTAAATGAGGAGCAGTACACAAGTTGGAAGATTATCATTTTGCAATAATCATAGTAAAGACTGAATCAGGCAAAAACCACCAACGGATGCTAAATCCAGGAGGAAATTTTGATAAGGAAAAAGATATTTTCATAATCCCAGATTATCTTCCCTTAGACCACTTATTAGTTAGAACAGTGAAAATGATGATTTTAGTGAATTAATTGAACAACATCTTGACTGGGCAATTCAAATTAACATCACCAAGGTGGGACAGATGGGCGTCTTATGCCTCTCAATGTGCTATTCTGAGGATACAACATCTCCTATGAGGTATTTTGGTCTAGAATGAATAATGCGAGTCTAACTATGAAGATACATCAGAACAACCCAAAATGAAGAACATTTTTTTTAAACAAGAGAGGGGTACTGTTTTTGTGAAAAATGTCAATGTCATAAAGAAAGGCCTTAAAAACATTCTGGATTAAAGGAAGCTAAAAAGAGGTGACCATTAAAAGCAGTAGCTAATCCTAAACGGGATTTTGTTGTCTGTGGGGTCGGGGGCCCTAGAGGATTTCCTTAAAAACATTGTTGGGTCAATAATTGGGTCAGTAACTGATAAAACTGTAAGATGATTGATAGAGTATTAAGTCAATTTAAATCCACTGAAATTGCTAACTATGTAAGCAGTCCCTGACTTATGACGGTTTGACTTACAAATTTTTCAATGTTATGATGTGAAATCAACACATATTCAGTAGAAACTGGTCTTTGAGTTTTGAATTTTGATCTTCTCCTGGGCTAGTGATACCTGGTACAATCCTCTGTGGGAGGCTGGGCAGCCGCCACATGGCTTCATCGGCCATGCGATCACCAGGGTGAATGACTGATACACTGTAACCATACTGCTTTTCACTTTCAGTACAGTGCTCAATAAATTACATACAGGTTGCAAACTTTAGTATAGAACAGGCTTTGTGTGCGAGATGATTTTGCTCAGGGGCAGGCTGATGTACGTGTTCTAAGCACACTCAAGGTAGGCTAGGCTAAGCTATGGTGTGCAGTAGGTCATGGGGTTTTAAGTGCACTTTCAATTTACAATATTTTGAAGGTAACCTCATTATAAGTCAAGGAAGATCTTTACTTTGATTATATTAGAGACTATCCATATTTTAAGGAAACATACACTGAAGTTTGTAGGAGTAAAGTACCTTCATTTTGGGGTAAAGGGCTTTCACATGGTCCAAGAACATACACACACACAAAAGATAAAACAAAAGTTAAATACTTACAATCAATAAATCTGGATAAAGGGTGTATTTTAATTTTTGCAACATTTGGTAGCTGCAAAAAATTTTTCAAAATTATTTTAAAATAAGACTTTTCAAAAAAGAAAATTATAGGAGTGCCTGGGTGGCTCAGTTGGCTAAGCTTCTGACTTTCGCTCAGGTCATGATCTCATAGTTCATGAGTCAGAGCCCCACGTCGGGCTCTGGCTGACAGTGCAGAGCCTATTTCAGATTTTCTCTTTCTCTCCCTTTCTCTCTGCCCCTCTCCCACACTCACCACACACACACTCTCTCTCTCTCTCTCTCTCAAATAAACAAATAAACTTAAAAAAAGAAACTGTTAAAAAAGAAAAAAAGAAAGACTAATTCAAGAATATCCGTAGCAGCCTTTCCCATAACAACCTTAAGCTGGAAAACTCCAATGTCTGTCAGCAAGCCCAGGTGTAAACAGACTGGCAGAGCCACATGATGGGACACTAGCTGTGAAAAGAGAACTGCCGATAAGTACAGCAACACGATGAATCTCAGAAACACGGAAGGAAAGAAGGTACACACACATACACACAAACATACACACCGTACTACTTGGTTGAATGAATACGAAGTGTAAGAACAGGCAAAATAAATTTATGATGGAAGCCAGAAGGTGGTTGGATTTAGAAATGGGGTCAAGTTGACTGAAAGACAGCATAAGGGAAATTTCTGGTGATGAAAATTTTCTATATTTTGTTTGGGGTGATGGTTTCATGGATATTTACAAATGTTAAAACTCGTCAAACTGAATATTTAAGGTCTGTGCCTTAAATTGTAACTCCAATTAAATGATGAATAAACAAACAAGGTAATTATTTTTTCTTAAAGAAGATATCTCAAGGTAAATTCAGGTTGAAAGAGAAGTTGAACTCACTTAAACGTCCTTGGAACTTGTTCCAGTATTAAGACTGTTATGTCCTAAGAAAGACATGGAATATCTAAAAATATGAATGGAAAATAATTATTTTAAGAACTAAGGTATTTGAAAACGTGCAAGGGAAATAATTTATCTAGGCATTCCCTCAAACAGCCTTTAGAATACTTAAGAATGCCCTCTGGGATGTATAGTTAATTTAAAACACAACGAATGAGTTTGTGATTCCCTAAAATGTGTATATTTCTACACTTGGAAGGTTCTTTGGATTTTGCTGTCTGGGGCTTTTGTTTCATATATGTAAGAAGTGGCATGTCTCGGTAGGACTGGGGCCTGTTTGGGCACCATTCTCTCCTGGGTGTGTTGTCCTGGTCTGCCCGCCCTGGGCAGCAATCAGGGTTGCAAGTACATGGGTTTCAGCCAGTTCAGACATCTATTTTTTTTAAATTTTTAAACGTTTTTATTAATTTTTGAGAGACAGAGGGAGACAGTGTGATCAGGGGAGGGTCAAAGAGAGAGAGGGAGACACAGAATCCGAAGCGGGCTCCAGGCTCCGAGCTGTCAGCACAGAGCCGGACACGGGGCTTGAACTCAGGAACCGTGAGATCATGACCTGAGCCGAAGACGTACGCTTAACCGACTGAGCCACCCAGGCGCCCCCAGACATCTATCTTTAACAGAATATAGGAGCTCCCTTTACTCAAGCAATAGAAGGATTAGTTCAAGGAAACTAAATTACACAATGGAAATAACGTTAAGTTGAAATAGCTGTGCCATATTTCAAGTACAGTATTGTAATCACAATATAATTTTAGTGGTGCACAGCGCCTGTGCTCTAGATTTGGTGGAGCCTTCAGGCAGGTAGCACTAGGGTGGCTGACGTCCCGTGCTGGTCCTGTGGCAGGCAGATCTATGTCTTTGGTCTGCTCGTTCACTCCCTGACCCCTTTTGCTCCAGAGTGCCACATTGGTCCATTGGTGGGGTGGGTGGGGGAGGGACGTGCTTCTGTTTTCACAACTATACATATTCCTGAGTTTCTCATTCTCTTCAGTTCCTTCAAGTCCAGTTTCAAGGGCACAGATTTTATCAATGATTCTTTTATTGTTCTAGGATCTGTGCTTCTAATGGCCAGTGCTTACATCTTTGCAAAACAGGGAGTTCCATAAGAAAATCTTCGCTGATGCCTTCTGTCTATGAGCTTCTCTATGAATCCCAGTCACATTCCTGCTATGGCCACAGTGGAAAGATTTTTTTATAGTCCTCCACGGCATAACTTAGAAAATAAAAATCATTTGGATTTAGACCCATACACAAGTGCCCCTTTGCTACAGCAGCAGCAGCTGAGATCAAAGCCACCTACTTACTACCTCATGGACGTTTTACAAGTTATCTGGTTCACATTCATTTACATTTGGGTGGCAGGTTGATCTGAGCTCATGCCTTTGAAAAAAATACCAGAATGTGGAAAGCACAATGGGCAGGGAGCCTTGAGTGTGAGTTCTACCTCAGGTGTTGTCATAAATAACTGCATGACCTTAATCTCTGGTTCTCAACTTTCTCATATGGGTCTCAGAGGATAACTGTGGAATTTTGCAAGCCTTAATTAGGTGATGATATTATTTGCAGTCTGGCTCTACTATGCAGATACTGATCTAGAAAATGCTTTTATTCATTCTCTATTAGTAAACTTTTGATCTTACTATCTCACGCATTATCACATTGGTCCATTGCATTGGTTATCTTGTGCTAATTGTACCACCTGAGTGGGGAAAAGAAAGCATCAGAAAAATAAAGCATCATAGATAGATGCTTTAATAAAAAGAAACATGGATGCTAAAGGATGGAGCTAAATTCTAAGAGTTCAGGGGCCTGGCACAGAGTTTCTCTGGGTCCAATGTTAAGATAACACCTCAAAATGTTATGGACAAGTTGTTGTACCTGGAATCTCCCACCACAAAGAAAAGACCTTTTTGGATCTACCATATTTGAGCGTGGTTTTCTGACTGTCTTAGTAGCACATGAGGCATCCAGTCCTGAGTGGCATCCAGAGCAAGAAAAGACTCTGCTTTAGGGTCAGGTTACCCCCTGACATTTGGACCATATGATTTCACAGGCCCAGTGGTGTCGGAAATATCTCCATCAGATGCATGCTATAAGGAGCCTCCTGGTTGATTAAGATAACAGCAATGTGGATATACCTTTCTTTCTGCAAATTAAACTATTCAGATTATATATATGTATATAGTCAATACATTTTATTAATTTTAAAACTCCATATATATCTTCAATATCTTTCTTATATTCTTTCTTCTCCTTCTTCTTTCACTTGACTCTTTCTGAATAAGTGTATATTGAATATGTATCATGTGGCATTCTAGTGTTTCAGTTCTTTTTTTTTAAGTTTATTTATTTATCTTGAGAGAGAGAGAGAGAGCAAACGGAGGAGGGGAAGGAAGAGATAGAGAGAAAATCCCAGGAAGGCTCTGTGCTGTCAGCACAAGCCCAGAGGTGGGGCTTGATCCCATGAACCCTGAGATCATGACCTGAGTCAAAATCAAGAGTTGCTCCCTCAACCAGCTGAGTGAACCAGGTGCTCCTAATCTTCAAGTTCTTTTGTCAAAGAATTATGACAACCATCAGGACTTTTCCAGACACATTCATTTCTCAAAAACAGCACAAATCTCTTTATAAATACCAAATTTGTTTTGTTTTCAAGTTTTAGGAGAGAGTGCAACTATTTTTATCACAATTAAAAAGTGGTCCTCTTTTATCTGAGATTATCTTGTCTTTGGGAAAGATATATATAGAACAGGAACAGAGGGAAGTTTCAATCACATGACTTGGTCAGTGGAGACGCAGATGTCAAAGTCCAGTCACACACAAACCCAGCAGTCTTTTCAATGTGAGATGGATAGGATGCTCTGAGATTGAAGCAAAACTTTAGACAGGACAGACTGTAGTAATAAGATCTCACTGTCTCAAAATGACAAATATAATTTCTTGCTGAGGTCATTTTTTTCTTTTGACCTGCTGTGGGCACTGTTCTGGATCCTCCTTAAGCAAAAACTCAGGCTGATGGAACTTCCACCATCTGGTACTTTGCATGTCACTGAGGCGGTTAGAAAGAGGCATAGCAAACCGTGCACTGACCTTTAAAGGCTTCCACTTGAACAAACACAAGCCATTTCCACTCCTGTCCCATTGGTTAAAGCTATGGTTGACTTCAAGAGGGTGGAGAAATAGAATTCTGCCATAGGCTTTGAAGGAGAAATATTGTAGAACAGCACTAAACAACATCACAAACCAATTCAACAAGCCATTCAGCCCCTACTCCCCTCCAGGATTCTGAACACAATCACCTACATTAAACACACACACACACACACACACACACACACACACACACACACACACACACACACACACAATTTCTGCCAAGATAAAACATTACTCGCATTGCCGTGTTAGGACAAGAGGAAGGGAGGAGGAGGTCTTCAACCGGCGGGAGCGGAGCAGGAGTGAAGTTGGACCCAGGCTGTGGCGTCCCCAAGTCCCTCCCTCCGTCCCTCCCGCCGACCTTGAGAAGGACTGCAGCGACCTGCCCCGGGGGTGGGCGTGGTGCGGGGGCGGGACGGGACGCGGAAGTTGCCCAGCGCTGCAGCCTCTGGACACCGTGCTGTTTCCAGTTAGGAACTCTGGAATCGCAGCAAATTACCACCTCAGGAATCAGCAAACACAGCAGCCACAGAGACGCTGTGACATTACCTCTCCAGTCAGCTTAGCAGCCCCCAAGGAGACTAACTGCCTACTTACAGGAAACTAATTGAAATTATGAAGCCCTTTGGGGGTTTTGAAGAGGAAAGGGAACTGCAGCGCCGAATTTTAATTTTGTGAAAATTAAATAATCTGGTAAAAGAGTGGATCCGAGGAATCAGTGAAAGCAAGAATCTTCCACAATCTATAATTGAAAATGTGGCGGGAAAATCGTTACATTAGGATCTCACAGGTTGAATACGTATAAAAGACTGTTGAAGAAGCATCAAACTGTTTTGATGGGTGGATAGATATTTATATTTGGTTTGCAAGTTCAGCACTGCAGGATACTCCAGAAGACTTGGATTTATGAGAAGACAGTCTGTAAAATGCATGAGTCTTAACAGTTGCGGGGTAACCAATGAAATTTTACATCTAGTACCAAACACTGACAGCTTCAGTTGTCTCTGAGAGCTATCAAACTGGGGGCCATAGCGTCCATTCCAACATTTTAGGTTTCCTCGGAGGTGTTTCCTGGACTGTACTCAAAGCAATGACTTGTCAGCTTTATCCAAATGAAATAGCGTCAACTCTTGTACATAAAATTTTCTCGGTATTTCCTAAATGGTATGTGTTTAGATTATATTAAAATAAAATTGATTGTGGATGCTGGAAAAAAAGATTGAAAATTATTCAATCATTAAATGTTATAATAATGATTCCAAAATACACATAGGAGGTGAATTTACACATAGTGAAACTTAAGTGCTTTTTTTTTCTAAGTTTTTACTTTTATGACTTGTGAATTTCCTAGAGTGACCAAAAAGCATCTTTTATAATGGAAACCACCAATAAACTTAATTTTGTGAAGTGTATTTATCAGACTGTAATAACTTAGAAAAGATGCTTATGATTTTTTAGTGAAAGCATTAATACATAAAATTGTATCTATGTTAATACATACATCCTTTGTCAGGGACAAAGGAAATAAATAAAATGTTAGACTGGCTGTATTTTGATGAATTTTCAAGCTCCATAGCTTTTAAATATTTATTTATTTATTCATTTATTTATTTATTTATTTTAAAAAGTTTCACATGCTCCTCGGACAGAGCCAGCCAGGTGCTCCGTTTTATTTTTATTTTATTTATTTTTTTTAAAGATTTTTTTTTAATGTTTTATTTATTTTTGATACAGAGAGAGACAAAGCATGAGAGGGGGAGGGTCAGAGAGAGAGGGAGACACAGAACCGGAAGCAGGCTCCAGGCTCTGAGCTAGCTGTCAGCACAGAGCCCGACGCGGGGCTTGAACCCACGAACGTGAGATCTGACCTGAACTGAAGCCGGAGGCTCAACCGACTGAGCCACCCAGGCGCCCCTCTGTTTTATTTTTAAATGTAAAATAAATAAGCGGCATGTGGGTTGCTCAGTCAGTTAAGCATCTGATTTTTTTTTTTTTATGGGTCCAACGTCCTGGCTCTTTTTGTTTATTTATTTATGTATTTATTTATTTATTTATTAGTAGTCTATTACCAAGTTGGTTTCCATATAATACCTAGTGCTCTTCCCCACAAGTGCCCTCCTCCATGACCTTCACCAGGCCTTCCCCTTCCCCCCTCCCTCTTCAGCCCTCACTTTGTTCTCAGGATTCAAAGGTCTCTCATGATTTGCCTCACTCCCTCTCCCCAACTCTTTCCTCCCCTTTCCCATTCCCATGGTCTCCTGTTAGGTTTCTCTTGTTAGACCTATGACTGACAACATATGGTATCTGTCCTTCTCTGCCTGACTAATTTCGCGTAGCAAGACATCTAACTCTTGATCTTGGCTGAGGTCATGATCTCGGTTTGTGGGTTCGAGCCCTACAGTGGGTTCTGTGCTGGCAGTGCAGAGCTTGCTTGAGATTCTTTTTTTTTTTGCTTGAGATTCTTTCTCTCTGCTCTTCCCTTACTTGCATGTGCGCTCTCTCTCTCTCTCTTTTTCTCTCTCTCTCAAAATAAATAAATAAACATACAAAAAAATAGGGCATAAAGCATAAAGTATGGAGGAAATGCTGTTCTCAAGCTCTACCTTTATTTTTAGAAAAGCATCCATCTGTTACCCCCAGGGAGAAGACATTGTCTGTCAGGTATAGCAGAACAGAGGGCCAGGAACAAGGAGACCTAGGTTGTAAATCTGAATGTACAGCTAACTGGTTTGGGATTTTGTTTAATTCATTTAACTTCCTTGGCCTTGTTTAGTCATCTGAGAAGTGAAGATATTGATCAAGATGATCTTTTTCATTTCCTCTGAGTTCTAATATCCATTAGGCCATGGGAGGTACAAGGGTCCCACATTCCTGTATGTGGAACATGAATTGCCTTATAAAATGTTTCCTTCATTCTATCCCCAGTGGCCATCATGCTAATCTTAGTACATAACAGATGTTTAATAAATGGTTGATAATCAAAATTCAACTCACTGAATATCACAATCATCCTGCAGAGTAAGGTGACCTTAAAGAGGTTGATTTTACATGCCTAATAAGAGAGCACCATGATCTGTCTGCTCCAAAGTTAAGGCACACTTTCTAATACATAAAGCAAATTAATTTCAACATAGAGTATCTGTTAACATTCTTAGAAACAGGATCAATTTTAAAACCAAGGTATTCTGAGTTATGGAAAATATTTAGTCATTGACCGTTTTATAAGATACAATAATTGGCATTGTGTTGTTTATTGAATAATTAGTACTTGGTCTTCCTTTGGAAAGACTTACCTTTTAGTTGAGTAAAGACATATGTTACCTAACTTAAATATGTCCAGGCACTCAGTGTGCAGTAAGCCGATGGCTGAGACCCTGGTTTTGAAGCCAAACAAAGCTTTATTATCAGAAAGGCAGCCCAAGAAGAAGACAGGAGACCACTGCCAAAGCTGCCTTGCTATGTTGTGCTTAGGAACTGCTTATACACAGGAGAGGGCTTCTTGAAACCTTAGGAATTACACATTCTTCTGGAAGTACACCTTCTTCTGGACAATGAAGCTATTTGGGGCCTGATAAGATCAGATACTATGTAAGTTGGGAACAAAACAAAATGTGAAGCTAAGTTAATAATGCAACTAATACAACTATAGTTCTGCTTATGTTTTCAAAGCAGGTCAAGAAAGCAGGTGTCTGGCCTCACATATATGAACCAAGAGAAATGCATATAAAACATATTACAAAAGTATGCAAGATTATAAGGCAAATGCTGATTGTTATCTTTGAACTCCTTACCCTTTGCAGATACCAGTGATTAGATACACGATTGATCTCTTATTAAACAGCTTTCGCTAAAAGACATTTACTTTGTACTATATATTACTATGTAATTACATTTATGTCTTTCCTTTGAATCTTAAGCCCACTTTTGTCCCAGTTACTGTATCAATCCCCTTTTTGTTCCAAATTTATTAAGGTAAAGGTTATTTCAACCAATCCTTACTCCAGGGAAACAAACGACCTGCTAAGTCCTCCCCCAGGGTCAAGCCTTAGGCATCTGGTTCCCTCTCATCTGGAAACCGCTTAAGATGGTGTCACAATTACTGCGTTCTTTCTGTAGAGAGAGGGTCTAATTGTTCTCAAAACAGTAAGTCCAGATAACTGCCTGAACTGCTTGCAATACAACTAAACTATTGAAAAGAATATTTGGGGGGCAAATTCCACAAATTCCTCAGTCTTGAATATTTTCAACTAAAATACAAATGGTGATTTTTCTTCCTTAAACTAGATTTTAAATAAGGTTTCAAAAAAAATCACCATCCACACAGAATTTGAAATTCACTAAATTTTATTCACAGCTGCTCACCTGTTTACATACACAGACCAATCACAGTGTCTGCATATGGTTGGAAATTAGTATAGGTTGGAGGACCTTTTCAAATGCTTCATGGAGACAAGGCAACCTTGACTATCATTTCAATGAAAAGCACTGATGATCCATTTCTAAGTTTCTTTTTTCCTTAGCTGAGATCTTAAAAATATGCATCCAAGCTCCTCTGCATAGTCGAGGCCTTCTCCTTGTCTCCCTGTATAGGGTCCTGCCTTCAGCCTACATGGTCTGAATAAAATGTGACCAGTATGAACTCTGCTCCAAGGTATACTTAGTCCTATCAGTTTGGTCTCTTTGGTGTGTGTGGAGTATTTAATAAACTTGAATATAAATATTTACTTTGTTCTTATGTTATGATTTTATATTCTTCTTTTCCCTAAGATTTTATTTTTTTTAATTTATTTTTTTTATTTGACAAGCAGCAATATCATGTTTGTCATGTTAATGTAGATACAATTATTAGGTTATCTGTCATATTACAATATTTAAGTTTTTTATTTTATGTCCTTTAAGATACATAAAAAAAACCCCACATCAACTGCAAACGTGAAGGGGAGAAAAAGCATGGTACCCAACCAAATTTCCACATTTCAGCAATACTTCACTCATTCTTTTAATAAACTTTTAAGAAATGTCATAATGACATGAGCTTGAAATATCTCTAGGCATTTTCTCTGACGCTCATGACGTGGCACTGGTGATGTTGTAAACAGCAGAAAAACAGGTGCTGCCGAATGACCAAATTATGGAGGCACAGGCCTGCTTTTTCCCACAGGAACACACCAAATGGTGACGGCAGTGATCTTCTCACACCCACACTAGAGGAGAGCGACATCACGCTACGTGACTGTATTCATCTGCCGACGCTTGGCTGCGTTCAATGTACTGTTTGTCTATCAGAACTTCAATACACTCCTTAATCGTGCTGATACTAGGATTAAACCTAGCTCTTGACTGGCTAATCACCTCTTGAATAAGGGCATTATGAGGAAGCACTTTCCGTGCTTTCATGATACGAACTACGGCAGCTTGAAGATACATTTTCCGGTCCTCATCTACAGCACTTCGGGTCTGTTCCGTTTCCTGTGGAGTGTCTTTCTGCATTGATGTAGTAATTTTAAATTTTGTTCTTTTACTGCTAAAGTTCATATTTAATGAAAATGAAGATTCTGCATCAATGTCTTCCTTTTCTGAATCATGGTTAATCATTTTCACATCAAGTAATGATTTGATTGTTTTAGTCAGTTCCTTTTCATTCATCTGAGTGCTGTCTTGAAGCTCTTTATAGCTGACAGTTTCACTGTTGTTAAAGGCAAGAAGAACTGCCATTTGGTATGTTGTAACCATGGCTACATATGGTTTGCCCAAATAGTTCATTTTAACTTCACCTGTACAGAGATAATGTAACCATGTAAGTTTCCTTCCACTGAAATGCTGGCTGTAAAATAATTCAAACATCTGTACCCTTTTTTCCAATTCCTGGGGAATTGCAAATGTAGATGAAGGAGCCTGAGTAAGGGGCAATGCACCAGCCTGTAGAACATATATTTGAAAACTAATTCCCAAATCTATTACTGTGTCTTGATTTTTGATAAAATTGTTGAACTTATTGTTGAGATCCACACTGACGCTGATATCTGTATACATTTGGTGAAGTTTGCTGGTAAACTCATAACCACAGGCTTGCTTTAATTTATTGATCATGGCTTCTTCGAATGCATAGACATAGATAACCCATGAATTAAACGCTTCGCCAGCAGTCTTGCGTAGAACTTTTGAAAAACATCCTTATCATCGATATACTTGAAAACAGTGATGAAGCTCGTGAGTTTGTCTTCTACTTCATTCTCAGTCATCCCCTTTGCTGACTTCTTTAGTAAGTTGTCACAGTACTTGGCAAGCAGTTCAGGTGCTTTGCAAACAGACTTGGGTTTTCTGTAATTTACAACTGATGTTAGGCCCTTATCCAGTGCACTCATAAAGTGCTGATCACCAGTGTTGATTAGTTGAACAAATTTACCATGTACTTCCAAAACTGACTCCACAAATAGTGTTGGCACATTTTCCTGAGTAAGATTACTGGTTGCTCTAAGGCCCTCATCATGGATATGATTTTGCAGCTCCTGAATCATATGGACACAGCTCGAAGTAAGACATACATATTTGCCATGTCATTTTTTTTCTCTTGTCAGATGATATTATGACATTCTGCATGTAAGAACTGTAAGTGGTGTGCTACCATTCATTGCTGACATTCATGAATCACTTTAGTATATGAACTTGGATGCAAGTATTTTCGACACCATATTTCTTCATCTTTAATCTACCTAGAACCCTTTCCATGTACTGTGAGCAGTTTGATTCTTGTAATAAATTTGAAGCTTCTTGTTTGTAATATTCTCCTGTTTCGGTCAGAAAGGGAGACGCAAAGATTTCCTGATAAAACTTTAAGGGGAATTTTTTCTTATACTGTTCAACATGAACAAAGGAGTTAATAACCCCATGGATTACTTTCTGGTTTGGGTCTTTCTTCTCCGCCACAATCATTTTTTATTTCTTGGAGCCGCATTCGGATAAGGATGGTCTGAAGTGGTTCATTCATCAATTTCCTCCACATATCCAATGCTAGCTCTCCTATTTCCATAAGTGGTTCATTCATATCTACACCACCGTACCCATACTGAAGGTCAGCTTCTGTCAATTTATTCTTTTTAATAAATTGGGTGTTGAGATACCTATACAGGCAGTCCATATAGTCTGCGCCTTTGCTATACTCCTCCCAATACCTATGATACATAACAAGTACTTGCGCTTCAGACTCCAGAACTCTCTTGTGCAAATGCTGTACGTGATTTTCCAAAAAAGTCTTAGTTTCTGTATAAAGTCTTTCTCTGAGGGGTTCAGGACAGGCCACACGTAGAGCATAGACATCTGAGAAGCCATTGTTCTATGTTGCTCTTTCGACGTATTCCAACGTGACCACTGCTTTGATTGTCGTTAAAAGTTTATTCCATGTTTCATCAAAATCTACTGCTCTAGGTTTCAAAGACATTGTGCAAGTTTAGTGTTGAAATCTTATAGTTCTGGAGATTGAAATTCAAGATCAAGGTGTCAGCAAGGTTAGTTTCCCCTGAAGGCCGGAAGAGAAGAAAGGTCTGTTCCAGATCTCCAGATCTCTTTCCTTGGCTTGCAGAGAGCTTGCTGCTTCTTCCTGTGTTCATTCCCCTGTGCACACACTCGTCTCTCTCCAGATTTTATTAAGTAATCTCTACAACCACGGTAGTTGGATCACAACTCCAAGATCAAGCGTCCCACACTCCACTGACTGAGCCAGCCGGGTGCCCCAGGATTTTATATCCTTTTATGAACTTCCCACGTGGCACAAAGCTGGCCAGGAGGTGTACAGACTGCCCCTGCCAATGTCAGTTCATTGGAACAGAGCTAGCTTCTCACAGATTTACAATCAATGAAGTGGACTGCCTTGTTCCACAATGGCAATGATACCAACCCTCTATTCACTAGTTCTTGACCTTTGTAGAAGAGAGCAACTTCTCCTGGTCTGGAGACTTTTGAAAGAGCATGTCTGAGGCAAATTTTCCTCTAGATAATACTTTTCTTCTTCAGACCGACTACTACAGTAAAACTTCGACATAACCCTCTGAGCAGAAATACCATTCTTGTGCCAAGAAGAAGTGGCTTATGCGTCCCCCAAATTGCAGGATTTAATCAATAGGAATATTTCCAGAATCTGGAAGACACCTGTGTAGGGATCTTGAGGATACTGGACTGGGGATGGTGGTGGGAGGTGGGAATAGAAAGCTGGATGCAGTATAGCTGATTGATATTGGGAGCACTTCTCCATGACTTGGAACTCGGTGTTCTGTCAAGGACACCAGTAGCCTGTCTGACATATGGCTGAGAAGGCTCTTTGAAGCTTGCACACTCTGATAGCCTAGGATAAATGAGATGGAGGTGCTGGAACTGACTTGGCATAGTATTAAGGAAGGGGTCCAAAGACTGAGGGATATAAAAATATTAGAATGAGTGTATTATCTGTGATCAGCAAAACTGACACTTGACAGTGTTCCATAGGAGGAACCAGAGGACACTTCTTTCACTAATGCAGTGAGAAATGCATTACTATGGGATACCAGTTAATTTGAGAAGCTCTGTGACAACTGTCTTGTATAGGCTGGGGTTGACAGAAGATGTTGCCATGGAACTGAGATACCTACTATCAAGGAAATGGTAGGATTCTGGAATGGTAGAGACCAAGGACAGTGCTCACCTGTTAGAATAAAGGAGGCATATGATCTAATGGGCAACAAGGCTATAGTAAGTAGTATGCAGTATGCTTTGACCCTCAGGAATCAGCTAACAAACCATGGTGTTCCTAAGAGTGAGACAGATGAAGAGCCAACCAGAATGTTATCTGACTTCTATAATGAAACAGAAAAATCAAGAGCTAGGGAACAGAAACTTTACCAGACTTTACTTCAGAGAACAAGAGCCCTTTACCCAGTTTCCCAGCATGTCACTTCACAGGCCCAAAGCCCACTCATTGGGGGAGAGGTAGATCCCTTTGAGGAAAGACAATGCAATGCGACTGCAAACATATATGATAACCATTCCTGTGATCCCCTCCCAGAGGGATATAAGACTGTTCATCTGGTAAATATATATAGCAAAAAGGAATGGTCGGACTTTTCAAGAGCTGTTGAATGTAGGGACCATGGCTATGTGTTCATACTGAATCAAGGGACCTGAAGTACCTGTGTTATTCTCCAGTTAAAAGAGTCATAGGGAGGCCAAGTGACAAATGGAGTAGTCCTGGCTCAAATATGTCTCACTATGGGTTCAGTAGATCTGTTGGATCTACCCTGTGGTTATTTCTCATTTCTGAAGAGTATAGTGGGGACACATAGAGTTAGTGGCTGACAGTACCTTCACATTGGTCTCCCAACCTGTGAAGTAAGAGTCTCTATGGTAAGAAACTTGAAATTGTTTCTTCCTTCAGTTAACATATCAAGGTAATAATGCACACTGGCAGAATTGAGTGCCAGATACCCACAGTGGTTGCCAAATCAATATGTGCCATGGAATTTTAGGGTTATTTTTCCCTTCCCTGTTTTATTCCTCCAGATTCTCACTCCTATTCCTTAGGATCCCTTCTTAAACAAACAACCTGCTTGCAAGACTGTTTTCTCGGAAACTTGGGCTAAGATGATTCTTCAGTGGCTATATCTGTGTTACTCCACTTATTTGGAGGAACTGTACCTCTATCTTCTCTGGCCACCTGATCCAAATAGGGCTGCATATTCTTAGAGAGTTTTATTTCCTTGGCCACAGTAGTTGGTTACACGATAAACAAAGTAGTTAGTTAAGGCACACAAAATGAGCCAAGTAGAGTACTTCTCCAAATTTTCTTTATCTGGAGCTGTTGGAAAAAATAGCTTCAAGGCTGGGCACTACTGGTTGAACAGACCATCTGGTCAGACCTGCAAAAACTCACACTGGCCAAAGCCATCATATCTCCCTCTAACTCTTTAGGGTGAATGCCCTCAACCTTCCCTACTGTTTCCAAATATCTTGAGTGTATCTTATTGGAAGAATTTAAATGGCATCCAGAAATGTAGTTTCTAAGCTTCCAGTCTCTTTACTACAGGGGAAAGCATAGAAGGAGGTGGAAATAAATGCTGTTTTGCTAATAAGATATATCAAACACAGGAGATAATGCATACTTTAGAGGATTGGGGATAATTAAATGAGATTCTCTACAATGACTGGGTCAGAGTAAGGATTAAATATATGACAACAGTATTCAACTCAAAAAACAGGTAAAGCAATATTGCATGGCAAAAGCTCTGATCTATCTGGACTATTTCCTATTAACACCTCTACAGAGATAGAATAGCCAGCCATTTCTACACACATAAAAAGATAGGCTGACCATCTTTCCTGCCATTATATTATTTTATCTGTATTACTACATTTGTAGAACAACCATGTGAGATAGATATTATTGCCTCCATTTTACAGATGTAGAAACAGTCTCTGTAGAACTGTCATTTGCTCCAGTTTACATGGTCAATAGGGAGCAGAAATAGGCCTTGAACCTACTGTTTTTTAGCTACCAGGTTTGTAGTCTTTCCTCTGTACCATAATGAACAACAGAAGGGGGAAAATATAAGAATTTTGGAAGAAGCAAGATTTAGGTCTTTTAAAGAATTCAACAGGTGACCTTGAGGAAGAAAAAGACATTCCCGGTGGAGGACAAGCCTATAGAGGGGAAAGCAGAAAGCATACCTGGATAGTGATGAGTGATTTGGGGCTACCTGATTCAGAGATGCAAGGGGACGTATTCCAGAGGAAGCCCAGTGAGGTCAGTAACTATGTCTGCTGTTGCTCACCATTAGGGCCTGGCAGAGCACCTGGCACATAGTAGACTTAATATTTGTTGAATAAATTGAAGATGAGTCTGGAAACGTGGCTGCAGTCAAGATTTAAAGGGTTTTGAAGACAAGGTCTGAACTTTGTTCTATATGTGATAGAAAGCCATCTGAGGATTGCAGAGAGAATAACTATATTATGGAATCTATGGAAACATTTTCCTAGGGTCCATTGTAGGAGAGGACCAAAGGTGGAAGGAGATCTATGCATGAGGCCTGTGTGAGGTAGTTGCTATAGTGGTAAGACATTCAAAAGGTATTTTGGAGATGGAATCAACAAGATTCGACAAGAGATTTTTTGTGTGTGGAGCTGGTAGAGGAACCTGGAGATTACACAGATTTCAAAGTTGATTGACTGGGGGGATGGTGATTACTCAAGATGACGGCCACGGGAGGTGGAGTAGAATGGGAACGCTAGGTAGGGGTGTCTTGGGTCAAATGGTGACTTCTGCTCTGGATGGTTTGGTTTGGAGATGCATGCACACCAAGGGAAGATGTTCATCAGGAAGCCAGCAGATGCTGCACTTTGGGGGTAAACTAGAAATACTCACTTGTGCATGATTCTCTAAATAAATAAATACTCTCTCAAAATAAATAAATAAAACTTTTTTTAAAAAAGCATGATGGGCTATAAGAGGGAAAGTTAAAGTCATCCCACACATTCTTTTTTCATAAAAATCTGGGGAAGCTCTTGTGTAAAATATAATATGCCAACATATACTTCACAAATCAGTTATTTTAGTAATAATTTCTTCCTTAAAGGGAAATACAAATCAAAACCACACTGAGATACCACCTCACGCCAGTCAGACTCGCTAAAATGAACAAATTAAGAGACTATAGATGCTGGCGAGGACATGGAGACACAGGCAATCTCCTACACTGTTGGTGGGAATGTAAACTGGTACAGCCACTCTGGAAAACAGTGTGGAGGTTCCTCAAAAAACTATCCATAGAACTCCCCTATGACTCAGCAATAGCACTGCTAGGGATTTACCTGAGGGATACAGAAGGGCTGATGCATAGGGGCACATGTACCCCAATGTTCATATCAGCACTGTCAACAATAGCCAAATCATGGGAAGAGCCTAAATGTCTGTCACCTGATGAATGGATCAAGAAGATGTGGTATATATATATATACAATGGAGTATTACATGGCAATGAGAAAGAATGAAATCTGGCCATTTGTAGGAAAATGGATGGACCTTGAGGGTGTCATGCTAAGCGAAATAAGTCAGGCAGAGAAGGATAGATACCATATGTTTGCACTCATAGGTCTAACAGGAGAAACCTAACAGAGGACCATAGGAGAGGAGAAGAGGGAAAGAGAGCTGGGGAGAGTGAGGGACACAAATCATGAAAGACTATTGAATACTGAAAATGAACCATGGACTGAAGGGGGAGGAGGAGGGAGAAAACGGGGTGATGGTCATGGTGGGGGGCACTTCTGGGGAGAAGCACTGGGTGTTATATGGAATCCAATTTGAAAATAAACTATTAAAAAATTCTTCCTTAAGAATTATTTTTAAATGTAAAACATCTTCAGAAAAACTTAGTATATATCCAGAATAAATTGCTTAAAATTATTTTGCAGATACCCTTGTATGAACATGGATTATCTACAAAAAGTGAATATCGCATACCTTTGACAATGTCCACTTGACACCTTCATCCATGCAAAATACAAGCTGCTATTTTCTCCTATAATGTTTGATGAATACCTGAACCTATATTTGCATTGTGAACTGAGTATCCTAATGGGTAAGGCTTTGCAAAAGTAAACCGAAAACTGAGTTTGTGAAAAGAGCTCAAGAAATGGAAATGTTCTTCATAATAGAAAAGTTTGGATATCTTCAAGAAACCCAGAAAAGAAGGGGTGAGGTGAAAGGGGGAGCTGGGAGAAGCAAGAATGCAAGAGAGACAAGATAAGAGCCTGGTGTCATGCTTGGTGGAACAGGGGCTCCGAGAACTTACAGGAGTAGAAATGACTAACTTTCAGTGGTTTCTATTGTTGTTGTTGTTTGTTTGCAGACCACCACTTCTAGTCTCTGCCAAACCAACAGTGAGTAATAGATGACATACACTATCTCAACCACTCAAGGCCTACTGTTAATAAAGGCTCAGAAAAGTGAAGTGACGCACCTAAGGTGACAGTGGTAAGCAATTGCGTCAATAGCATGCCCACGCTATCTTAACCAAGGGCTTGACAGACACATTCGGAAAGGTATCAGACTTTCCTTAAACCGTGAAATGAGATTTAATCTTATCTTAAAATCAGTTTTACAAGAAACAAATCTGGAAATATAGAAGCAAAGGCAAATAATTTACCTGAGCACATCTGGTGAAAAAAAAATGTTAGAAAATCAAAGAACAAGTTACACTTCTTATAGCAGCTCAAAATAATCACTACAGACTGAGACGCTTAACTCTGAAAACTAAATCAAATGGAAATGTTACTCACTGAAAACCTTAACTTGTTCCAGTTAATTTCTTTAATGGTTAAAGGTTCAATTGGCTACTTAGGAAACGCAAATAATTACACTTATAATCCTTATAATGACCCCCACGTATTAAATGTATAAAATGTTACTATGGACCTCCTACAGCATTTGACTGCCTTTGCTGAATTGATCACATTCCAAACTGTGATATTGTTACTTATGTACTTACATTTTCTCTTCCACTGGTTTGAAGTTCAGCTTTGCATTCCTCCAAACTGCCTCATATATAGTAAGTAATGAGTATGTGCTGAATTGATTTGACAGTCTTCCCTGTGCTAGTTACATATAGTAATAAAAGAGAATAAAATCTAAGATATCTTAGTAATTTCACATTAGATTTGGAAAGGATAAACCTGTGTTTATGAAACTTTTAGACTTTTATTGCTTCTATTATCAAATTAAAATATAGTTTAGGGTCTCTTGAATTGATATCACACCTTTGTTCTAAGGAACTCATTGCCCACCACGGACTTCAAGGCCATGATTTAAGCCATAGATGCCATTGCCAATCCCATGAAGATCTCTACCCAGTCTCTGACCCACAGAGAGGTATTTTGCTTAGAAGGGAGAAGAAGCTCCTGCAGAGAGAGGCAGAGAGAGCCAGGGGAGCAGGGGAAGAGATTGTAAAAGTAACCTACATACTTCTAAAAATTTGAAAACTACAAATGTATATTAAATGTGAAGAGAAAACGAATATAACCTCTGTCAACATTTTGGTGAATATCCTTCTAGTCCTTTTTTTATTGAAATTTTTTTCTTATTTTCTTTCTTCTTTTTTTTTTTCCTTTTTCTTCTTCTTTTAGGTAGGTTCCACACCCAGCGTGGAGCCCAAGATGGGTCTTGAACTCACGATCCTTCCAGTCCTTTTTTCCTGAAATGTTTTTTCCTTTTTTCTTTCTCCTTTTTTTCCTTTTCTTCTTCTTTCTTCTCCACCCAGCATGGAGCTCAACATGAGCCTTAAACTCACTACTGGGACATCAAGACCTGAGCTGATGTCATGAGTCGGATGCTTAAACAACTGAGCCACCCAGGTGCCCCAGAAGTTTTTTCTTAATTATGATTATGCACTATAAATACTATTGTTATCTGTGTGTGTGTGCGTATGCACAGGTGTGTGTGCGTCTGTGTATTTCCCCACTATTTATGAAAATTCAAGACAAAGCCTTAGTAACATAGATAAACATCTCCTGAGATTGGATTAGGATGACATTTCTCAACTTGTGGGTGATGATTGCTCCAAGATTCATAATTTAGACATAGGGGTGCTAAAATGTAATGGTTTGGGAAGATTATTATAAATATTTCCCAGGTGCGCCTGGGTGGCTCAGCTGATTAAGCGGCCGACTTTGGCTCAGGATCATGATCCTACGTTCATGGGCTTGAGCCCTGAATTGGGCTCTGTGTTAACAGCTCAGAGCCTGGAGCTTGGCTTTGGATTCTGTGTCTCCTTCTCTGTCTGCCCTTCCCCTGCTCACACTCTTGTCTCTGTCTCTCAAAAATAAATAAACATTAAAAAAATTTAATATTTCCTCTGGCCAGGAAAATAGAATCCAGAGTTCCTTTGTGCCATCAGGTGCCTGACAGTCAAAGAAATGTTGACAGGGGCGAGGGGAGAGGTGACAGTGGCCACCCATCAAGTGGTAAGTGCTTCATGTAGAGCATGTTGACATTTCTCTGGCCCTCTCTCTTCTTAACTGCTTCACTGCAAGCGTGATCTCCCAATATGTTTGTTCCTCTCCTTTCTTCTCAGCTTGCTCTTTTCCTCTCTCTTTGGTTTGTATTCTGAAATCACCTCAGGTGTTGTGAAATCCAAGGTCTTATTCCAGTCCATGATTATACCTTACTTATGCAAGGGCCCTTCTAGGTCAGTTCCAAGAAAATCCCCTTCATTCTCCAACACTCATGGCAAGTACACTTGCTCTCTCCCTGGGCTCACAGCATCCACAATGCTCTACGCCAGAATAAGCTCCCACGATGTTTCAGGGAAAACCAGGTCCAGTCTTCCCAGATCTGGCTCCTGCTACAGGAAAAACTCCACTCTTAGTGGCTCATCTCTGTGGCTACCACTTTGCTTTCTGTCCTTGGCTGCTGCAAAGTCACCCACAGTGGCCACCTTTTTTTTTCTTAATCAAGTTCAGCCCCTGAGCAATATACCTGGTCTTCATATGATTACTGTCTTTTAAGCCTAAATGAGCCAATGACTTATCTGCCCTCATCCCTCCAGTTACTGTGGACTTTGGAGAGAGGTCCAGGGATCCCATTATAACTTTGCTCAACCCTGCTTCCCCTTAGGGCTCTAAGAAGCCATTCGCACCTCAGAGTGGTTGTCTGCATTGAGTAACGACCTCTGACCTGAGAAAGCCTCTTCTCTTGCTTCACTGGACTTCTAGAATCTTCCCACTACAGTTCAGACCACAGACTCTGGGAAGCTGAGTTGCACCATCCTCCTGAGAAATCATGGTCTCCAGACACTGTCCTTCTTGCCGAAACCCCCACAGCAGTGCAAGGATTAACATCTGCTTGAAGTGAAAGATCAGTTCCAGAAATGGACTCAGAGTGAAGTTAAGGTGGCGGTGTTGCTCAGGACAAAAAAGGTTTGTATGAACTACTACTTGTTGCGTCCTCAGGATGGGCCACTTTCTCAACATATGTTATTTCATATTTACTATCACAAAAACATGGGAGAGTAGATATTATTTATCCTAATCACAGGTGAGCACAAACCAAGAAGACTGAGTGACTTTTCCAAAGGCACACATTAGTAGGTGGCAAAACTGAAGCTCAAATCCAGGACTGGTGACTCCAAATCCAGGCTCTTAGTCACCATGCCCATACTTTCCTACAGAGAAAATTTTCAGACCCACTCCACTAAAGTAAAAGCATGGGCCACATTAATGTGAAGTGGGTTATTTAAGAACTGTGCCAAGCACTGGATGACTTACATGGTCAGTGGATATTGAATAAAAATGCAACACAGGGCAAGAATGGAAGAGACATCACAAATAACACTTAACAGAGAATTTACTATGTATCAGACTCGATTTCTTAAAAAAAATTTTTAGGGACACCTGAGTGGCTCGGGGTGTTAAGCATCTGACTCGTGATTTTGGCTCAGGTCATGATCTCACATTTCCAGGAATTGAGGCCTCACGGCTGCCTCTGTGCGAACAACACAGAACTTGCTTGAGATTCTCTTTCTCCCTCTCTGTCCCTCCTTCTCTTCCTCCTCCTCCTCTCTCTCTCTCTCTCAAAATACATAAATAAACTTTACAAAATTTAATTGTGGTGTATTATACTTTTGGACTCTTTTGTTAAAACTTGCCATTTTAGTCATTTTTAAGGGTACAGTTCAGTGGCATTAAGTACATTCACACTGCTCTGCAGCCATCACCACTATCCATCTCTAGAACTTTCTCTTCATCCCAAACTGAAACTCTGTATCCTCTAAATAATAACCCCCTTTCTCTCCTCCCTCCAGCTCTTGGTAACTACTCTCCTACTTTCTATCTCTATGTCTTGGACTATTCTAGTTACCTTGTTTAAGTGGAATCACACCATGTTTGTCCTTTTGTGTCTGGTTTCTTTCATTTAGCATAATGTCTCAACATCCACATCATAGCATGTGACAAAATTTCATTCTTTTTAAAGGCTGAATAATATTCCATTGTATGTACCTATAACATTCTGCTTGTCCATTCATCTTTTGATGGGTGTTTGGTTGCTCAAGCTCTTTCCTAGGAGTTAACTTAACCTGTGAGACTTATCTCCATTTTCAGATGAGGAAACTGAGGCTGAGATAAAGAACTGACCCGGTAAGTGGTGAATTTGAATCCAGAAGCCTAAGCAAGGAGCCTGAAGTCTTAACTGTTACACTGGGCTCTCCCTACGTGTTTGAGGGAGGGGTACAGGTAGATCAGTTCTGTACTTGGGGAGGAAACCCCCAGAGGCTGGATTGGGATAGGAGGGCTTTTCAGCAGCTGTGGTTCTGGCTTTGACCCTCAAAGGAAATGAAAGATTTAAATAAACTGTGGGCTGCAAGAGCCAAGGCATAAAAGGGCAGGGACAGGATTTGCTTTGAGGGGAAGGGGTATGTGAGGGTCTGTAGGCCAGATCTTTTCCAGAGGGATCATGTGCCAAGCAAAGCACCTGTTGAAAAAGTAAGGCAAGCAGTGACCCGAGCAGCTCCCACAGCCTGTGCAGCGGACGCAGTCTCGTCACAACTGTGCTTCCTTCACCTCGGCCTTCAGGTGCAGACGGGTCAAGGAGTCTTGAAAACTGGATGTACATTTCCCTCCAGAACCTGTAGCACATATAACTTGTTAAATCAAATGATATTTTAAATGACCCAGAAGGATTGACGATTTAAAGAAACACATCATTTCTTGTTAATGCTGTACAGAGTACAGACCGTTTCCTCTCGTTTTACTCCACCAAGGCACTCATTCATCAGCACCCTGGAAAGGCAATCCATCTTTTCACTGCTTTACCTCCTCTGCTGAGGGGTGAATAGGTAAAGACAACAAGACACATGAGCAGTTAAGAATTAAACTAGTGTTACCATATGTTTGCACTCATAGGTCTAACAGGAGAACAGGAGAAACCTAATGGAGGACCAGGGGGAGGGGAAGGGGGAAAGAGAGTTGGGGAGAGAGAGGGACACAAAACCTGAGAGACTATTGAATGCTGAAAACTGAGGGTTGAAGGGGAAGGGAGAAGGGGTAAAAGAGGTGGTGGTGATGGAAAAGGGCACTTGTGGGGAAGAGCACTGGGTGTTGTATGGAAATCAATTTGACAATAAACTATATTTTAAAAAAAGAATTAAACTAGTGTTTAAAATGGTAGCACTTGAGGCTTTAAGAGTGTGAGGTGCTTGAGAGTAAAAACCCCTGTCTTCTTTCCCTTGAGCCCCCTTGGAGCCCAGCACAACATAACCACCCAAACTTTGCAAATAAAGTCTCCCCTTCTGGCAGGGAACCAAAAGGCTGGGACCACTTGGAAAGAAGAGGAAACAGGCTCCTGGATTGGACTCAGCCACCTTGGTAGGGCGACCACTGGCAAATTATTACATGTTCTGGGCATCAGTATCCTTATTTGAAAAATGGAAATCATAATGCCTAGCTGAGTTAATAAATCAGTTCACATTTAAAAACTCATTTTTGACTATTTGGGTCTTTTTGTGGTTCCATACGAATTTTAAGATAGTTTGTTCTAGCTTTGAGAATGCTGGTGCAACTCTGATGGGGATTGCATTGAATGTGTAGATTGCTTTGGGTAATAATGACATTTTAACAATGTTTATTCTTCCGAATCATGAGCATGGAATGTTTTTCCATTTCTTTGTGTCTTCTTCAATTTCCTTCATAAGTCTTCTATAGTTTTCAGCATACAGGTCTTTTACATCTTTGGTTAGGTTTATTCCTAGGTATTTTATGATTTTTTTGTGCAATTGTGAATGGGATCTGTTTCTTGATTTCTCTTTCTGTTGCTTCATTTTTGGTGTATAAGAATGCAACTGATTTCTGTACATTGACTTTGTACCCTGCGACTTTGCTGAATTCATTGATCAGTTCTAGAAGGCTTCTGGTGGAGTTGGTCGGGTTTTCCATGTAGAGTATCATGTCATCTGCAAAAAGGGAAAGTTTGACTTCTTCTTTGCTGATTCTGATGCCTTTTATTTCCTTTTGTTGTCCGATTGCTGATGCTAGGACTTCCAGCACTATGTTAAACAACAGTGGTGAGAATGGACACCCCTATCATGTCCCCAATTTCAGGGAGAAAGCTCTCTGTTTTTCCCCATTGAGGATAACAGTGGCTGTGGGCTTTTCGTAAATGGCTTTTATGATGTTTAAGTAAGTTCCTTCTATCCTGACTTTCTCAAGGGTTTTTATTAAGAAGAGATGTTGTATTTCGTCAAGTGCTTTTTCTGCATCATATGACAGAGTCATATGATTTTTTTCTTTGTTTTGTTAATGTAAGAACTGTGGGGCTGACTCCATTTCAAGATAGTCATTATAATAAGTGGCATTGGAGAATTTGGAGACTTCTATCATAAGAGATTCATTTCAGAGATTTCAGTCAGAAATATTGAGAGGCATCTGGTGAGTGATGATTTGTCCAGTGAAGAACTTTGTACTTTTAATGCTTGTCCTTCTCAGGTACCTGGCATGGTCGTATCAACTTGTCACATCATGGGACAAAGTTCATGTCCTTGTTTTAACTAAGCCTCTCCTCACAGTCTTTGTATTAAAATAAACACATATACCAATGCAAGAGCTCCAAAGTATGTGAGGAAAAACTGATAGAACTGCAAAGAGATATGGACAGGTTTACAGTTACAACTGGACACTTCAATTTTTTAAAAATTTTTAAGTGTTTACTTATTTTTGAGAGAGAGAAAGAGAGAGAAAGAAAACGTGAGTGAGGGAGGGGTAGAGAGAGAGAGGGAGACACAGAATCTGAAGCAGGTTCCAGGCTCTGAGCTGTTAGCACAGAGCTGGTGTGGGGCTCTAACTCATGAACCATAAGATCATGACTTGAGTCAAAGTCAGACACTCAACCAACTGGGCCACTCAGGTGCCCCAAGGCTCCCTTCTTAACAAATAATAAAACTGGGTAGAAAACTAGTAAGGATACAGAACTCAACAATAGCATCAACCAATAAGATCTAAGAGGCATTAATAGAACACTCCATTCAACAATAGTAGAACACATATTTTTTTCAAGTATTTATGAAACATATGCCAAGATAGACTATATCCTGGGCTATAAAACAAATCTAAACTGAAATCGCACAAAGTATGTCTCCAAAAACAATGGAGTCAAACTAGAAATTAATAAAGATAACAAGAAAATTTCCAAACACCTGAAAACTAAACAACACACTTAGGTAAGACACAAGTCAAAGAGGAAATCTCAAGAGAAATAAACAAAAGTAGATATATCGAACTGAATGAAAATGGAAATACAGCATATCAAAATTTGGGTACATAGCTCAAACAGTGCTGAGAAGGAAATATATAGCACCAAACACATACATTAGAAAGAAAGAAAAGTTTTAAATTAATAACCTAAACTTCCACCTCACGAACCTAGGGATAAAAGAGCAAAATAAACCCAAAGCAAGAAGAATAAAATAAATAGTAAGGGTAAAAGCAAAAATCAATGAAATTGAAAACAGTAAAGCAATAAAAAAATAAATAAGACAAAGAGCTAGTTCTTTGAAAAGATGAATAAAATTGACAAACCTCAAACAACACTGACAAAGAAAGAAAGAAGAAAGACAAATTATCAATATCCAGAATGAAACAGGAGATAGCATCAGAGGCTTTACAGACATCAAAGGGAAAATAAGAAAATTTTATGAACAACTCCACATACGTAAATTTGAAAACTTAGATGAAATGGACCAATTCCACAAAAAGTGCAAACTACCACAAATTAGTCAATATGAAATAGACCATTTGAAAAGCCCATAACTATTAAGGAAATTCAATTTGTAAAAGCTAGAAATTTTCTTGCTAAGTAAAGGAACAAGGTAAGGATATCTCCTCTCACCATTCCTTTTCAATGCAGTAAGATGAGAAGATAAAATAAAGGGTATACATATTGGAAAGGAAGAAATTATCTTTTTCATTTATGACATGATCATATTATGCAGAAAATCTGAAAGAATCAGTAAAAACCTCCTGACCTAATAAGTAATTATAGCAAGGTTACAGGATGCAAAGTTAATATACAAAAGTCGAGTGCTTTCCTATATACCAACAACAAACAAATGGAATTTAAAATTAAAAGAACAAAGATCATTTACATTAGAACTCCCCAAACTTGTTAATATGCATTTCTTTTTCAATTTTTTTTAGTTTAGAGACAGATAATGCAAGTGGGGGAGAGAGGCAGAATGAGAGATAGAGAATCCTAAGCAGGCTCCACATTCAGCTTGGAGCCCAATGCAGGGCTCAATCCCATGAGTCTACGATTATGACCTGAGCTGAAATCAAGAGTCTGATGCTCAACTTACTGAGCCACCCAGCCTCCCCAGAACCAAAATTTTAAATATTTATATGTAAATATAAAAATATATCCATGATCTATATGACATAAACTACAAAACTCTGATGAAAGAAATTTTTGAAAAACTAAATTAATGGAGAGATACTCATGGATAAGGAGACTTACTATTATCAAGATGTCAGTTCTTTTCTATTTCATCTATAGATTTAATAAAATCCCAGTGAAACTTTCAGCAAGTTATTTTGTGGATATCAACAAACTGATTCTGAAATTTATATAAAGAGGTGAATGACCTAGAATAATCAATACAATATTAAAGGAGAAGTACAATTATCCAACTTCAAGACTCACTATAAAGTTATAGTAATCAAGACAGGGTAGTGCTGGGGAAAAAAGAAGACAAATAGGTAAATGAAACAAATAGAGAGTTCAGAAGTAGACCCACATAAATATAGTCCACTGACCCTTGAAAAAATGAGCAATGGTAATACAATGGCAACGGGAATAAGATAGTTTTTCAAAAATAGTGCTGGAGCAACATTCACATGCAAATGATACAAACAAATGTATCTACACACAGACCTTATTCCCAACAAAAAATTAATTTAAAGTGGAACATAGACTTGAATATAAAATGCAAAACTATAAAATATCTTGCAGATAACCTGGGAGAAAATCTAGGTGACCCAGAATTTGGCAATGACTATTTTAAGCCAAAGTCCTGAAACATCAAAGAAATAATTGATAAGTAACTTCACTAAGATTAAAAGCTTCTGTTCCGCAATAGTCACTGTCAAGATAATGTGAAGACAAAGGCCTAGAGTGGGAGGAAATATTTGCAAAAGCTGTATCTGATAGGAGACTGTTATCTAAAATATAGAAAGAACACATAGAGCTCAACAATAAGAGAATGAAAAATCCAGTTTTAAAAATGGGCAAAGGATCTGCACAGATACCCTTCACCAAAGAAGATATACAGTTGGCTACATGAAAATATGCTCAACATATCCTTAGAGAGCTGTAAACTCAAACAATGAGATATCTCTATACACCTATTAGAGCGACCCAGATCCAAAAGACAGACATCAAATGTTGCCGGGATGTGCAGCCACAGAAACTCCCCAGAATGGTTATGCACCTGGGCCCCGGAAGCAGGCAGCCCAGATCAAATCCTGACTCTACCACTTAAGAAATGTGCAACCTTGACCAGGTCATCAGCCTCTCAGAATCTCAGACTCCCCATCTGCAAATGGAATTGGTAGTGACTACATTCTCATAGAGCTGTTGCAATGTTTAAGCTACACTGAATTTTCACAAACTGAACACACCCATGTAGCCAGCATTTTGATTGTAAAACTGAACATTTCACTGACTTTTGACATCCTCCTGGTGCTCCTTTCCTGTCATTATGTCCCAAAGCATTCACTATCCTGATGTCTAACTGCAAAGATTAGTCGTCTCTGCTCTATACTTCTTGTCAAAGAGTCATGCAGAATGTACTATTTTGTATCTAGCATCTTTCCTAAACCCAATATTCTGAGATTGATCTATGGCACATAATTGTAAATCGCTCACTCACATCATTATGTGGTATTCCATTGTGTGAGTATTCCATATGTATCACTATTCAGTTCTTGTTAAGCATTTAGGTTCATAGAATTGTCTTAGGGACTAAAAGCTGAAAATTTCACACTGAACACACCCATGTAAGCAGCACTGAGGTCAAGCGACAAAAGCCTTCTTCCTGTTCCCTTCCTGCTCTAAGAATAACGGCTATTTTGATTTCAAATATTATATAAATTTTAAGTAGTACCTATTAATTGTTATTGAGATTACAAGAGATTTGAAGTTATTTTTTCTCTTCAGCAAGAGTTGTGCCAGAAAATGACTTGTGATGGATGAAAATAAGCCCTCACTATCCAGAAGGAAGGGTATTAGCATCTGGAAATCACTCGTCCTGGAGTGGGGCTGGAGCGTTGCTGAAGAGTCAATCACTTCAAATCACTAAAGTGATTTCATCTGCATCTGGGTATAGGGCCCCTGGGTCTCTAAGGGTAGCTCCCTTAGAAAGATTTACCTTTGGGGCACCTGGGTGACTCCATCACTGAAGCATCTGACTCTTGGTTTCTGCTCAGGTCATGATCTCAAAGTTCATGAGCTCCTGCCCTACATCAGGTGTCGAGCCTGCTTGGAATTCTCTCTTTCCCTCTCTCTCTACCCCTCCACCCCCAGATCTCTCTCTCTCTCAAAAGAAATATTTTTTTAAAGGATTTACCTTCATTTCCATCATCCAAGAAATTGGAGCATAAATAGACCCTCTGTGATTTTGAGATTTAAATGAAAAGGCTGATGAAAGTTTAGAACAGTGTTTTTCAAACGATGGGTCTTGAATCATTAATGGATCACAGCCAGTGTTTTCTTTGTAATTTTTTAATATTTATTTATTTTTGAGAAAGAGAGACAAAGAGTGCAGAGGGGAGGGTCAGAGAGAGAGGGAGACACCGAATCTGAAGCAGGACCCAGGCTCTGAGCTGTCAGCACAAGGCCCGACGCGGGGCTCAAACCCATAAACCATGAGATCATGACCTGAGCCTAAGTCAGACACTTAACTGACTGAGCCATCCAGGTGCACCACAACCAATATTTTTTAAATTAAATGACAGAATAGAGAAAGAATGGTCAGTATGTATCACATGTAGTAAGGGTATGTTCTGTGAAGCTTTTGTTTCAAACTCATCTAGAAATGTGTGTGAATGTTCACGTGCATGCGTGTATTGGGTTGAATAAATGTATTTCTCATTGTGGGTTGGGACAATGATTTTAGGTGGACCTAGAGGGAAGGGAGAGGTTCAGGGGTCAGTCTGACCCAGTTCTTGTAGGGCTGGCTGATGCCCCAGGCCGTCCATGTAAGCTGAAAATGTTGTGCCCTAAATCCCACAATATTTGGAGTGCAGGAGATGGGAATACGGAGTGCCCTTGGCTCTGGTGGCCTGGGATTATACTTTCTGAAGGAATTGAGCTCATTGTAATGGTGATCTGGGTCACTGAGGCATGAGGTCAGCTGCAGACAAGCATTGCCTGTGAGATCATGCAGCCCTTATTCTATCTAGCTGTCTATTATCTTCCTACCTATTGTTTAACTACTTATTAAAATGTGATACTGAAATGTATATATCACTATAACAGGAAATTTCACTTGGCTATAAAAAGAGACACTCAATTACATATTTCTTGAATGAGTAAATGATTGACTTTTCTTCTGTGTGTTTTCCATTCAATTCTAAACTCCACAAGAGCAGAGACTAAGTCTTGTTTTGTTCAGTATTGCATTCCTAGTGTATGCATATAGTAGAATGCATATGGAGAAGTGGATTTTTTAGAAGTGTTTTTTTATTATTTACATTAAACATATGGTTCTTTTAAAATAAGAAAAAATATTATACCATATTATGCTATACCATCCTAAAAATAGTATTATTAAGAAAATAAATCAGTACTTATTGTCTAAAATGAGAATTAGTACTTTATTCCAAAAGGTTAACACATCACCCTGACCATCTCCTTGGTGCTGAATTATTCTGTTAAGAAGCCAGGCAGATTCTAGGAGAGCAAAGCATTC
Organism: Suricata suricatta; assembly: GCF_006229205.1. Lineage (NCBI taxonomy): Eukaryota > Metazoa > Chordata > Mammalia > Carnivora > Herpestidae > Suricata > Suricata suricatta. The sequence goes on from NC_043707.1 coordinate 64,390,514, forward strand.
TAATAGAATGCACAGTCCTTCATTGTTGTTCCTCCATCCTTTTTTCTGATACCTATGATCATTTCTCTCTCTCTCTCTCTCTCTCTTTCTCTCTCTTTCTGGTCTAGAGAAAAGAATACTTGGATTTTTTTAAATGTAAGACAAATACTTTCTTCACACAAAGAAAAACCCCAACCCTCTATGAGCATTCTCCTCTTCAACCATCCATGTGAAAAGGAGACCTCTCAAGATTCTGACCTTTATCTTCAAAGCTCAGTGTGAGTTACAAAAGAGACTTTCTAGTTTTCTGAGCCCTGAATTCAGATCACTTTGAACCATCTGCTTTATTTCAGATCTTTTTAAAAGGAGGCTTCAGATGTTTATAATACAAAAGCTTTTAGGGGAAAAAAGCCAAGTCCTCCACGTGTAGATCTAAGGAAATCCTATAACATTTTAGAACCTCTCCAATGTGAACTCTTCCTCTCTCCATTTCACTCAAGGTCTCACACATTGCGGTTCAGAAAAAATGTGGAAATGAGTTACTCAATAATCCTATTGTAAAAATGTTAAGCAACAGAGCACTCCTACTTAATCAAACGGATCCACTCACCGATAACCTCTGCTCCCAGACTTAGAACGCCATTCCCTTTTGCCCTAGTTTCTTTAGTGATTTAAAAAAATAATTTTGGCAATTTATTTGATACATTATCGATAGTAGTGATGAAGAGAGGTGGGGTTGGCAGGGACAATGGGCTGCAGAAATGATCAGGGCAAAGTCTGGATTTTGCCTTGATCATAGGCTGGAAGGAATGTGACCAGCAGCCAAGAACTGTCAATGAGAAGAAGGGAAGAGATTTTCTAGGACAAAGGGAAGGGAACGAAGGGTGATTGCTGTCAGGTAATTGTCATCCATGGTGAGTAACTGTGCTGTGTGTGTGTGTATATGCATGCATATGTATGTGTGTATGTGCATATGTATGTGCATGTTCATGTGCATATGTAGATATATGTAGGCATATGTATGTATGTATATATGGGTGTGTGTAAATCTCTGAGACAGGCTTAAGGAGCCGCTTTTCTGTTTCCTCAATGGGAGTAGGGCAAATATAAGAGCTCCCAGTTACTGCCAGTCAGATCATAAGAGCAAAGGGTCTCTCCTAAACGACATTATTTGGTCAATACAGCAGATGTCCTTTGAACAGGCTGGTCATATCAAGGTGCTTAAACAATGTTAAATAAAAGCTCACATATTAACTTTAGGCTGCCTTCCTAGGTGTTCAAATAGGAGATGAAGTTAGATGTTAATGTTGAATCTCCTCTTCTGGGCAAGCAGTGGCCCTGTAGGTGGATATGGGAGGGTGAAACTGGCTTGCAGCCATGGGCTGAGAGGTCCAAAGCCTAAGCGTCAGTTGAAGTAGGCTTGAGAAGCAAAATGTAGTTGGTACCAGTTGAAATGCTTTAGGCTGCAAGTAACAGCATAGTGAGAAGCACTAGAGTAGTGGTTATACCTATGGATTCTGAGCCAGATCTGGGTTCAACTCCTAGCTCTGTCATTTAAGTGGCTGTGTGACCTGGGCAGGATATTTATGCTCTCTGTATCTAGGTTTCCTTATCTTTCAAGTGAAGGAAATAATAAACACATAGGTTTGTTATAAGCCTTAACTACCTGTTTTCATTTAAGATACTTAGAAGAGTGCCCAGAACTTAGTTCACTGTATGGTAACAAGGAATAGAATCCCATACTCAAAAGGACTTAAACATTTAGGAAATGTATCATCTCCCACAGGGAGAGTGGGATTCACAGTTGACTGAGCATCACAACATTATCATCATCTCTCAGTTCTGCCATCCTGAATGGTGCCTTTGTATTCAAGCTGGGATCAAATGGCTACTGACACTCCAAACAGCATGAGTAGACATAGGATGTGCTTCTTTCTGTGGCCATCTTTTAAGAGAGAAAGGTAACTTTTCTGAGTTCTTCCTCAGATTTCCTCTAAGATCTCACTGGCCAGAATAGATCTACCAGCAAAGAGAATGAATGTGTTGCTGTTAGACCACTCAATGCCACGTCTGAAGCTAGGGACAGGGTTAGCTTCCCCCAGCTGCTTTGGAACATGTCTGAGTGGTATTGGGTCCCCACAGAAGTTCATACTGAAAGGAGTGGGGGATTGATAGAGAATTGATACTCCATAGGCAACCTACAATGGCCACTATAACTAATGTAGACAAAGAGAAAAAAACAGGCCACAGGGGTGAGATAGGTGGCACAAGAGAGAACAAGAGGCAGAGTCTGGAGAGATCCACTGAGGTCATTTTACCCCTGGGAGAGGGCTGTTTAAAGAGCATGGGCAACCCACAAATAGGGAGAAAGCTGTAAAGGACGCCAAACACCACCCTAGTCCCTCATTAGTTCTTCTTTTGTGAGTGGAGAGGAACAGGATTATCCTAGGTTTACTTGATGGAAAGCTTTAATCCATTAGAACATTACAAATAGGATGGATTAATGTCAAAAATTGTGAAGAGTGATATTTTACGCTACTTGCAAGTTAAGAAGTTAGCCTGCTACAATTTCATAGATTCTGGCAGAAGACCTGAGACTCCAGTGTCAAAGGCTGAAGACTTCCTTAATCGCAAAGTAAACAGCAAAGTATGAGTGTTTGTGTTTCAATTCCCACAGGGTGACGCAGAAAGGGCCAGCTGACACATATAAAGGGCTCCTTCATCACAGAGGAGGAACCCTGAGCTTAGAGAAACCAAATATTTCATAATGGAGAGTAATCCTGCCTGCTCTTTGCTCTGAAAGTCAACTTTATCTTTATTATACTAGACAATAAGCATGCCTTGGACTCTAGCAACTTTTCTGATCTATCACTCCATTGGCTACTCTAATGAATCTGACCAAAGGCTGAGACCAAATCCGTTCAATTTGTATAGGACAACATCTAATTAGGCTACTATCAGTAGAACTCAAACCAGTAGTAGGCTGAGGCCAACCTGTAGAATTCACCTCCACCATGCCTCCCAGGGTTCCAGACCCAGGTAACTGAACAAATCCCATATATCATCAGGTTATACCTTAGAAACTCCAAGGATTTTCTCCTTATATTTTTTTTATTGATTTTTCCACTTGTCCTGAGACATTAATCCAGGAACTGCAGGATGTATCCGTGATGGCACAGGTTTTGCTTGGTGCTCCGGGAGGAAGTCTAGGCCAATTCTCTCATCTATGGCAACCCTGACTGCTCAGTTGAGGCCCACTTGAATGCTTCCCAGGGATGAGGCACTAACACTGATCACCTCCACTACAGTCAGGGACTAAGTTTTTGCACCACTTTTTCTAACTGGATGAGTCCTGACATAGGGATAGCTATACGCAGGGTGCACATAAATAACAAGTCAGTTATCTCTTGGGGAATCTCTCCTGAGAGCCAAGGGTGGCCTCTTTTGGGAGAGATCTCTAAGTTGTGAGGGTTACATGAGTTACTGGTATTGTTTCCTTAACCACTTGACGATTTCCTATGACCATGGTCAAGTTGCAAATCACTGTGTTTTCAGAAGGCAGGGAGCTTGATGCCCCAGTTCCACAAAGCAAGTATAGTCCCAACGGCTTATGTATATCATGACCATGACATGAAAGTATTGTTTATAGTTGGGGCTTCCTAAGTGGAACCTATATCCTTTAAAGGGAGATGTTGACAGAGCACCCAACATGACCTCTTGGTCAGCTGGTAAACTTTGAAATTCCCAGCTAAATTTAAACAATTGAGTTTAGTCTTTCTTTTTAGGAGGACTGCCTGAGGGCAGTCAGTCTTGTTTGCTCACACAACCAGTTGGGTGGCATTTATCTATCAGAAAAAAATGACTTAGTGACAGTCGTAAAAATAGGGGTGGAGAAGACATCTGGAGGTGATAACAAGTATTATCTTTGTAGGAGGTGCAGGAGTTGGGACCATCCTCTGTCTTTTCTGATCGACTCCTCTGTAAGGATAGGGTGACTAGTGGTCAAATCACAATCAGAGCCATCATGCAGATGGTGACAAATCAAGCAGACAGTTAAAGCAAAAGCCCTTGCAATGGTTTGGTAGAATTTCACCAGGGGTTTTCCTTCATGAGGAAGGCTCCAGAGGTGATTCTGAAAAACAGAGATCATTCAGATCTCTCTCACTCTCTCACTCTCATATTTCTTGGGGTCTGAGATCCTTCCATCCCAGGTGCTACTGTTGCCTGCCTTCCATTGCCTGATATTGCTGCATCCACTTTCAGTGTTGATAATTTCACCTTTTCTTCAATCATCCCCTAATCACACTCAGACTTTTTATTCTGAAAAAAAAAAAGTAACTTGGACGTTTTAACAAAAGTTACACGGACCCATTATGGCCTCCATGTTGGCCTGTGATGGGGGATTGATGATAGTGTGCTCAACCAAATGGCAACTATCCTTATGATCTGGGACCGTGTCAGTCTGACCAGAGAAGCCAGGTGGCTGAACCAGAATTAAGTCTGAGTCTCCCCAGCCCCATTTGGAGGGCTGCCATCTGGAGGGTGTACCAACCATGTTGGCCTGGAGTCATTGTCAGGGGAGGGGAAGACATACCATGCCCAGGAAAAGTCAGGGAGAAATCTCAGATTTTCAAAATAAGTCCATATCACTTCATCCCTTTTGTCCTGATCATTACCCAGAAAGCAGCTAAGAGAACGTGATCCCTTACTGAGGACAGCTGTATTCAGTGACCAAACCTGCCTAACTCATGTGTGTGGACCAGGATAAGGTGATGGGAGCAGAGTCAGAAATTTTTGGGGTCAATGCCAGATGCCTGTGGACATTAATGACCACGGAAGGTCCATAAAACATCCATACTAACAGTAGCTGAGGCAACAGGAGAGGGCAGAGGAAGGGTTCAGGATGGCACAGGATGAAAGAGCTTCTCCAGGCCAGTAAGGCTTTATATTTACTTTTACTTTCAAACAATATGGTGTCTGTTTAAGGATCAACCAAATGAACTTGCAATGCTTTTGGCTGGTTCAACAATTTAAATTGAGTGAAGATCCTCATGGTTGATACCACCTGTTTCAGCCTTCAGAACCCCTTAACTCAGTAGTCACACCACTTTATATTCTGGCTAGTGTTACTGGGTTTGCACCCTTTTGCTGACTTGGGCATTGCTCACACAGCAGCAACTTTTTTTAAAGGAATCTGCCTCAATCTGGGATATTTACTGCCCCATTATCAAACTAATCTCTTAAGAACTTCATCTAGTTCCAGTGTAAGTTTTGGAGGGCTGAGAACTGACCATAAGAATTTATGTAGAATTCTTTGGGTCACTTTTGCATTCTCCAGTGGATCGCCTGCAGCGGGATTATGAATCTAATCCCAGACAGTAAGAGTTCAAATATTAGTCACACTTCATCTGTGGTTTCCCAGAGGAGCCTGTCTGAGGGAAATTTCCCCCAAAGAGCCATGATAGTGAACTGGGACTGACTACAAAACCACTGAGACATTTTGCTCTTGTCAGAATGACTCTGACAGTGGAATGATAGACCATGGGAAGGACTAATGGTCCAATTGTTGCGATTCTTCTAAAAAAATGTCAAAAACTCCTGCTCATCCAGGATGAATGTAAGTACTAGTTGTTACAGCAAGGCAGACCTGAAGCTGCCTGCGAAATTGGTGAGGGTGTCCCTACACAGAAATGAATTAGCAATGTTCCAAGCACTACTTCACACAGCTGACTTTGAACCTACATCCTAGTCCTCAGCTTGCAGTTCTTCAATTCCTCCTTATAATTGGCAAAAACATGGAGAACTGTGCCTCCATTATCATAAAACTTGGTCTACATGTTCACTACCAATTCACAGGGATTTCCCTCAAAAATCTGCTAATTAGCCTCTTTGTCTACATCCCCTCTTAGTACCAAGACTTTCAAGAACTGTGAAGGGTCTGAGATTTTACCATCCTGTGAATTGAGTTGGCTTGTCACAGTTTCATGGATATTGGGAGAAAACTCTTGGATCACAAAAGACTTTATTACAGCAGTAGGAGTAGCCCAATATTAGTACCTGTGCCAGGGCCCTAAGCCCTATCCTCTACAGACAATGTAAAGAGAGCCACCTAACACCTGGACATGCAGTAGATTGTGTTCCAAGAATCTAGGGAACCCTTCCTTGAGCTAATCACCTCTTAATGAACCTTTTAGCCCAGCTCAGCCTACCAGCATCTAGCTTTGTGTAACACACACACACACACACACACACACACACACACACACACATTGATAGCTTCTCCTTTCAACAATGTAACACAGCCTGTTTTACCTGTCTTACTCATGCCCAGATCCCATCCCACTTTCCTTTAGCATTCTTCCCTCATGAACAGTCAGGCAAGTCCAATTCTGACTTTACATTTATATCCTTAAATAGTACAGAACTGATTTAAAGGCCAGGTAAAGAGAAAGACTTTGTGCTTGCTCCTAAAAGACAAGGAATCCTTTCCATAACATGCCATTAATCACATACTTCCAAGGACAGGGAGCTTACATATTCCAAAGTGTCCTATTCTATTGTTGTAGTAACAACTATTTATTAGAATATGACTGTTGAGCCTGTTGTCCTTTAAGGATATAGAGTAAAATGGGCCTCTTTCTTTTGTCTCCCATCTGCCTTCCTCTCCCTAAGACATGTAACCTAGACTCTCTCCCTGCTTTTCCCCCAAACTAGTCCCTGGTTAAAAATGAAACCCCAAATGAGAGGGAACGACATATGGCCCTTAGTAGGAAAGTGGATGGACCTTGAGGGTGTCATGCTGAGTGAAGTAAGCCAGGCAGAGAAGGACAGAAACCATATGTTTGCACTCATAGGTCTAGCAGGAAAACAAGAGAGACCTAATGGAGAACCAGGGGGAGGGGAGGAGAGAGAGAGAGAGTTGGGGAGAGAGAGGGATGCAAAACTTAAGAGACTATTGAATGCTGAGAATGAACTGAGGGTTGAAGGGGAAGGGGGAGGGGGGGAAAAGAGGTGGTGGTGATGGTGGAGGGCACTTAAGGGGAAGAGCACTGGGTGTTGTATGGAAAACAATTTGACAATAAAATATTATGGAAAAAAAATGAAACCCCATCTTTTCACAAAAGGTGCTTTCAAAGCTGCTATGGGGTTGTATAACTAAAGGAGTGGCCATTTACGGTCCACTTCTTATTCTACAAAGCCTGAGAAGACACAATTTGAAAACATGAGATTAAGGACAGAAATGAATACATTCGAGAATGGGAAAAATGAAGATGGGTCTGCAGCTTCTGTGGGGTGAGCTTCTTCAGAGGGGACTAGACTCAGGCTGCCCACCATGGACTCTTCCACAGGGTTTGGAGTATTGAAGACCCTCCACACACAGCTCTGGGGGACTTTTGCAAAGGAAAAGTCACTCCATTAGTGTGTACTGCTGGAGCGCCTCTTCACTTCACAATGCTAAGGAAAGTTTATTGCTAGAGGTAACAAAATAATTCTGGGAGCAAGACTGACCATGTGGACAGGTAGCAACACTTCTTTGGGAGGTTCAGGAGATGAATCCACAGAGAAGAAATTAGATAGTTAGAACAAAGATACCAGAAGAAGATGGCAGAGCAGCATGGAAGTTGTTCTTGCATCTCGTGTCCATGAAATATAGCCAGATCAACACTAAACCAGCCCACACACCTAGAAAACTGATCTGAGGATTAACACAACAAACTGCACAACCTGAACCACAGAACTCAGCAGGTACACTGCACGGAGAGGTGAACTGGGGGAGAGAGTACGCCCGGAGGGCAGGGAGCTGTTTTTGCTTGAGGAGAGAGGACAGAGATGGGGGAGGTTGGAGTATAAGAAAAGCACTCCCCGCCCCCAAGAGCAGCTGAAGAGAAATTGGAAAAGTGGAAGCAGGCGCAGGGACTGAACAAAAAAGGGATAGTAATATATCCAGGTAAAAGTTACTAAGAAATTACTTAGAAAATTACTAAGAAAAATTCACTACATTAACAACTCAAGCAACAACAGATGTCGGCAAGGATGTGGAGAAAGAGGATCTTTTTTGCACTGCTGGTGGGAATGTAAACTGGTGCAGCCACTCTGGAAAACAGAAGGAAGGTTCCTAAAAAAATTAAAAATAGAACTACGCTAGGACCCAGCAATTGCACTGTGTCTGCCCTATGACCCAGCAATTGCACATAAATTGGTATTTATCCAAGGGATACAGGTGTGCTGTTTTGATAGGGCACAGGCACCCAATGTCTATAGCAGTACTATTGACAATAGCCAAAGTATGGAAAAAGCCCAAATGTCCACTGATGGATGAATGGATAAAGAAGATGTGGTATATATACATACAATGGAGTAATAACCATTCATAAAGTATTACCCAATCAAAATGAATGAAATGTGCAACTACATGGATGGAACTAGAGGGTATTATGCTAAGCAAAATTATTTAAGTCAGAGAAAGGCAAATATCATATGACTTCACTCATATGAGGATTTTAAGACACAGAACAGATAAACATAAGGGAAGGGAAGCAAAAATAACATAAAAACAGGATGGGGGACAAAACATAAGAGACCCTTAACTATGGAGAACAAACAGAAGGTTACTAGAGGGGTTGTGGGAGGGGGGGTGGGCTAAATGGGTAAGGGGCATTAAGGAATCTATTCCTGAAATCATTGTTGCACTATATACTAACTAACTTGGATGTAAATTTAAAAAATAAATTTTAAATAAAGAAGAAAGATACCAGAATAAGGAGTGATGTTAGCGACTAGATGTACCCACAAGGAACTCTCTATGAATAACTGAACCTCCTACATGTACTTCTGGAAAAATCATATTAAACCTTCAGTGTAAGTCCCCTTCCCCCACCATCCTGTATATAATTTTCACCTCCATTGCAATGCACCCCCACTTTCCTTCGACCCCCAAAGCCAAAGTCTGATTAACTGTGCATCTCGCATGATGGTATTTTAGAAAATAAAGGGAGCATATAGTAAACAAAGTGTGTCCTACCCCACATTCACTCCTCCACTGGTGCAGGTGGAGGAGCCCTTTGGCAGGGGACCATGCCTAGGGACTCCAGCCAGGGAGTAGCCATGAGCAGGGGAAGAAGCACATGACACTGAAGAACAGCTCCTAGTAGACAACTCAGGTGGAGCACCGACAAAACCTTTCCATATACTTGAAGAGGAAAGTAAACTTTTAAGGAGGGGAAGATGATATTCAGGGCACAAATGAATTAGCATCTAGACATTTCGCTTCCTCCCAAAGTGGAGGAATTGGAATGGATTTGTCAAGGTCAAGGTCATGTTTTCTAGGGTGGGAACTTGGGTGAGGATATAAAAACATTTACACAGAAATCATCTTTTTGTTTAACATTTATTTATTTTTGAGAGAGTGTAGGTGGGTGAGGGGCAGAGAGAGAGGGGGACCGAGGATCTGAAGCAGGCTCTGCTTTGACAGCAGCAAGACCAATGTGGGGCTCAAACTCATGAACCTTGAGATCATGACCTGAGCCAAAGTTGGAGGCTCAACTGACTGAGTCCCCCAGGTACTTTACACAGAAGTCATCTTAAAACACTGATGAAACTCAATAACAGAATCCTCATAAAATGGACAAAAGGCCATAAGGAATTCTCAAGCCCCATCACTCACGGTCAGTTGCAGACCCTAACAGGAAGAGATTTACTTAGATTCCTGACAGCAGGAGGAAGTGTTTCTTCTTGCCTGGTAGCAAACTCAGCCAATAAGAAAATGTTTCTTCTTGTCTGGTAGCAAATTCAGCCAATAAGAAAATGCCACAACTCAGCCAATGAGAAACCATCACCACCTGAAACTCTTGCTTTCCTTAATTGAACTTTCATTCAAAGCAGCCCCTTGCAGTGTTTGTCTTTCCTCTATAAAGTAACATTCCTCTCCTTTGATCTCTGCACTTGCCTATGGTTTGCCATGACATGCATGTCCTGAATTGAAGTTCCTCTGCTATTCCCAAATAAACCCATTTTGTTCATAAAGTAAGTGGCTGTTTTACCTTTTCAAAAAAATTTTTATTTACTTTTGAGATAGAGAGAGAAAGAAAGACAGAGTGCAAATGGGGGAGGTGCACAGAGAGAAGGAGACACGGAATCTGAAGCAGGCTCCAGGCTCCAGCACATAGAGCGCTACATTAGGCTCAAACCCACCGACCACAAGATCATGACCTGAGCCAAAGTCAGATGCCCAACGGACTGAGCCACCCAGGCTCCCCATGACTGCTTTGCTTTTAAGAATGACACTAAAAAACAAAAAAACAAGATAGATGCTTCCATATCAAATGACAAAGAATTATGACCTCAACATATAAAGTGCCTATAATTCAGTGAGAAAAGACAACATAATAGAAAATAAAAAATGATAGCATACTCAAGATAAAGCAGAGAGGTTTCATTTACAAAAGACTATTTGTATTGTTGTATATTTAGGATAGCTACAGTTACCTGAGGCTATTTGCAGCCAAACAGGAATCATTTCTCTGTGTCAAAAGTCAAGAGGGGAGAAAAATTACAGGAGCCCAGAAGAACAATGACTTCTTTTCTGAAGGCAAAGCCAGGCAGAGTAAATGCTTGGGGTTTATTTTCTTCCCACCTCTAAAATAGGTCAAATTTCACCAGCCATTTATTTTTTTAAGTTCATTTATGCTACGAGAAAGAGGAAGAGTACACGAGCAGGGAAGGGCCAGAGAGAAAGGGAGAGTAAAAAGCCCAAGTAGTCTCCGGGTAGTGAGCTCAGAGCCCAACACCCTGCTGATCTCAGGAACCATAAGATGATGACCTGAGCTGAAATCAAGAGTCAGACATTCCTTTATCTGATATGTCATTTGCAACTATCTTTTCCCATTCTGTCAATTGCCTATTAGTTTTCTTGATTGTTTCCTTTGCAGTGCAGAAGCTTTTTATCTTGATGAGGTCCCAATAGTTCATTTTTGCTTTCATTTCTCACCAAACTCCCACACCCAAAAAACAAATAACCCAGTGAAGAAATGGGCAAAAGACATAAACAGACACTTCTCCAAAGAGGACATCCAGATGGCCAACAGGCACATGAAACGATGCTCAGCATCACTTATCATCAGGGAAATACAAATCAAAACCACACTGAGATACCCCCTTACACCGGTCAGAGTGGCTAAAATGAACAAATTGAGAGACTATAGATGCTGATGAGGATGTGGAGAAACAGGCACCCTCCTACACTGTTGGTGGGAATGTTAACTGGTGCCTCTGCTCTGGAAAACAGTGTGGAGGTTCCTCAAAAAACTATCAATAGAACTCCCCTATGACCCAGCAATAGCACTGCTAGGGATTTATCCAAGGGATACAGGAGTGCTGACACATAGGGGCACAGATACCCCAATGTTCATAGCAGCACTGTCGACAATAACCAAATCATGGGAAGAGCCTAAATGTCCATCACCTGATGAATGGATTAAGAAGATGTAATGGAATATTACATGGCAATGATAAAGAATAAAATATGGCCATCTGTAGGAAAGTGGATGGACCTCGAGGGTGTCATACTAAGTGAAAAAAGTCAGGCGAAGAAGGACAGATACCATATGTTTGCACTCGTAGGTCTAAAAGGGGAACAGGAGAAACCTAATGGAGGACCATGGGGAGGGGAAAGGGGAAAGAGAGTTGGGGAGAGAGAGAGATGCAAAACCTAAGAGACTATTGAATACTGAAAATGAACCGAGGGGATGGGGAAGGGGGAAGGGAGGTGGTGGTAATGGAGGAGGGCACTTGTGGGGAAGAGCATTGGGTGTTATATGGAAACCAATTTGACAATAAACTATTAAAAAAATTTTTTTTAAAAAAGAGTCAGATATTCAACCAACTGAGCCACCCAGGCTCCCCTCACCAGTCATTTAAAGATGAGATCTTAGGAATCTAAGAGAGACTTCCTGAGACCATCTGGCCCACTATTTAATTATGTAATCTTGATCGGATCTTGTTCTCATCATTGGGGTAATAAATAATAACACCTACATCCTTACCGTAATGATCAAACGAGAAGAGGTATGTAGCTCTGAGCCCTGAGGCTTGACATGGGGTAAGCAGTCAGTACATGAAACTTTTCTGTGCCCTTTCAAATTGGTAAATGATAAAGATATATAATATTTGGTATTGGCAAGGATATGGGGTAAAAGACATAATTTATTGGTAATATAAATTGGTATATAACTTTTGGAAAGGTAACTTGACAGTTTTATAATTTAAAATAAGAGTAAACAATTCTGTCTAATAATTTATCCTACACAACTTCTTTTAGTAATGCACAAGAATATATGTATAAAGACGTTCAGTGCCATAATGCAGTTGGGAAAGGTTGGAAACAACCTAAATTTACAAATGAAACTCTAGGTATCCATTTGTGTTGGTTATCTATTGTGGTGTAACAAATTTCCTTTGGAAACTTCAGCAACTTAGCATCTTAAAAACAACAAGAATTTATGATCTCCTACATCGTGGAATCCCTGCATGGCCCAGCTGGATACCTGTTGGGAGCCACCGAGCTTTTGGCCGCCTCAGGCAAGGATATATCGCTCTCCAGGGAGCAACCGAAAAACAAGATCTGAATCTGGAGGCTAGGAGAGTGCCATTTCCTGGTCCAAGATTTTGGCGACGGTCATGCTGGGCCAGACGTAGAATGGCCAAGGTGCACAAAAGATCAATCCGCATTCGGGAATGCAGCGTTAAACTTCCCCCGCCCAGCATTTGCAGACGCTAGTCTGCGCGCTTCCCTTTGATGCTGTGTGTGGAGTTTGGAGTTTCGTTTTCGGATTTTCCCCTTTCTCTAATATTCATTTGACTCTGTTACCTGGCAACCAACCCGGGTCAGTTCCCCGCCCCAAACCATATATAAGATAGTGTTTTCTGGAAGGAGGAAGGGGAGGAAGAAGAATAAAAGAGAGGCTTGATTGGATTCTGTGTGCTGTCTTCACTCTCTGCGCCCCCTTTCCTGCCCTTTCTCTCCCTCCCTCAGGAAAGAACCCACGAGGATTCTCCGCCCTTCGGGTCGGGGCGGATGAGACAGGTACCACCGAACTCCCGATCTCTTATAAGGTTGTATTTCTACTGGCCAAGGCTGTGATCTCATCTGGAGGCTCAGTGGGGGAAGGAAGATAGAAATAGAGATATGCATCTTTTATTCCTGCATTGGGTTCCCCAGTGGATATCCTCTCTTCCCATTGGAGTGGTAAGACTCACAAGGGTTTGCACTTTGGGGTGGAAACAAACAGAGGAGGCTTTCTGTCCACCATGAGGGGAGCTCCTGCAGGACAGTCTACTTTGGGTTAGAAGCCCTTTTCTTTTGAGAGGAAGCACAGTGACCTAAAGCTGAAGTCTGAGCTAATCGCAAGGTCTTGCCTTTCCTTGCTTTTTTCTCTGTAAATATATTTCCCCCTGGTACCTTAGGAGACAGGATTGGCATCTAACGCAGAATTAAGAATATCTTGTATTCCAGCAGGTCTTAGCCAAATCCATGTCTAAATGTGTCATTCTCTTCAAATATGAGGCCATTTCTATCATGAAGACGTCATCTAAGAAGTTTTCTCTCAAGTCTAAACCTTCCCTATCTCTTATCATTTTCCCTCAAATGAGGTAAGTGGTTTTTTGTTTTTGTTTTTGTTTTTAAGTTTATTTATTTATTTCGAGAGAGACAGAAACAGTATGAGTGGAGGAGGGGGCAGAGAGAGAGGGAGACAGAGAATCAATCCCAAGCAGGCTCTACACTGTTAGCAAAGAGCTTGACTCAGGGCTTGAACCCATGAAACTGTGAGATCATGACCAGAGCTGAAACCAAGAGTCAGATGCTTAACTGACTGAGACACCCAGGCACCCCAAGGTAGATTTTATACCCATTATCACTTAGTTCACTTTAAAGTAGTTGCATAATGCTCCCTAAATATTTGATGAATGAACTTATTGATGCAATAATAAACATCCTAATTGATCAGTGTCCTTAAAACATCACTAGGGCACAGTAGTAGCATTTTAAGGACAGTGTATCAGTGAGGATGCTTTGGACTGCACAGAAAAGAAAAACGACACCAACCAGACTGAAACAATCATGGGATTCAGCAGTTCACAAAACAAGGAATCCAGAAGTTGTAGAGGTGCAACAGCTTTAGAAGGAGAGATTCGCTTGGTGGTGGAGGCCCTGGTTCTACTTGTCTATGATGCTCTCTGTGCAGCTTTCAGACTCCATCCTCAGGCTGGAGTCTCTCCTGAGAGCAAAGCACCCAGAGCCATTGACTGTAAGACAGGTCTTGCCCACCCACAGAACAGAGCTTCCTTTTCCCTGCCCACCAAGCCAAAGGAGCGTTATCTGGACCAGACCAACTTGGGCCACCTTCCCAGCCCGGAACCAACCACTGCCTGCACCGTTTGACTTGGGCTTGGGGTAGTGCCCCTTTGAGCCAATGACTGATGGCAGGAGGATGGGGCCTCTAGGCCAGTCAAATCCTCCCTCCACTCCATCCTGGTACCTAGAGGTGGGAAAACCTCACCCAGATCCCATGGCCAGGAAATATAGATACTGCTGGGGAAAGAATAAATGGAACTCAACTCTGCTAATATGTACTCAGTTGGTGTTGACTCGGTCCTGACTAGATATTCTTCCACACCCAGGGAACACAACAGAGAACAAAGGGACAAAGCCGCTGCTGTCATGGAGAGGAGATATAAAAACAGCACAGAGGTATGTCAGGGAGGGTATGATCTCCTGGGATCACAGAGAGCTGCTGTTCTATAGAGGGTTGTTGGAGAGACGTGTCAGGAAAGGTGACATTTGAGAAGTAATTTGGAGGAAATGAGGGAGAGTGAAGAATGCAGGGAGCCACTAAGTCAGCACAGAGGGCCTGAGGTGGGAGAGTGCGTGTCCTATCTGATTCACATCCGTGAGGGCTGAGTATGTGGAGCCTGCAAAGCCATGGCAAGGACTGCGAGAATGCGGTAGGGACGGCATCAGCCAGGTCTGATTGTTAACTGCGGTGGCCACACGATTGGTTGCTCTGACACGTCCATCTCTACTTACTCCCTACCACAGAGCTCATCTCCCATGAAAGGCTGCAAACACCAGCCGCCTGCCCAGCCTGCCCTGCAGCCAATGCATGAGTGAGTCATCCAAAATCCTCACAACGGTTCTGTACGTTGTAGCTTATGATCAGAGAGATTGGAAAGGGGTGAGACTGCAAGTCACCGGCCAGTCAGTCAGCCAGAACAGAGGTAAGGTATGTCTGAAGAGCAATAATGGTCACAGGACAAGAGATAGGGGTTGAGTGAGGCAGAGTTGACAGACATGGAAGAGACAGGTCCTGGGAACTGGATGTGAACAGAAAGGGCGAGAGGAGTCAGCTGAGGTGGTGAGTGGGCGAGTGACAGAGCTTCATGGAGCAAGAGTGGCTAGAAAAAAATGAATCTGCTGAGATAGTGGCTGTGATGTGATGGCCGTCCATTTGATATGGAGTACATCCACATGTAGGGGAAGGGAAAAGATTCCCATCTTGAGAGAGTATCTAGAAGGCAAGAATAGAAACTAATCACACTTGTTCACAGATCTGGTCTATGCATATGTTGTTCATTCTCCCCAGGGTGCTTTTTGCCTGGCAAACTCCTGGTTATCTTTCTATACTCAGATTAGTTGCCACCTCCTCCATGAAGCCTCCTTATCCTACCCTGAGGTAGAATGTGTTCCTTTTCTAGGTTCCCTGAGCTTTTCATCAACATCTGCATCCTATCATTTGGCACACAGGATGTATTGTAATTTCCCTGCCCTTTCCCTCTTCAGTGTGAGGCTGCAGGTGCCTTCCTTAATGCTTCTTGTGTTCCTGGCATTTAATACTGTACCTAGAAGATATAATAGGTAATCATCAAATGAATGATGAATGAATGAATGAATGAATGAATTGATCATAGAAAAAAAGAGGTTAAAAGTGCTAGCAGAAAGTGGTGAACTTTTGAAATATTTAAGTTAGGATATTTTGACATCCACGAAGAATGGTGGAGTAAATGAGGTTATCTTTGGAAACTCTTAGATCCTTTTATTTATTTTTTTTATGTTTTCTTATTTATTTTTGAGAGACAGTGTGAGCAGGGGAGGGTCAGAGAGAGAGGGAGATAAAGAATTTGAAACAGGCTCCAGGCTCTGAGCTAGCTGTCAGCACAGAGCCTGATGTGTGGCTCGAACCCATGAACCATGAGATCATGGCCTGAGCCGAATTCAGATGCTTAACTGACTGAGCCACCCAGGCGCCCCAGAAACTCTTAGATTCTAGATATGGAAGGAGGAGATCTAAATCTGAGCTGACATTAACTATGAAGAGGGATTGCAATCATTACCCGAGAGTAGCTCAAGAAGGGTGCAGAGAAGTGAGCGCAACATTTGATGAAGGGGAAAGCCAGAGCCTGCAGAGAACCTGAAGCTCAGAAAATCAGGAGACTAGGTCTTCAGGATTTTCTGGAAACAGCACTCACATTTTTTGATGCAATCATGGACCTCTTACGTACTCAAGATTGCTTTTTTCCATAGGACTCAATGTAAGGGGGTGGTGAATTCATGGCTGCCAGATATGTAAACGTGATAGTTATATGTCATTTTTAGGGGGTTGGTCTTGCAGCCAGGCCAATAGCAGTTTTTTCATTGTTTCCATTCTTCTTCCCCTTTCTCAGGACAATTTGAGAAAATTAAAGTTATGCTGGCTACAGTGCTTGTGTTTTCTCCGTCTTTATCACAGTGATTTCGTAGTATATTCTGTCTCAGTGGTTTTCAACCCTGGAGAATCTGAGCCTCTCTGTTGCCTCCACCATCACCAAAATGAGAACATTCTGATTGTCACACTGGCAGCTAATGGGTAGAGGCCAGGGATGCTGCTAAATACCCTACAAGACTCGGGGGAATCCTGTGTGTCAACAGTGCCCAATGTCAATGTCAAGGTAGAGAAACCCTTTATATGAACAACACAGACATTATAGCATTTGTTTGGCTGGCCAGCTTCCAAATTTTGTGGTTCTTCACAAATGCAGAAAATGTAGAGGGATGTCTTTTATTTCCATTTTTGAGACTGTTGATAGCTAATATTGCACCTCAAATTCTATCACATCTTACATTCACGTCAATGGATGATTTGCAGTCACTCTTTTCAAGACTAACACTAACATCACCAATTTAACAAGCACTTAAGTGACATTGCTGAAGGACTATAATAACAGGAAAGGTGAACACAGAATGACAGTAGTCACTGAAATCATGCCCAGAGTCTCAGGGGAGTTGGAGGTGGTGTGAAGTAGGGGTTGGGGACACAGTAGTGAGGGAATGGTCTGGCTGCCTCCCAGCTCCTTTCTGTGCTTCAGTGTTCTCAGTGGGGGTGACGATGATCATGGAGTCCTCCCCCTTCGAGTTGTGAAAATTAACTACTGACACCTATCAAGGGATTAGAAGGCCCTGCTGCATGACAACAGCATGAGGAGAGTTGATATTTCCTTTGACTGATCAGCTTTAAAATTCTGTGGTTCTTAACAAATGTTACCATGTTGGAGTGAGTCCCCTTCTTATTCCCTCCTTGAGGTGAAAATGAGACTTGGTTGTTATTTCTCATCTTGTGCTTCGAAGCCTCAGAAAGAGGTCAGTGGGTGCGCCTGCACTACGATTCCTCAGCGAATAAAAGTTACAGCAGCGGAAGGAGTGAAAGTCTTCCCATGTCTGAGGCAGGAGGCATTATTTGGTAGCTGCTTTCCTCCTTCCTCCACGCGGCCACAAGAGAGTTCCAAAAGAGAGCTTTAAAAAACTTAAGAGGGCTGCTTTTGGTTCTTGTTTAAACTGTACCGTAAATAGTCACAAGATGGTGCCAAAAGATGCCTTTTGAAAACATGAGTGGTCAGTTCCTTCTTCGGTTGTTTAAATTAAACCAAAAATAGTACATGATTATATCTAACTGGAACAAAAATACAACACATTGGGGTCAAGTACAAACATTTCAATTCAACATACACCAAATCTTTTTTTTTTTTTTTTCATTTGTTTTAGATCCTAGTCATAGAAGAACTCCTGGAGAAAAATTTTGTTTCTTTTTTTTATGTTTTTTTTTCATTCATTTTTTGAGAGACAGAGAGAGACAGTGCAAACAGAGGAGAGTCAGAGAGAGAGGGAGGCACAGAATCTGAAGCAGGCTCCAGGCTCTGAGCTACCTGTCAGCACAGAGCCTGACGTGGGGCTCGAGCCCATGAACCATAAGATCATGACAGGAGCCGAAGCTGGACACTTAACCGATTGAGCCACCAAGGCGCCCCCAAAATCTTGTTTCTATTAATCTATTAAAGTTCTAATGAAAAAGGTGTTTTTTTAAATTACACTTCACTGGTGGTGATTTAGCAGTCCCATCACATAGAAAAGAATGGGGTTCCTGAGATCTGCTATAAAGAGCCCCAGTTCCCTGCTTTGACATGTTGAAGGCAGAATTGCATTGCGTTGGTGACTCCAGGTTTCTTTTCCAAGTTTACACCTGAGCAAAGGAGAGACAGTGCTGGAAGCACAGAAGCATGGCTTTCTGGGGTGCTGGGCTTTGTTAAAGGAAAGCCCCAAATAGGATTTTCAATCACAGAAATTAATGGCACACAGGCAGGGCATTAAGTCCCAGTGCCTGTCCCCTCCCTGGAAGGGCCTGGAGGGGGCGTCAATCCCCTGAGGCTATGGGTGGAGCCTAGGAGACTCTTAGCCCACACCAAACCCGCCCTCTCCCGCCCCTGATTTTCCCATTCCATTGTAAAAACACTTTCCAAATGGCCCAAGTGCACAACTTTTGAAAGCATGAGCCCCAGAGAAAAGGCACTTGAGGTTTTCAGATATCCCAATAGGACTATTCAAATAGCTATAATTCCTAGGAAATTGTTATTTCACTTTCTCTCTTTCATATTTCTGTAAAGCATAGACTTAAGAGCAATAATGACCTAAGAAAGAGCCCTGAAGTCTGGAGCCAGAGTCCCAGTTTTGTCATGTCAAACTTATGTGTAGGGAAGAGTAGAAGAGGGAGGAGGGGAGAAGAAGGCCAGAGGGAAGAGGAGATGGAGAGCGAATGAATGACTCCTCCCGGCTGGTGCAGTGTAAGCACCTATTCTCCATGCCAACTCATGTAATAATCAAAAGAATTCTGCTGGTTTGGTGCTTTTACTTTCATTGACAGGCAAAATGAGATTTTGAGAAGCTACTTTTACAAGGTCACACACCAGTAAAGGGGGAAACCAGAAGTCAAACCAGAAAACTGAGAGATGCCAAATATGTGGGTTTTTAATAAAAGCCTACTAACCATCTATAAGCTTGGGGTTTACTCTGTGGTGGTTGTTGTCGGAGAAACATACAGAAAACACGTTGTTTGCCTTCTGTTGCTTTGACGGAGGGGTCAGTGACCACAGAGGATGCCCATGTGACTTAGACACTGCCCGGTGGAAGGGACTCCCATCCTCTCTAAGGAGGTTCCAGCTTGCTGGGAGGTCCCCAGGATGGAGTAGAAGAAACTCCTCCATGCTCTGGGCCATGCCTCCTGGGTCCCTCCAAGGTGGTAGTTTCCTTCTACTATGTATTGTGCTACAAAAAAGAAAGTGCTCATAAACAACTTGAGTGCATGAACAAGCTAATTAAAATAATAGCTCATGAAAAAAGTAGTAAAACTAATTATTATAGATCAGCCTTGTGGGAAGAGGAAAATTGCTGACATTCTTCAGGTCTATGCTGGTCCATCTGATACAGAAAAGCACAGTTTACCAGATCCCTTCTGAGGCTATGGTTCCTTCCTCCAACCCAGATTCACACTCTCCTGCTTCTCATCCCAACCGTAATTTCCTTCTTGGCAGTTCCCCTATGCAAGCAACCCTCCAATGATGCTCGCTCCAAACTGTTCCCTCTAGGCAAGCATCTGACTTCGTTCTTTTTAACTTAAAGAGTCATGAAAGTGTTGACTCTGAGAAGCACAGCACTGAAGGACGTGTAGATCTCTAGTAAAATGACCCATAGGATGCATGACTCCTTTTGCAAGTGTTTCCACTCAATGGCTAGCAGCCTTGTGTGAGCACCTTCTACTGACAAGAAATGACAGCTGTGGCTGCTCTGACCGCTGTCAAATACCTTTTGCTTTTGTTTTGAGCTGTACTCTGTCCCTTTAATGTCCCACTATGTCTCATTCTATCTCTTGGGGCCTTAGGGAATAAGAAGAATGCTTTTTCCAAGCATTTGAAGGCCAAACTATGTCAGCTCATGCCTTCCCAGTGTCCACTCTTACCGCCAAACTTGCTAGATGTTCTGCTCCCAGGAGCAGAGCCCCGGATGGAAGGTCCTCAGGAGAGGTGTTCACTTGAGATGGCCAAAGGCACCCTGAGCAGGGGAGGATCAGAGTCTTCACTGGGAGAAGCAACAGTCATAGCTGAGGGAAAATGGAACATCAAGTCCAAAGTAGGATGGGGAACAGAAGGACATCAAACAATAAATTTTTAGCTCAAAGGGTCAGGAGTAGAGGAGGAACGGAAGAATAGGTCCAGAAAGGCAGTTCAGAACTGAGACCATGAATAGTTTTACAGGAACTCCTCCCTTTTTTTAATGTTTATTTATTTTTGAGAGAAAGAGAGATAGAGTGTGAGCAGGGAAGGGACAGAGAGAGAGAGGGAGACACAGAATCCAAAGTAGGCTCCAGGCTCTGAGCTGAGTGCACACAGCCCGATACCGGGCTCAAACTCAGGAACCAAGAGATCATGAGCTGTACCGAAATCAGACACTTAACTCACTGAGCCACCCAGGTTCCCCCAGGAGCTCCCCTTTTACATAGCTATTTACATGTGTCCCATGGCCATGCAGGGCCAGATACCCTCGCTAAATACTGGTAGCTCTTCAATTATTTATTATACAACAGGCTATCGAAACTACCTTTACAACACATTTGAGAATCTTATTGAACATCTCATCAAATAACTGGTCATTAGTTGGTAGAATCACCTGACACATTGGGGTAATAGAGTGTCTGAGAGGTGTTTAAAATGTGCACCAGGACATGGGAAAAACTTTATTTGTTCAGGGAAATTCTCTTTAGTGGACACTGTTAATTAGGTAAATGTAGCTTGACAGAGGGCACGGGAAGCACTAAGTGTAGCCAGTAATATCAGCTCTCGTCATCGCTCCACTTAGACTGAGTGAGCCTCAGGATTTTTGGACTATGGGACGTAAGTGAGGCAGAGGTGGCCATGAGATAGAGAGATGCAGACCATTTGCAGACTCAGGCAATTATAGTAAAAGTAGTGTAAAAGAGCTATTACCATTTCATACTGTGAGTGACCAAAGCAGGTCATCTGGTTTGAAATAGCACAATGAAATTGTTCAATACCAAGTTCATAGGTGTTTCCCTCTTCCAAATTTCGTAATGGTCCCTAAGTGGTAACATAATTCACAGGTTCATTGAGGATCCAACGTAAATCATCCACATCAGGAAATCCACGCCACTTAGAGCAGCAGATGTCATTCACGCGGCTAGCCTCTCCAGCTTCCCCTTTGCCAGGCCCTGTGGCTCTGTGAGTGCTCTCTTACTGTCCTCCAGCTCCCTTGGAGCACATTATGAGCTTCTTGCTTTGCATCTACCTGCTCACACACTGTAAGATGCCTGGATATCCTGGAAAGTTCTCCAGCGGCTAAGGTTAACCTATCCTTTATGATTCAAATGAAATGGGAAACACAGCATCTACCTCCGAATCTCTAGATTATTCTTTTCCTAATCACTTCTGGGTTCAGCTTCCTGCTTCTGTTAATTCTTAATCTCCACTCAACCCCTCACCTCCTGTGTGCACGACCCCTTTCCCACACTGTGTTACCCTACTCTGGAAAATGCTCCAATTCCTGCGCCCCCACATCCTATGCTCAAGAAAAACAACACACTATGCTAGTTCATTTCCTCTGAGATTTGGTCACGAGGACAGAATTAGAAATGCGAGAGATTTCTTGAGGAAATCTTGAGATTTCTTGATGGAAGAGAGAGAGAGCACGCACACCCATAGGAGTGGGTACGGTAATCTTAGACCATGATGCAGGTCTGACGCTTGTGAAGAGAGAAAGAGGAGGAAGAGGATTTGTAAAAAGAGCCTCAGAATATGGCACAGCTCTGGGAAAGCCCTGAGCAGGCAGATGGGAGATCTAGAGCAAAGATTGCCCATTGGAAGAGTCCTGCACTGGGCAGAAATGACCCAGCTATAGGTCTCCACTGAGTTCAGTCAAGGCTGGAGAAGCCCAGGGAGCTGGCGGCCTTGGTGTGAACATTGCAGTGGGTCCAAATGTGCACCAGCTGGAGGCCGACCTACCTGCATTGTTTGTAGCAGTTTCTCCCAAAGAGAGATCTGAGTGACACTCCACCACTGGCTTGGAGCACCACATAGCAGATATTTATTGGGGTTCTAAAATACCGGAGAAAATGATGGGAATTACATGAAATCACAGCATAGCACAGCCAATAGAGGATAACAAATCCTGGACCTCACTGTGTTTTAAACTCACTAGGCCATTCCTGGGCATGTGGGTGGCTCAGTCGGTTGGGCATCCAACATCAGCTGAGGTCATGACCTCTCTGCTCATGAGTTCAAGCTCCACGTCCAGCTCTGAGACTGGAGCCTGAGTCACATTCTGTCTCCATCTCTCTGCTCCCCTGCTCATGCTCTCTCGCTCTTTCTCTCTTTCTCTCACATATAAAATAAAACAAAACAAAAAAAAAAAACTCACTAGGCGATTCTTAACACTTCTGGCTCTCTTTGTGGTGGTCTCTCAAATCACTCCCTCACCTCACTTCCCTTAGCTCCTCTTTCTCTTCGTTTCTTCTTTTTCCTCTGGCTGTTAGCCTTCGATTCTTGATATTTTTCTCATACAAGGCAATTTATCCTTAAGGACTTCATCTTTCATGTGCAAGGTCTTTCACGAAACAAAGGATAGTCTCCTCTCTAAACAATTCTACTTCCATCTTTACAATTAATATTTTTAGGCCCATTATGTAATTTTTCTGTAGCATTTCTACAGAGCTTTAGAATCTTAGTTGTAGGTATTAATTGGTAACTGAGAGAATTTACCTTTTTGCCAAGGAATTAACAGATACGTATTCTAAGATTCTTATGATAGCTGTCAATCACTTTATGAGTGATTTCAACTCAGTGTAAATCAACAGTATTATGGAGTCCTGGTAACTAAATTAAGTCATTTTGGGAAATGCAGAGCTAAAATCAGCTTCTAGCCCTAAGAAATAAGAGAGCTTCCACCTTCTTGAAAGAAAAGTAGGGCTATGTAAAAGGATCCACTATCAATCAGTGGCTGGCAGGTGTCTAGGTGAGGAGGCTGAAAATGGCTTCCAAGATCCTCATTCAGGTGGAGTGATTAAGGTGTTTCTTATCCAGAGAAAGGACAGGACAAAATGCAGATGGGGGTGGGAATGGAGAATTAGGTGATATTAGAGATAGATGATGTTCGGTGGCACTCAAGTATTTTCTGAATGAATGAATAAATGGAATAAAAAGGCAGTGACATGAGATTTTCAAAGGCAACTGGAGATTTCAACCTTGGAGGGTGGTGACAGAATGGCCTGCAGAGAAGTGGTTAAGTGGCAGGTTTGCTGAGGCTGTCCAGCGTAAGAGATGGAACACACTAAGTCTAGAATCCTCAGAGATGCGTACAGAAACAGACTGAGGAAAGAAAAGTCTGAGAAGGAACCATCAGAACAGAGAGTAACAACCTGTCACTGAAGGTAAACTGAGAATTACAAGATGCTAGAATAGAAGAGGGAGGGAAAAAAACAGGTGAGATTCTTCTTTGGTGACCCTTAGCGCAGCCATTTCAACAGTGAGGGAACAGAATGCAGAGAGGACTTTCACTCTTGCAAGAAGGAGAGAAGTCAGCATTAGGATACTGAATAGTAGAGGAAAAGACAGGAAGCCAGAGAAAAGCTGAGCATGGCCAGAGCCTGAGGGGAAGGAGTCCAGGTTGAGGCAACCGTTGATTGGCTAAGTCAAGGGCAGGGCTAGCCTTGGAAAGCAGTGGGGGCCTTGTGTTTTCCTACACAGTAGGGGAGATCAGCAGAGAAGAAGTGGACTGAGTGGAAATTGAGGGTGAAGTGGGCCTTCCCACCATCTCTTAGAGACAGAGAGCCAGGTGGGGCTCTGGGCTTTGAAGAGCATAAAAGGTTTGAAAAGGCCATAGAAATTAGACAGAGATGACCTTGAGGAAGCTAGGAAGGGGAGTATTCTCATCACACTGACCTAAATTCATTAACAATGATAGTTATTGTTAGAATTCTTATTTTTCACTTATTATTGACGTGGAAAACAAAGGCAAAAGGAAATGTATGTAAAATTAAATTTCCTTGTAGCCCTTTGACAAATGCTTGAGGCAGCCAGAGTAAGACATTCTTCCAGGAACTCCCAACTGTCCTAATGCTAACACCTGGCTGGAGGCAAAAACAACCTTAGCTTGAGGGTAGTCAGGCCTCTTGGATCTCTAAGTCTTCTTTATTTTTTTTTATTTTTTATTTTTTTTATTTTTGCTAC
>NC_043707.1:64415186-64466383 GCF_006229205.1 Suricata suricatta
CTTAAGTGCCCTCCACCATCACCACCACCTCTTTTCCCCCCTCCCCCTTCCCCCTCAACCCTCAGTTCATTCTCAGCATTCAATAGTCTCTCAAGTTTTGCATCCCTCTCTCTCCCCAACTCTCTCTCCCTCCTCCGTTCCCCCTGGTTCTCCATTAGGTCTCTCTTGTTTTCCTGCTAGACCTATGAGTGCAAACATACATATGAAAGTCTTTTGAAAACTTTCCTGTGTCTTTACCTTCCTCGACTCCCAAGTGTGTAATCAGTCACCCCTCACAGGTACAAAGCAGCTCTTTCTGCCCAAAGGGGTCCTGCCCCTGTTTTAAAAAGCAGCTTGGCTCTTGGCTCCAAACCCCAACACTTCAAACTGCATCATTTTGGCACCCCAATGTGAGGCCTATGTCTTCTCATCTGGACTCTGAGCCTTGGTACAAACTTGCTAAGTAGTCCCCTCCCTTGACCTGCATTTCAGAGACTTTTCAGGGGAGTCTGGTCTTACTGGAACACTTTCATGTTGATTACTCAGGCTGCAATCCTCTAACCCTTGGCTACTCTATGGGGGAAAGAAAGCCTGCCTTTTGGCTGCAAGTTAGTACCTTGGCCAGAATGCTAGTAAGACTGAGAAACTTGGTGCCCTCTCTTTATTCTTATTCTTACACAAATGTTGTCTGTGTTGGACATAGGACAGCCATTGAAGTCACCAGAATGGCTGCCAGTCTTAGGACTCCTGGGTGAGGTTTCCTCCTCATGGGTCTAATATGATACAGTTCATATCTCTGGTCTAGCCACTTCTGGCCTTGAGACTTCCACTTTGAGCCCATAAAAACCAGTACCTGATTGAATTAAAACCCAACCGGGGACCATTTCCTAGGCAAGTTGGTTGTAAAGATTACCAGTGTGGGAATGTTGGTTAGATCATGATGGAGTTCTGTCTTAACTGTTTTCCATCAGTGTCCCCTGCTGACTACTTAAATTACAAAACTGGGTAATTCCCCCTTGCCAAAGTCTCCTAGTGTTTTCTATGGGTTAAAAAGGAAGGATTCTTCAAGGCATGGCATGTATTTCAATCCATTCAGTACCACCCATTTATAGTCTAGAATGCAAATGGGGAAGGGGGAGATGCCAGCTAGCATCCCTCCTACAAGCCTTTACCGGGAGAATGGTGACCAACAGCAGTTTCATTCTAGGGATGCCTCAGGTTGCTTTTGACACCAGGGACTTCTGACATGTTCTGTGCCTGGGGCATCACCAGGGAGGCAGGGGCAGGGGATGCTTGGTAATGGACCTTTTCTACTTTTCTAGAAGCACGGGAGCTTCATTTTCAGTCCCCAAGGATTCTCCCTTAGGATTCCTTTTAACCCACTGGATTCAATTCAGATTGTAAGATCCAGGAAAGAAGAAACTGATCTTCTTCTGTAACATTGCATGGCCTCAGTACTTCTTAGGAGATGAGGGAAAATGGCCTATTAAGCTTCAGTATGATCTATCAGTTAGATCTCTTCTGCATGAAGCAGGGCAAATGGATTGAGGTACCCACATCCATGCCCTCATGGCCCTAAACCAGGATGTGGGCCCGAGGGCCTGCTGTAGGATGTGTTACCACATACCACGTTAATAAACCCCATCTGGACATGGTGGGTGATGACTGTCTACATAGGCCCATTCCTCCCAATAAACCAGGGCTACTTCAGGAATCACTGGCCAGTCCAGACAAAGAGGACATTGGCTCTGTTGTTATCCTTCCTCCTTATAAACCTCAAGACGACTCTGCTCCCAGCCCAGCTGGACGTACCAGGAGTGGAATTCCCTATCTTGCAGGAATTCCAGCTGAGTGTGGAATGCATCCTCTTAAGGAAGTTGCTAATGGAGAAATGGGCATCCCCTTCTCCAGGGCAGACCTGGCTCAGATACAACAACAATTAGGACACATCATGGTGTGTGCGGGTGACTGACCCTTGATGTCTGATCACAAGACTTTCAGGAGCAAGCGATTCCTGTCCAAGAAACGAAAGCAGAATCATACCATTTCCCAGTGAATTCAGATGAAAACTGGTAATAAAATCAGGTACAATTCCAAGAGGCGGCATTGGAGAAGAACCAAGCTGAGTCTGCAAGGAATCGCTCATGAGATGGCACACATATCTATGCTGCATGAAGGTCACGTGTTCCTATCTCATCACTCTGTAAACCTCCTCACTACCTGAACAATAGATATGTTTTATTAGGGAAATGTTTTTTTCTCTGTTATTATGCTTCTGCACTAGTAGGTTAGTTCAATAATAAATCTGTGAGAACTTTTGACTGAAAAATAAAACAGGACAATATTTCAAAAGCCCTTCTCAATTTATTGAGGCCTTTCAACAAATGTCTATCCTGTTTGATTTGACGTGGCAAGATGTATACATCATATTAACTCGTTGCACCCCTGAGGAAAGGAAATGTATCTGCTCAAGAGTTTGCTGATGAACTGGCAACCAGAGCTACGGAACGTTATCCGGTAGGGGGCGCTGCCGTTCCAGATACCGAAGCACACTGAAATTACCAGGATCGACCAGAAAGGGAAAGATGAGATCATATGATCACTTGTTTAACAGAGGAATGAAAAATGGATTCTCTATCTGGAAATTTTGATAAAATTCAGGAAGCTATTCAAAAAGATGGTGAGAACACAGCTCTATTTCAGGGTTGTTTGATAGAACCCAACCGTAGTTACGTGGACCCAACGTCACCTGAGGGAACAACTATACTAAACATGCATTTTATAGATCAGCTGGCACGCGACATCCACTAAAAACTGACTAAAATGGCTTTAGGTCTTCAAGCCTTCCCCCACTCCCTAAGCGCCTACCTGAGGTAGTGACTGGAGTCTTTAATAATAGAGCTGTGGCCTTAAAGCAAAAAAAAAAAAAAAAAAAAAAAAAAAAAAAGCAGGGTAAAATACAGACGCAAATATTGGCTGCCACTCTAGCGTATTCCCCATGACACCAGATGAACCAGGGGCCAAGGAAAAAGCTGGTCTCAAAGAATCAGGTAAGATCCCATGCTACCACTGTGGCCAAATCAGACATTAGAAAAAAAAATGTCCAAACGAATGTTCTCCACCAGGGCCATGTCCTGTCTGTAAGAAAAAAAAAAAAAAAGGACACTGGAAGAGAGACTGTCCTCATCTCCAGAGAGAGAGGGACACAGGACTCACTTCCCTGCCTGAGAGTAGGAATCAGAGGATCTGGCACCGCGGGCCCTGAGGCTGGTCGGACTCCCTCTGACATTTAGATGGTTGAGTCCTGGGTTGCCCTGGATGTAGGACGTAAGTTTATCAATTTTCTTATTGATGTAGGAGCCACTTACTCTGTTCCTATTCAGCACTCTGGCCCTAATTGTTTTTCTAACCATAAAATTGTTGGCATAGAAGGGGAAGCTAACACATGCAATGGAACAATGCCTTTAACGTGTTTTTCTATTTCTTCTGTCTTTTAAAAATTTTTTTTTATGGTTTTTATTTATTTTTGAGAGACAGAGACAGTGTGAGCAGGGGAGGGTTGGAGAGAGAGGGAGATAATAGAATCTGAAGCAAGATCTAGGCTCTGAGCTAGCTGAGCAGGGCTCAAACCCAGGAACCGTGAGATCATGACCTGAGCCGAAGCCAGACGCTTAGCCGACTGAGCCACCCAGGCGTCCCTCTACTCCTTCTGTCTTGTCCCCTCCATTACTTGGACAAGACTTAATGTATACACTGGGAAGCAGGCTTGCTCTTACTAAAGAAAGGGATGGCTTGTTCTTTTTAACACCTGGAGAGCTAAAACCTTACCCTGATATCCCTACTACTATCTGGAAGCAAGTAAATCCACAAGTCTGGGATTGTGATGTCCTAGAACGGCTCTTAAAGCCCAAACTGTTAAAGTGACTTTAAAGGATGCAACTAAAGGTGCCTGGGTGGCTCAGTTGGCTAAGTCTCCAACTTTGGCTCAGGTCATGAACTCACAGTTCGTGAGTTCAAGCCCCACTTTAAATCCTGTCTCCCTCTTTCTATCCTTCCCCCATCTCAAAAATCAATGAACACATAAAAAATAAATGAAGGACCCAACCACTGTACTTCATAAAAAACAATATCCCTTAAAACCTGAGGCAAAGGCTGGATCACAACCACTTACTGATACAATTCTCAAACATAGTATTTTAAAACCTTGTCAATCTCCTTATAATACTCCAATTTTACCAGTCAAAAAGCCAAATGGGGAATATTGAATGTACAAGACTTAAGAACTATACATGAAGCAGGTATGCCTATTCATGCCTGAGTGCCAAATCCTAGGCTATTCTTACCTCGGTCTCTGGTGAAAGACGCCTACTTTTGCAGCCGTCTAAGTGAGGAAACACAGCCACTATTTGCCCTTTGAATGGGCCTCACCTTTGAGCCCACAAGCTGCTCAGTTAACGTGGATAGTCTCCCCCATGCCATCAGGACTTAGAGATAGTCCTCACTTTTTTTGAGACTGCTCTCAGTAAAGACCTTTGTGATGTCTCCTTGCCTCAAGGGACTATAGTTCAATATGTAAATGAAACTTTCATCTGTAGTCCCACAAAAGAAATGTCTGATAGCAATTCTGTAGCTTTACTTAATTTCTTGGCAGACAGGAGAGGGTGTTGCATCTTCCCTAAAAAGGTGCAAATATCTAAACAGAAAGTACAATATTTGGGATGTGAACTAACATCAGGTCACCATGCCCTGTCTACTGACAGGAAAAAGGATACGTCAGATCTTGGACCCTCAGCTGCAAAAAAACAACCCCGTACTTTCCTAGGTATGGCAGGTTTCTGCTGCCTGTGGATTCCTGGATTTGGGCACTTAGCCACACCATTGTGTGGTTCAATTGAAAGCCCTGATGAAGAACCTTTACTCTGGACTAAAGCCCAGCAGACGGCCTTTCAAACATTAAAAGCTAGGCTTTTGCCAGCCTCCTCTTTGGCTTTACCAAATTTAGAAAAACTTTTTACTTTATATGTAGCAGAAAACCAGGGACAAACTTTGGGAGTCCTTATCCAGAAATTATGAAATGAAACAAGATGGGTGGGCTATTTTTCAAAGTCACTTGATACTGTAGCTCAAGGTGGCAGCTTGTCTTCCAGTGGCAGCTGAAAGAGCCCTCCCAGCAGAAGAGGCCTCAAAACTTTCTACGGGACAGTCTCTGACAGTGATGACTCCACATCTGGTCTAGAGTGTCTTAGAAACTGAAGGCCACCGATGGATGACAGGAGGCCCACTTACTAAATACTAGGCTATGCTTTTAGATACCCTGGAATAATGCTTAAAACCTGTCAGACTTGAAGCCTAGCTATCTTTATGCCTGGCCCCGGCCATCATACTTCTATGATAGAACACGACTGCTCAGAGATTGTTAACCTTGTTTATTCTGGCAGATTTAAAGGATTCCTCTATTGAAAATGCAGATGATAATTAGTTTACTGATGGCAGTAGCTTCCTGGATAAGAGAGAGAGAGAAAAGCTGGATGTGCTATAGTTAGTTTAACTAAGACCATTGAGGCAAAAGCTCTTCCAACAAATACTTCTGCTCAAAGGACTGAATTAATAGCACTTATCCATACTCTTCAATTGCTGTACGCCCACGGAGCAAGGAGAGGGGCTTGTTACCAAACCATAACTCCCCAGTCAAATATGGCCCTGAAACTATTTTCCTTTTCTTTTTTTCCTAATGTTTATCTATTTTTTGAGAGAGAGAGATGGAGCACGAGCAGGGGAGAGGCAGAGAGCGGGAGACACAGAATCTGAAGCAGGCTCCAGGCCCTGAGCTGTCTGCACAGAGTCCAATGCAGGGCTTTGAACTCACGGACTGTGAGATCATGAGCCGAAGTTGGGTGCTTAACTGACAGAGTCACCCAGGCGCCTCTGGAATTATTTCTCTTCTTGAGGCTGTACATCTACCTAAGGAGGTAGCTGCAATTTTGCCTCCAAGGACATCAGAAGTATATGATCTTAGGGGCGCCTGGGTGGCTCAGTTGGTTAAGCATCTGACTCTTGATTTTGGCTCAGGTCATGACCTCACAGTTCATGAGATCAAGCTCTGCACCAGGCTTTGTGCTGACAGTGCAGAGCCTGCTTAGGATTCTTTCTTTCCCTCCTCTCTGTCTTACCCCCACATGCATGCAAGCTCTCTCTCTGTCTCTGTCTCTCTCTCTCTCATAAATAAAATTAAAAAAAAAGGACATGATCTTAGAATCTAAAGGAAATAACTTGGCAAATCATCAGCCAAATGGGCAGCACAAAATAAATAAATATTCAGTCTTATACCAGTATTAACTCCAATAAAGTCCATAATTCTAATCTATTCAGACCAAGAAATTCAAAAGCCAAGGAACAAGGATATTAAAAAAATGCACAGGACTGG
Source organism: Suricata suricatta (assembly GCF_006229205.1). Lineage (NCBI taxonomy): Eukaryota > Metazoa > Chordata > Mammalia > Carnivora > Herpestidae > Suricata > Suricata suricatta. The sequence continues at coordinate 64,421,590 of NC_043707.1, forward strand.
CTTGTTAGCAATAAGGGCAAAATCTTTATACCCAAAAATAACCAATGGAAGGTAATACAGGGTTTTAACTAGGCTACCTATTTGGGCAAAAATGCTTTGAAACATTTTATTGAAAATATATTTGATGGAGTAAATCTAATAGCTACAATAAAACAGGTCTGCTGATCCTGATTATTTGCACAAGTAAATCTGGAAGGCGTGGTCCACTCTCTCCCGCTTTTAAAACCAATCCAAAGGCATGGGACATATCCACAAGAGGACTGGCAGCTTGATTTCACACAAATGCCTCCTTGCAAAGGCTATGAGTTCCTACTGCTGTTTGCTGATACTTTCACTGGGTGGACTGAGGCCTTTCCATGTAAATAGGAAAGAACCACAGAAAGAAAGTTTTGTTGCTAGAAATTATTCCTATGTTTGGCCTTCCATGATCCCTTCAAAGTGACAATGGTCCTTCTTGCAAATAACTGTGCAAATAACAAATAGCACAAGATTTTAAAATCAAATATTTTGGGGGTGCCTGGGCCACCCAGCTGGTTAAGCGTCAGACTCTTGATTTCAGCTCCGTGCTGAACGTGGAGCTTAAGATTCTCTTTCTCCCTCTCCCTTTGCCCCTACCCTGCCCTGTCTTCTCTCTCTCAAAAAAAAAAAAAAATTAAAGATTTTCTACATTCAGCTTGGCATCCACAATCCTCTGGGAAGGTGAAAAAAGCTAATCATACTTTAAAATGATACCTTACTAAACTTAGTCTAGAGACCCAGGAAAATTAGGTTACTCTCTTCCCAATAGGACCTCTCGGAATAAGAACTACTCCAAAACAACCTCTAGGACTTAGCCCTTTTGAGTTATTACATGGAAAGCCATTTCTTACAGAAGATTTGTTATTAGATGAAGATTATAATACTCCATCAAATTATTCACTTGAGTCTGGTTTTATTCATAAGTTACTTAATGAATACACTCATCACATGCTCCTAAAACATGATTTAACTATAACTGACAGTCCACCCCATGTACGTCCTGGAGATAATGTTTTATTTAAAAGATTGGAAGTCAAATACAGCGGGGGCTTTAAATCCAAAATAGAAAGGTCCATATGTATTCCCACTGCAGTAAAGCTAGGGGGGTACTCTTCATGGGCTCATATCTAGAATAAAACCTTCACAGGAAACCAATGAGCAAACTAACGTGACTTCTCACACCTGTGAACCTGTAGAAGCTCTAAAACTCCTCTTCAAACAGTGAAGAGGTTGTATATTTTCTCTTTGTTTTCTGTTCACCTATCTTAGCTGACAATTCCTTTCCATAAGCATCAAACAGCTTGTTGGATTTGTGGAGTTTGCCCATGTCAAGTATATCTGAGTTACCCTGGTGGGTTTTCCCCTTTACAAGGCGCTGATTGGCACTCTCTGTATACTTATATTTCAGAAATAATATATAATGATACCATGTTTTGTTGATAAATTTATCACTACTCAAAATGTTTCTTCCCAGCCCATGATCAATAGAACATGGAATTTACCAGGACATAACCAGACTTTTTCATACCCTCAAACTATGAAAATATTAACTGACTTTATAAGCCCACAAACTGATGCCCTCCAATGAGTGCCTGAGTCACAAAACCCCACTTATCACTATACTGAGGATGGGGTATATCAAATTTGGAATGTGTACTTATGGCTCACACCCACTATTTGTTTTTAATGTTTATTTATTTTTGAGACAGAGTGAGACAGAGCTTGAGGTGGGGAGGGGTGGGGGGAGGAGACACAGAATCCGAAGCAGGCTCCTGGCTCCAAGCTGTCAGCACAGAGCCCTACATGGGGCTCAGACCCATGAACCATGAGATTATGACCTGAGCCGAAGTTGGATGCTTGACCGACTGAGCCACCCAGGCGCCCCGGCTCACACCCACTATTGGATGGCTCAGTCAAAAGGCAATTTTATGGGGGAGCAAAGAAATCATACATATGATATTTGGGCAAAGAGCACATGGCATTTAGGATGGCTACCATTAGAAACAGGTTCTCAAACTGTTGTGCTCCAGGCTACTGATTGGATGAGGCGACCTGGAAGCAGACGGCTAGCTCCCAATGGAATCCACTGGTTATGTGGAACTACCACACATCATCCAGGGTGGATAGGTTGTCCTTGCACCTTATTGTGTGCCTGGATTCATGGGCACGTTACCCAAACCATCACTACCCCAAGTAATCTTTCCAATTTAAAAGAAAGATGGACACATACTTTTTTATAGGTATGATCATTTGGCATCCAGTTTTGCTCCATCTGTAATATAAAAAGTGTAATTTTGTGTATGGAAGCCCTTAATACCTGCACCATGAAAATACTGAGTGATTCACAGAACAGTGTCTCCTTACTTAATACTGAAGTTGCACAGATACGCAAAGCTGTTCTACAAAATAGAATGGCTTTAGATGTCCTAACAGTAGCACAAGGTGGTACATGTGACATTGTTAAAACAAGATGCTGTGTATACATCCAAGATTATTACAAAAAATGTCACAGGGCTATTAAAAGATATGAACACCCAAACTGAGGCTCTACAAAAATCTTTCCCTCTCTTTCAGTGCTTGGTGACGTTACTGGTTTGGAGGGGGTTATAGTCAACTATTAAGGGTTTCTTAGTTGCACTTCTCATTCTGATACCCACATTCATCCTAACATATTGCCTTTTTCAGTGTCTCTGCTTAGTGCTAAGGCTCCATCACTACAATGACTTCATATCGACAGATGATTCTTTCCACAGAGATATTTCTTTTCTGTCCACATTGGATTCAGCTGCCTCTGCCTTTCGTAACTCCCCTATACATTCCCAGACTGACTAATATTGACCCATGGGTAAGAACATCTATATGCCCCTATTCAGCAGGAAGAGGTTACAGGAGATAAGACCTTCCTCCCTCAGCAGCCTTAAAGATTTAAGGGTCAAAATTGTTCAGAGGGGAATGTTGTGGAGAACAAAGGCAAAAGGAAATGTAGATGAAATTAAATTTCCTTATAACCTACAGCCCATTGACAAATGCTTGAGGCAGGCAGAGTAAGACATTCCTCCAGGAACTTCCTACTCTCTTAATGTTAATGCCTTGCTAGAGGCAAAAAGGACCTTAGCTTGAGGTTAGTCAGGCCTCTAGGATCTCTAAGTCTTCTTTAACAGATGAAAGTCCTTTTGGAAACTTCCCAGTGTCTTTACCTTCCCCAACCTCCAAGTTTGTTATCAGTCACCACTCACACTTAAAATACAGCTCTTTCTGCCCATGGGTCCTGCCCCTGGCTTTAATAAAAACAGCTTTTTGCACTGAAGGGATGTCTGGCTGGCTCAGTCGTGGAGCATGCAACTCTTGATCTCAGGGTTTTAGGTTCTAGCTCCATGCTGGGTGTAGAGGTTACTTAAAAAGAAAATCTTTAGGGGCTCCTGGATGGCTCAGTTGGTTGAGTGTCTGACTTTGTCTCAGGTCATGATCTCATGATTTGTTGGCTCAAGCCCTACATCAGGCTCTGTGCTGACAGCTAGGAGCCTGGAGCTTGCTTTGGATTCCGTGTCTCCCTCTCTCTCTGCCCCTTCCTCATTTGTGCTCTGTATGTATCTTTCAAAAATAAATAAACATTAAAAATGTTTTAATTAAAATATTCATAAAAATAAAAACACTGTTTTGCATCTAAGACATCTCAAAAAACTTGGCCGTTGACTCTGAACCCCGACACTTCATCTCATGAGTATCTCACTTAACTCTTAGAACAATCCTTAAGCTAAGTTCTATTAAAATCTCATTCTTGAGGGGTGGAAACCAAAGCATGGAGACGTTTTAAAAAAATGTTTACAGTGGTGGAGCTAGACTTCCAACCTGGTTCACTTCGCCTTAGAGCCCATGCCTTTTTCTAGAATATCTTACCTTTCTCATTGTGACTTACCAGATGTATGCTCTTACCAAGCCCTGCCCCGGAGTCCTCCGTCTGATTTCCCAATCCCGACTCTGGGCGTTCTCAGGGGCTCCTCCATTATCAGAAGTGCCCTATCTCCCCTTCCCTCTGTGCCAAGCAAACTGTTTCTTCTACTGCCTCCCTTGAAAGATTGCTTCCTGTATACCTTCTCTGTGAGGTCATCTCTCTGTGGATGAATCTGAGACTGAGATTCTCTTGCTCATGTGTACACTGTAAAGCACATGTATTTTCCTATCATCGGATGGCCACGCTTGTGGGAACCTTCGTGTCCACCTGGATGTCATCTTAAGAGTGTCCCAGTCTCAAAGCAGGGAGAACTTTAGTCTGCTCTCAATATGTCCTAACCAGTCTCTACTCTGTGATACTAGTTAACACATAACATTTGGACAATGTGATAATATTGTCAACAAATGTTTATTTACCAGCCTTCTCTGTAAATGCAAATGGCCAAAACCTCTATAAGGATTTTAACCAGGAGGTAATTCTTCACAAAACTGGATTGCTTTATTTTCTGATCTTATACCTAGCTAGGGATTTGGTCATTTCATCCTTGTGTTTTATCTACCTTTAAACTGTTTGGTTGCCCCTGAGTTAAAAGGGAAAGGCAATTTTCTGCTCCTTCCCTGGTCTGTTGCTAGAAATGTGTGTGATTTACTTGGCTCTGGTTTCCCTGAGAATCTCTATCTTTCCAAGGAGGCATCCAAACGCTGCATTAAGGCAGCATTAATCTCCACAGTGTTTCTTCCCGCTCAGGAGTTACCTCTTCCTGAATCATCTTAGTTTATTGGAGGGAAATTCCTAATTGCCCTTAATTTATCACTCTTCTGACTCTGTTTCCATTTCTGATACATTTTATTGGCTTCATGAAGACAAGACCAAAGCACTTAACTAAAATAAATTAAAATAAAATCTACTTCAATGCTTTAAGTTCCTGAATGTTCTCCCTCACCCACTATGGCTTTTAAGGTATTTAAAGAATCTTTCATTGTGTGGCTTTTCTAAAGCCATCCTTCCATCACTGTCTACTCCAGATTTTTCTCAGTTCACTTTTACACCCTCTTAGTATTGTTTCAGTTCTCTCACCCCTTTTAAAAACCTCTTCTTATAGGTCTAACAGGAGAAACCTAACAAGGGACTGAGGGAAGGGGAAGGGGTATGGAAAGAAAGTTAGGGAGAAGGAGGGAGGCAAATCATGAGAGACTCTTGAATACTGAAAACAGAGGGCTGAGGAGGGAGGGGGTGCGGGAGGGGGTGATGGTCATGGAGGAGGGCACTTGTGGGGAAGAGCACTGGGTGCTATATGGAAACCAACTTGGCAGTAAACTATTAATAAAAATAAATAAATAAAAACCTCTTTTTTTTAAACATGCTGGTTTTATAAATCAAGAGCCTTCTGTTTTTTCCATGGTCATTTTTTGTTTATTCTCATGTGGTCCTTCCTCATTTAGTAGTTTTTCTGAGCAGTTACTTCATTTCCTGGACACAGAGCGTTTTAAAGAAGCCTTACTCTGCCTTATTATCCACTTTGCCCCTCAATCAGCCCTTTGTAATAGTATCTGGTTCTCCTAATCCTATTTAGCATCCTCATCTACTTTATAATCACGCTGCCTTCTCCTCAATGACCGGCTTCTGCGGTTCATCCTATTTGCCTTTCTCCTGTGACATTACATCTCGGCTGACCAAAATCACGCTTCCTTTAGCTTTCTGCCAATTGATTTTTAGGAGTGAGTCAAAAATAATTTGATTTTGGGCTCACGGTAAGTCTTTTTCACTTGTGCTAATAATCATGTATGCTAAACACATTGATTTAAAAATAAGCACATGCTTCTTTTCATAAAGCAGCCATATTTTTTTCCCGTGACCTCCTACTAGTTATAAAACATTTCATCTCCTTAGGTAATTACGATCCTCACAGAAATAACTTTTAAATACTTCTATGTGTTTTCTCTAAAAAAGGATCTCATTTTTATGAATACTAGCTTCTTGGTCCTAAACCATCTACACTTGCTGATACCTGTGCTATGGGTGTTTGTTAGGTGTCTGAGGAAAGATTTTGCTTACTGATCCAAGCTAAGACTTTCACCCTTTTCTAGGGGTGAAAGATAGGTTTTTCTAAACCAATTCTGAAGTCATTCTCATCTAGAATTCATAACACTCACGTAACAGTCTCAAAGAGCTTCATGAATAAAGATGCTGCCGTAGAGTTGGACATGCTGAGGTATAAAGGGGTTAAATTATGAGCCTCAGCAACCAAACAATCAGTTCTTGACACACCAGAGAGCAAGCCTTCCTAAATCATTTCTTCTGACTCCTCTTAAGCTTCCACCCCGTCCCACCTCCCATCCCTTCTCCTTTGTTGCTGGCTCGTTTCCTCTGATTGTAATTCATTCTGTATTCCTTCCTGCTCCTCTGTCTTGGCTAACTGTTCTTTTCCCACACTACTTGGTTTTAATTTCCTCTAGTTATCGCCTTATCACCAATGTCTACACTTCCTCTCTCTTTCTGACCTATCACCAGCTCACCGCTGACCTGTAGGGACCCTAGCACAACTGCTTAATTTTCACTGCACCTTAGTTTGCCAATCTCTGAAATGGGAGTGGTAACTTTCCCTTTCTTCCCAAAGCCACCGCATCAAAATCCAGTCTTTCTAGGACAATTTTACCAATAACAAATCATGGGCATGTGGCATTCTGTGATTATTTTAATGGACATTCCGATCGGTTTCACTAGCAAAGCTGGAAGCTGTGAGGATATGTCATCCTTTTGGCTCTGTTTACTCCTATTTTTAACTTTGCGAGGGAATCCAGTCATACAGGTTCTAATTTGTGTGGCACATTCACTGACAGAGCATTTTTCTCTGTGCTCTAAAAATTTGGGTGACATCCTGAGTAAACATATTATCTCTTTTCTTTGAGGAAAAAAAAATGTTCTTTTTACCTTTCCCGACAGGGTGGTGTCCAAGGAACTCGGTCATAAGGCACAGACTCACTCACCAAGTTTCTTCACAGAAGGCTAAAAGGGAAATCTTATTTTTTAAAAGCTGGTGTCAGTATTGCATTAAAGAAGGAGGGTGTCCAATATTTAATGTAGAATTGATCCAGGGTGTCAAGAGTGGGGGAGATAGCACCCAGACTTGTTATTGTTGTTTGGTTTGGTTTTATTTTGCTCCAGCAGACTTGATCCTTCTTTTTCCTCTTAGTGCTTGGGGGATGGGGAAATGAACTGTCCCTGACTGGGGAGGTGGAGCGGAGGCCTTTGTTTTAAGACCGAGGTTCTGATTACACCAGACAGAGCTGAAACTTGATTCCCACAGAGACTACTCACGCCTTATCTTCTTCACTCCTGATGATTACCGCAAGAATGCAGCACAAGTTGTCACTTTGATTCGGGCTGTATACTGCCGGGTGTGATAACAAAAAGAAGAGTTCATTTTTTGGTCTCAAGATTAGCTCCAGGGAGAGTTCTTTCCCTTCCATATATTTTTTAATTGGTCATCAAGGCTAAATCTTAATGTTCCTGGCTGAGATTCTCATAGTTCGAGAATAATCACGTTTAAAAAAAAGTCTGCCTAAGAAAAGGACTCCCAGAACCTGAGCCGTGGCAGTGATTCTGTGGTATTTGGATTCATGTCCGCAAAAATATTTGGACACCAGATGGTGGATTGTTAGGCGCACTCATCCCAAACCAGAAGTTTTAAAAAATTCACACACACACACACATGCACACACCAGAGAGGGAGGGAAAAATCATCATTAGTTTTTTTTCCAGTCATGCTGCATGAGTAATGGTAAAAGCAACAGCTAAAACAATAAGATTACTGTGTTGAATTCTCAATGCGTTGTCAGGAATACAGACTTCAAGTAGTGCTGAAAATATGTTTTCCCTCTGAATAACGCATACCTTAAGTGCAACTCACTTTGAGAGCTTACCAGTGGTACATATTTTCTAAAAAATAAAATCATCCTGCTGGTAGAGGAAGCTATCGGCAGTGACCTGTCTCCTACACTGGACCAAACTGAGAGGAAGCCAAATTAAACACTAAGCCAACAGCCTCGGGGCCCGGTCATTAATCCAAAATGACATTTTCTCTGCAGGTTGATTTTGTTTTTAAGTCTCAGCTATCTGCACTAATGGGTGGGGAAGCATAGGGTAAATAAACCAAAACAGGATAACAAAAAATGGAATCGATATTTAACTGTGGAATGTATGTTTGTGGGAGGGTGGTTATTTATGTCACATGGTGGTCACGCTCCGTGGAGCTTTGGCTGTCCGTTTGTTGTGTTAGAACAAATGCGAACTGGTCTCTGAAGGAAAAATCTGGCCCTGGCCCTGGGTCCACCTTAGTTTGTGTCTTTACAGAGATAGGTCTATGCAGATGCCTGGCCTGCTTCTCCACATGTGGAGGCCACGCTCCTGAGTGTACACCTGCATCTAATCAGAAACAGTTTCAACACAGGTTAGGTCTCCTGCCACACAATTTATCCTTGGCTTCTGAGCTGCTTGATCGAAGAAAAGAACATCTCTGGAAGAATGTACTCTGTCATTTCTTTCAGATATTTTAAACTTAATCCCTGGATCACGTCAGATAATTAAAGAACTTTGTTTTTGAACTGTATCCTTGTGTTCCCTCAGAGAACTGCATTCTTCAGAACTTGACTTTGCTATGAGGCCCTAACTTAGGGCTCCTTGGGAAATACTGTAAAAAACAACTATTGGAAATTCACTTGCTTTACATATTATTCATGATATCAGTGTCCTTTCGGAAGATGCACGTGAGAAACTTCTTTCAGGTCTTCAGTCTCCTGAGTCCCTGGTATGTATCTTACAAAACATGGTGAATTTTATGGCTGATGTGGTTCCTTTGTTGCTCAGAGCCAAATCTGTCGTCCCTCTATAGTAACTGCTTGAATCCCTCTGATTGGAAATATCTCTGCAGTGGCATTATTTCTTGTTTTACTTTACTGTCTTTTTCTCTTTCTCTTTTGTTTCAATTTTATTGCATGATTTCTAAAAGTTTATTTATTATTTTGAGAGAGAGAGAGAGAGAGAGAGAGAGAGAGAGAGAGCATGAGTGAGTAGCTGAGGGGCAACGAGAGATGGAGATCGAGAATCTAAAGCAGGTTCCACGCTGTCAGTGTGGAACCCAATGTGGGGCTCAAATTCATGAACCGTGAGATCATGACCTGAGTGTAAATCAAGAGTTGGATACTTAACCGACTGAACCACCCAGGCGCTCCTTATTGCATGATTTTAATAAGTCACCTAAGGTGCATTTTGAAATGTCAGGGGTTAAATGGATACATTTATCATTCTTATGGCACTTTCTGAGCAAAGATCAACAAGGAAATAGCTCTGGAGATACCCCTAAAAGTATGAAGGATGATGGGGGAAATTTTAAAGTATTTTTATTACCCCAGGTAATTGAAATTTTGAGATATGACAGCTATTTTAATTAATTTGACTGAAACACAGAGGAAATTGAAGGACATGTTGATTTCAGGCTGGAGGAAGAAGAAGCAAAATTCTCTGCTCTGCAGAACACCCCTGCTGAGCAAACCAGGACCCACAGGAAGGGAGGAAGGTACCATCTGACCCTTCACTAGGTGGGAAATGGTCCCAAAAGGGCCCATCTGGGCCAAGAGCTGAAACCAAGGACAACTTCCTCTGGAAGGAAGGGTTACTCTGCTAAAAGAATGAAACAGGCAGGGAAATCATTCTCCAAACCCAATTCAATGCTTCATATTTCTTTTAAAATATCATTTGGTTTTTTTTGTCTATTATGCTTAAATTTAAGCAAATCATAACCCGAGCCCTATATCCATCCTTGATAATGACATTTATTTATGAAGATAAAGTCTCTTAAACATATGGAACAATGTGCCTGTCACTGAGGATAAATGAGCAAATCAGAAGTCCTGTTCTCAGTGAGCTCACCCCTTTTAAACCCTTTTTGTTTGTTCATTTATTCAAACGCCTATTTATTGAGTATCTCATTTACTCATTGAGTGTCTGAAGGAAGGGCTATAGGAAAAATTGTGGGAGGGCACCTACACTGTAATGAGCTGGGGAACAAAGAAGTCCACTTGAGGAGTGGTATTTAGATTGAGACCTGAAAGAAATGAGCTGGGCCAGGGGCCCGGGATGGGAAGGGTGCACAGTGAGTGGATGGACAGTGTCGGCAAAGTCCTGAGGTGGGAATGAGATGTCCGGTTGGCTGGAGAGCAGGGAGGGAGGGCCAGTGTGCATGAGAAAGTGACAAGGTACCTGTGAGGTGGGGCTGTAGGAAAGCATTACTTCTCCTCGCAGATGCTCTCGTGGCCCACACCCTGCAGCTCCTTTAAGTCTTTGCTCAGCCACCCTTCTGATTTGTCCCAACATGACCGTCTCATCTAAGTTGTAATAGCCTCCTCCTTCCAATTAGTTTCCTTTACACATATCACCTTCTAATAGTCTAATACAGTATTTATTTATTATGTTTCTTGTTTGTCTCCCCCCTACCCTTTTCCATTAGCTTCAGGAAGGCATAGATTTTTATCTGTTCTGTTGACGGACACATCCCCCAAATCTAGAACAGGGACTGACATGTGGCAGGCACTCAATCAGTAGCTGTTGAATGGAATTAGCATTTTAAGCAAGGATGTAACTTTATCTTATTTATATTTTTGGAAGATAACTCTGGATGCTGAGTGGAAAAAAATGTTTTAAACCCAAAAGACACTTCTTTACATTGTTCTATATCAACTCTAGAATCTAAAACTGAGACTTGGCCAGAAAGATGTTAAGCTTTTTTCTTTTTTAAATCACCCAGGTAGATAAAGGAATAACATGGGTATTATGGAGGGTTTAAGCACATGGGCAAGAGCCATAGAAGGAAAGCCAACCACCCTATCAAGTCAGGTCAGGTCAGAAGCACATGCTATGTGCACGCCTACCAACAAAGCCCAAAATAACTGGGATCAATTAAACAAAAGGTTATATTTGTCTTGATTCTCTTTGCTGGGGCTTGCTACTGCTTCGAGGAAGAAGCTAATTACATTTCATGCCAGAGTTAAAAAAATTTTTTTTTCAGATTTCACTCAAAAGCAAAAAAATTTGTACTGGCTAAATCTTTTTAAAGAAGTATATTGAAAGAAATTGCCTCAGGATAGGGTGCTCATACTCCATTAAGAGGAGACTTATTGGTTATACAGCCTTAGAAAGACTAATCTAGGCTGATTCATGCATTCGACAAATATTTAAAGAACATTTTATATAGGCATGTCCTTTCTGGGGAGTTAAAGAGATGATTCTTATATGAGTTCTTTATAAAGTTTGCCTTCTAGTTGAGGAAATGAAATACATGCACAAAAAGTTAAATTAAGGGTGAACAATGCAAAATGTGCCCAAGGCAGCTTGTAAGTTATTAAACAGGTGGTAACACCAGGTGCTGTAGAATCACTCCCAAATGCTAGCCTGCGTAGTATTCACTATCTTTGACAGTCACATAATAAAAAATATGTAAGTGAATATAAATGAGTTTTTCTAAAGCTGAGGGTAGAGCATTAAAAGAACTGACCATTATTCTCAGTTTGTGCCTTTTGTTCTTTTTGAGTGGTAAAATGTCTTTTCTTTAATAAGATTATTGTGATGGTGGTCTTTTTTAAAAAAGTCTTTATTTTGGCAGAATAAAAAATTGACAATCCTACACTGGACTCTATTACGTTGAAGTCTTACTGATTCTTAAATCCCCCCAAACTGGACACTGCTGCTATTAGAGCAAATAGGATGGATAGGAGGGGTTCATTGACCAAATGGAATAAACTGAGTAGGATTTTGAGGGTCAGAGTGGATATGGATGGACATTATATATTAAGTCTCAGCACATTTTGGTTGAGGTGAATTTAACCATATTTTGTGTGGAGGTTATATGAACAAAGCCACAGGATGATAATGCCAATGACCAGTTTGGAATCATCCTCTGTAGAGAGTGCATATAGGTGATTATTGGGAAATTAGTTTTTAGAGTAAAATTGGGGTAGATTATGGAGAGCCTTGAATGTCCAAGTAAGGAGATAGGGTTTAGAGAAATGGGCAGTACTTTAATGGGTCATTTTAAAGCAGAAAAGTAACATGAAGAAGTATTATTTTTTACTTTTAATATAATTTGCTGTCAAGATAGCTAACATACATTGTATACAGTGTGCTCTTGGCTTTGGGGGGTAGATTCCTACAATTCATTGCTTGCATACAATACCCACTGCTCATCCCAACAAGTGTTCTCCTCAGAGTATTATTTTTAAAAGATTAAGAAAGTCATCAAAGCACAATGGGAGAGAATATGACAAGAAAAAAGGAACAGAGGGGGAACTACAAAACAACCAAAATGGCAATAAATACATACCTATCAATAGTTGTTTTAAATGTAAATGGACTAAGTTCTCTAATCAAAAGACATAAAGTGGTTGAACAGATTAAAAAAAAAAAAAAAGGAAAACCCATGTCTATGTTGTCCCATCTATATGCTGGCTCACTTCAGATGTAAGGACACACATAGACTAAAAGTGAAGTGATGGGAAAAGATAAAAGAAACCAAAAGAAAGCTGGGGTAGTTGTACTCATATCAGACAAAGTAGACTTGAAAACAAAGACTGTAATAAGTGACAAAGATAGGCAGTATATAATGTTAAAGGGGTCAACCTAACAAGAAGATATAACATTTGTAAATATTTATGCAGTCAACAAAGGAGCACCTAAATATATAAAGTAAATATTAACAGACCTAAGAAGAGAAATAGCAATACAATAATGGTAGAAGATTTTATTTATTTTTTTTTTTTTGGTAGAAGATTTTAGTACCCAACTTACCTCAATCGATAGATCATCCAGATAGAAAATCAATAAGGAAATATCAGCTTTAAGCAACATATTAGACCAGATGGACTTAACAGATATATAGAGAACATTCTATCCAAAAGCAACAGAACACACATTCTTTTCAAGTATGCATGGAACATTTTCCAAAATAGATCATATATTAGGTCACAAAACAAGTCTTAATAAATTTTACAGGATTGAAATCATATCAAGAATCTTTTCTGATCACAATGGTATTAAACTAGAAATTAATTACATCAAGAAAACTGGAAAATTCACAAATACATGAATTAAGAAACATGTTACTGAAGTACCAATGGATCAAAGAATAAATTTAAAGAGAAGTTAAAAAAAATACCTTGAGACAAATCAACATGGGAATGTAACATACTAAAATGTATGGAATGCAGCAAAAGCTGTTCTAAGAGAGACACAGCCATAAATGCCTATCTCAAGAAACAAGAAAAGTCTCAAGTAACCAACCTAACTTTACATCTCAGGGAAATAGCAAAAGAAGAACAAATGAAATCCCAAGTTAGCTGAAGGAAGGAAATAATGATTAGAGCAGAAATAAATGAAAGACGGGCACCTGGGTGGCTCAGTCGGTTGGGGCACCTGGGTGGCTCAGTCGGTTGAGCCACCGACTTTGGCTCAGGTTGTGACCTCCTTCATGGTTTGCAGGTTCGGGCCCCGCGTCGGGCTCTGTGCTACCAGCTAGCTCAGAGCCTGGAGCCTGCTTCAGATTTGTGTCTCCTCTCTCTGCCCCTACCCAGTTCATGCTCTGTCTCTCTCTGTCTCTCAATAATAAATAAGTGTAAAATAAATAAACAAAAAAAAGAAATAAATGAAAGAGAGATTGAAAAGATAAGAAAAAATCAATAAACTGGTTTTTTGAAAAGATAAATCAAATTGACAAACTTTAGCTAGACTCACCAAGAAAAAAAGGATTCAAATAAATAAAATCAGAAATTAAAGAGGAGATGCTACTGCCAATAACAGAGAAATGCAAAGAATCAAAAGAGACTACTATGAATAATCACACACCAACAAATTGGACAACTTACAAGAAATGTATATATTCCTGTCTGCCAAGACTGAATCATGGTGAAATAGAAAATCTGAACAGACTGATTACTAATTAGGAGGTCAAATCAGTATCAAAAACCAACAAACAAACAAAAGTTCAAGACCAGACAGTTTCATTGGAAAATTCTACTAAACATTCAAAGGAGAGTTTATTCCAATTCTCAAACTTTTCCAAACAAACAGAAAAGGAAGGAAGCCAAACTCATTTTATGAGGCTGGTATTGTCCTGACAGCAAAAGCAGACAAGGATGTCACAAGAAAAGAAAATTATAGACTGATATCCCTAATGAATACAGATGCAAAAAGCCTCAACAATGTATTAAGAAGTAGAATTCAAAAATACATTAAAGAATCATACACCATAACCAAGTGGGATTTATTCCAAGGAGGCAAATGTTTTAACATCTGCAAATCAGTCAGTGTGATACACCACACTAACAAAATAAAGGAAAAAATCATATGATCATCTCAATAGATGCAGAAAAAGCATTTGACAAAATTCAACATCTATTTATGACAAAAACTCTCACGTGGATATAGAGGGAATACACTCTGGATAAGAGAGGCCATATACGACAAGCACACAACTAACATGACACTCAGGGGTGGAAAACTGAAAGACTTTCTTCTAAGATCAGGAACAAGACAAGGATGACCACTCTTGCCACTTTTATTCAACACTTTTGGAAGTCCTAGCCAGAGCAATAAGGCAATCTTCAATCAATTAATCAATCATGAATCAATCAAATCCAAATTGGAAAGGAAGACATGAAACTGTTACTATTTGCAGATGTCATTACATTATATATAGAAGATCTTAGACGCTATCAAACAACTGTTAGAACTAATAATAAAGTTGCAGGATACAAAACCAATACACACAAATCTAAACATACACAAAATCAAATATATACAATCTATTGTATTTCTATACAATAATAATTTATCAGAAAGATAAAGAAAATAATCTCATTTACAACTACACCAAAAATAATAAAATGCCCGGGAATAAATGTAACCAAGGAGGTGAACGATCTATATATTAAAAACTATGAGACATTAATGAAAGATATTGAAGAAGATACAAATAAATGGAAGGATAATCTGTGCTCATGGACTGGGAGAATCAGCATTGTTAAAATGCCCGTTCTACCCAAAGCAATCTATAGATTCAGTGAAACCCCCATTAAAGTTCCAATGGCACTTAAAATAAAATAGAACAAATAAGTATAACATTTGTATGGAACTACAAAGACATCAAAATAGCCAAAGAAATCTCGAGAAAAAAGAACAAAGCTGGAGACACCATTTCTCCATCATTTCAAACTATATTGTAAAGCTATAATAATTAAAACACTATATAGTATTGGCATAAAACAGACACAGACCAAGAGAACAGGATAGAGAACCCAGAAAATAAATCCACGTGTATATGATTAATTAACTTATGACAAAACAGCCAAGAATAGACAATGAGGAAAGGACAGTAAGATATGGGTCAACCATGAGGAAGAATTTAAGTTTAAATACTGCTCCTGGACATTTGATTGCTTTATTTAACTGGCATGTGAGCAACGGAAAGCGATATTTCAAGAACGTTATGGCAGCAATCACAGGGATGCAAATTTTCTAAAGGAACACAAAAATAATGGTCACTTGTACACTGCAGTTTACAGCAGCATTATTCCTGAACAGCTAAAACATGGAAGAAATCTAAATGTTCACTATTGGATGAATGAATAAGCCAAGTTCAGTATACATATACAATGGAATATTATTCAGCCTTAAAAAGGAAGGAAATTCTAACATATGCTACAATATGAATGAACCTTAAGGACATGATGGTAAGTGCAATAAGCCAGACACAAAGGGAGAGCTACTGTATGTCTCTACCTGTATGAGGTACTCTGTAAGTGGGTACTTATAGATCTAAAATATACACCATCTTAGAGTATTTGACTACTCTGAAAAGTCAAAATCATAGAGATAGAAAATAGAATGGCAGTTGCCAGGGCTCCTGAGGAAGGGGAAATGGAGAGTTAGTGCTTAATGGGTATAGAGTTTCAGTTTTGCAAGATAAAACTAGTTCTGGGTATGGATGGTGAGGATGGTTATGCGATACTATGGGTGTATTGGATGCCACTGAGCTGTATACTTAAAAATGCTCTAGATAGTAAATTTTACATTATGTATATTTTACACAATTTTTTTAAGTAGGAAAAGATAAAAATAATGACCACAAATAGCTCATCTGGTTTATTGGTGCAGCGTTTCTGTTAAAGAGGTCTGCAAAGTGCTTTGGAGCTATTTATTAGCTTTGGCATGTTTTGTCAAATCAAAGTACATTCTTTAGATAAGGAGTTTGGTTTGCTTTGATATTTAATGACCTTCCCTTTACCTAGGCACAGCATTTCCAGATGTGCAACACCACCAACACCTACCCGGAGCTCACAGCCTGGCACATTACAAATGCTCCATGAACATTTTCAAGTATATAAATAATGGCAAAGGCAAACATCTATTCTGAATATTTATTGAGAGGCAGGTTTGCCTTGAAGCTGAGGAAGCTTAAGCTTCAAAATCTCACTTGAGGAAGCCCTTCCCAGACCCTGGGAGGGGCCTTAGCAACAAGTTCAAGTGCTCATATGTTCATATAAAACTTGCAAAAGAGAGATTTGTATTCTTTTTTATGAAAGGGGACCCCTGAAGTTATATAATCTTCAGGTCCCACAAAACCTGGATGGGCTGCTGTACTTACTGCCTTGGAAAGGACTTGCTAACTCCTTTCTGTGGTTACGGGTAACCCTCCTGACAACCATGTGTTCTCGCCATTTCTCAGATGAGGAAGCTGGATAGCTTGACCATGGTTCCTCCACAAGGCTGTGATCCACAAGGATTTGTACCCTGGCATTTGGGGCTGGCATGACAACTCCACTGAGTACGAGGGGAGGCCAAACCCGACTCCAGTCCATGCTAAATTAGGTGTGTACTTGATAAAGACTATAATTTCACTTGATGTAACTATAATAATAACAATGATGACTGGTCTTTTAAAATAACCTATGATTTGGGGAAAACATGTATCACACAGGCTTCTCTAGCCCCCACCTCCATTTAATATTCTTGTTTAGTGGATGGAAGGAAATTTAGGGAAGCGGGGGAGGAAAAGAGTGAGCCACATTGTCTCCTAGGATGTTCCATGTTGGTTTTATCAAGCATCTGTATCGGCTCTGGCCTCATAGAACTTCTACTCTGCAGGCCCTATTCCTAGTCTGAAAGCTCCATAAGTCAGAGGGCAGACAGGAATCCTTCCTGTAAACATCCTCTGGGCCACTCCCGGAAAAGGTAATCACCAACCACTGCTTCCTGTCTTTATTCTGATTCTTGGAGCAAATAATACAATTTTTTATTTCTCTAAGATTTCTTGAGACCAATGGGAGAATAGAACTGAAATGTCACAGGATTAAAAATGTCCTCCTCTTGGGATGCCTGGGTGGCTCAGTCAGTTAAATATCTGACTCTTGATTTCAGCTCAGGTCATGATCTCAACGGTTTGTGAGTTCAAGCCCTGCACTGGGTTTTGTGCTGATCAGTGCAGATTCCCTATCTCCCTCTCTCACCCTGTCCCTCCTCTGCTCACCTCTCTCTCTCTCTCTCTCTCTCTCTCTCTCTCTCTCTCTCTCAAGTAAAATAAACATTAAAAAGCATGAAAAATAAATAAAAATAAGCATATCATCCTATTGAGGATATCACTCTCTTCCAATTCTGAGTATGGCTTAGAAACCTCCTTCCTACTTCTGGCTTCCATGATGACACTGGGCCTAGCACTGTGCCTGGCACTTGGGAAGTGTGCCAGTTGACTCCCATCCCTCAGAGAGGTGCCTGCATGAACCCAAAGGCAACATTCACCCACCCACCCAGATTTCTGTCTCCCGCCAGTAATCAAACTTCAATTCTTTTTCAAGGTTTACCCCATATCTTTACTGCCAAGGGCAAGGGCCATGTCTCAATGGAGCCATGATCTAGAATTCAGGAGATCTGGGTCCTATTCCAGCAGTGCAGTGAGTGTTGGCCACTTACATGATACTGGGGCAAATCTTTTCATCTTGCTGGGCCTCAGTGCCCTCACTTGTCCCATGAGTGATTTGGATTAGGGTTTCTTTTCTAGGGTGATTGACTCAGCCCGTGTCTTAGGAAATTCCCCCATCCTGGGCAAATTGGGACAGGACAGCTGGTCACCCTGCCATTAGCAAGTACTCAACTCTGACACCAGATTTTTAAAATGTGCTTAATTAAATGGAATAATGCTGTTTGCCTCTACCCACCCCCCAGGAAATATCAAAAGAGAATTCAACAGCTGAGTCAGGCTGGGACAAAATTCCAAATGTGTAATTTTTAACAGGCCTTTTGGGAAAAGGTTGGTTTCAGATTCTGTTAAGAAGTCATCCCTTACAAATGTTCTGGTAAGGGAGGTTTGTATGTTAACGATTAGACAAGAGCTGTTAAAATCTCAGCTGAACAGCTTAAGCTATTTCCTACTTTTAATAAATAGCTTGGCTTCTCAGGGAACCACTGTAGAACAGTAGGATTCATTTCCTCCTAAAGTGTGCACTTCTAGGTCATGGAAAAAAAACAAAACAAAACTCAGCAACAACAAACAAGCAAAATTAAACCAAGGTCAGCTCCTCGTCTGATCTGCAGCTAAAAGGAAAGCTCAGTCTGGGATATGTTTAAGCTTCCCATCTCTTAAGTAAGAATGTGCTGATATGCCTGCTTGAAATCCCAAATGAGCCCCCTTTACTGGGGAGGATGATTCAGCCAGATTCCAGCTACCATCAGCAAACATGCAGGGCTGGTGGGAGTGTAGTCAGAGAAGATTCTAGGATCGGTAACTTCTGGGAGTGAAATGGAGTCCTGGTTGATTTGGGCAAAAGAGGCATTTCAGCTCAATCTGTCAGTTGCCTATTTGCGGATTATTTGAGGATTTGACCCTGGGTCCTTGGGCACTTACAGTGCTTTCATTATTGATTTGACTGGTCTTGACAAAGGAATTAAGAGGCAATCTTGGGTCTACATGTACAACCTCCTCCCCACGTGTCCATAGAAATGAAAAGAGGGGTGTCTGGCTGGCTCAGTCAGTAGAGCATGCAACTTTTAATCTTGGGGTTATAAATTCGAGCCCCATGTTAAGTATAGAGATTACTTAAAAAATAAAATCTTAAAAAAAGAAATGAAAAGACAATTCCCTATATCATTTATTATTCCCTATAGACAATGGTTTAGTGACCCCCTTTGTATGGTCTTTCGTGATAGAATCTATGTCTACAGATCAAGTTATATTTTACAAAACTCTTCTACACATACATTGTCCAAACTTCATTTATTAAAATAATGTATGTAAAGTAAGACATTATTATCCCCATTTTATAAACACAGAAATAGTACCTTGGGGAAGTTGGGAGTCTTGCCCACAGACACAAAACTTGTAAGTGGCAGAGCTGGGCTCAATCCTAGGTCTTCCTAATCAAAACCAGGACACTCCAAAGTGCGTTTTGTTTATTAAAATATTCCTCCTAGCATTTTTGTTACTCTTTCTCATGCTATTGATATCATCTAAAGATAATGATTAACTGGAGTTTAGAGAGAGTGTTTAAAGAGAAGAAAGTCAGAAACAGTGTTGCATACCGCCTACTTTTAAAGGAGCCAAAGGAAGAGAAGAAAACAGAAAGGGGTCAGAGAAGGGGAGCAGCTCAAGGCTGCCTCCTATGCCAGTGAGGAGAGAGGAAACGTCATCTGTAAGGATGGATGATTAACAATGACCCCTCCTGGGTCTGGTATACAGGGAACAAGAGTAAGGGGCTTGCAAGGGGGGAGGGGAAGAGATCCAGGGCACAGGTGAGGGGTGGCCTTGGAGAGGAACATGGACAGTCGTAGATGGAGTCTTGCAAGAGCAGAATAAAAGCATACAGAGGCAGACATTTGAAAGACTTAGTGATACCTCTACAGAAGCTCTCTTATTTTGTTTTTATTTTCTCAGCAAGTGACTAGTTTTGAGAAGGGAGGAGAATCAGTGAAATCCTCTTTTTAGAAGGGGAGAGCAAGTCATCTGAGGAAACCAGTTAGGATCTCCAGGCAGCACTAAGGGTTTGAGGTCCCTTAAGATTTGATGTCATTGCTGGGTCATAAGGACTAAACCACCAAACCCCAGGCCTCCCTTTGTCCCCACCCCTTTAAAACATATAGCACCTATTATTTTATTCAATCTGCAAACACTTGTGTCACAATTAACCAAGGTCCTGCTGCATAGTTGCAGTGAGGGCATGTTCTCTCCAGGGTCAGGCTTGAAGGTGGGGAGGGATGAGGAAGAGGAGGGAGGAAAGGTTGACTCTACTGGGGCCTTTGTCATCCATCCCCCATGAACAGAGGGAAACGGATGTTCCTTGCAGGCAGCAAGCTCCCTCAGGATGGAGGGGAGAAGCACCTGCAGAACATGGCTTTGATTGAGAACTAAGTGAACTTTGACACACTGAACCCCAGAATCAGACACTACTAATTAGGCACACTCACCTAGGCCCAAGCTTCAGTGGACCATTGCAGACACCCCCAAAGAGCCTCATCTGAAACTTATAGCATGGAGGAGAAAGGGCTGAAAACAAGTGACCTGCTGTAGGCATATCACTGCTAGGAAGAGAAAGGCAAGGAAAGTGTTTCCATCCGATGCAGGTCCCGGTTTCTCCTACCAAAGTCACCAGCCAGCTACACCATTCTATATGGAAGGGGTTGATGGGGGAGGGCAAATGGGAGAGGAGGAGGCCAGGAATGTGACATAATTTATGTGTCATGGAAGGAAACAGCAGGTATAGGGATGGAAGTTTCCCTCTTAATAGTCATGAATTGAAAGAAAGGTCTTGGACCATGAAAGGCTACTCAGTCCCTTAAACCCTGCCTCAGCCCTGAAGCAAGCACCAGATAGGCAAAAGGGAGTGGGAAATCTGAGGGTATAAACAGGAAATTGATTACAATGTTGGCCTATGTAATCTGAGCTAACCCAACAGGGAAGTGAGACAGGAGGTAGGACCAATCATTTGAGGCCCAAGTGAGGTCAAAGAATGGTTGGCTTTGAAGTTTCAGGGAGAGTGTTCTGGAAAGGTCACATAGCCTTTCACATATTTGAAAATCACCATTCTGGTCCTCTTGAGTCTTTTTGCTGGAATGAAACACCCAGTTTCTTCACTGGTCCTCATATGAGAATATTCCAAGTATATTTTTAAAAAGCCTGGTTTCTTTCTACTGAGCATGCTCAATCTTGTCCTGTGAAAAGATGGCACCTGGAGACCATGACAAAGACTGTGTCCTGCAGAAGTAGGCAGGGACCCATTCTTCCCCTGGTCATAGACACCCTCCCTCAACAGGTACTGGAAGGCCTGGGTCTCATTCCCTTTTCAGTGGTTCCCTCCCCCTGCTAACTCACCTTGAGCCCTGTGGCCACCCAACCCCTGTGTCTTTTTCATGCAATCACTGCTGCGAGGCAAGGGCTTTGCCACCCCATACCTGAGCAGCTGGGATTTTTGGACCTCATGTGTGTATTTACCCATACTAAGTAGCAGAGTTTAGAGGAATGATTTCTTTGTGGGTCATTTCAGCTTTTGCTAAAATTCTTAATGACATTTTTATCCATTTCTTGATCATTTAGTATTCTCAGGTGTTTTTGGTGGTGAGAAGTGTGTTCTTTGTTTATATCTATTTTTTTTTTGAGAGGGAGTGAGTGCACACAAGTGGGGATGGAGGGAGGAGGGGGAAGAAAGAGAGAGAAAGAGAGAGAGAGAGACTTTAGCAGACTCTGCGCAGCACAGAGCCCATCACAGGGCTTGACCCCATGATCCTGGGATGATGACCTAAGCTGAATCCAAGAGTTGGACACTTAGCCAACTAAGTGGGGACCTAGGTGCCCCATTGATTTATATCTATTTATTTAGCAATCATATACATTTATTGAGAACTTTCCAAAAGGTTGGTACTAGAATACAGCAGTAGCAGACAAACCAGACATGGCCCTGCTTTTACAGAATGTGCAGGGTGGGATCAGAGGGACCTTGTGGTTTGTATTTTTGCATAGGGAAGATTTTAACTTACCTAGGGACCTGAAATTTGCTGGAGTCTCTTCTTTTCTCCTCTAATGATAACAAAGGACTTAGCTCTTATCCCTTTGAAAGCCAGTCTCTGTACTCTACTTTGGTACTCATCTTCTCTTACCTAATCTCCCTCTCTCTCTCTCTCTCTCTCTCTCTCTCTCTCACCATCTCTCTCTCTCTTTCCTGGGGGACTTCCTTCAGCTCATGCACCTGCACCCTTCAAAAACCCCTTTTCTTGACCCACATTGCCCTTTCCGGCTACTGCACTATTTCTTGAACTCCTTCAAAAAAAACTTCCTGGAAAAAAAACCACCTCCATGTGTGGTGTATTTGAGGCTGGAAAAAGCATGGATGTGTTTGGAACAGCTTGAGTGCTGTGGCAGAGAGCTGATAAGCGGGGAAGAGCCCTTTGCAGAGGGGTAGGCCCAGAGATCAAAGCCCTCTGCAAATATTCTGATAGAAGGCAGCTGTGTCATAGCAAAGCAGGCCCTGATTTTTCCTTCAAGAATTTTGCTGAGTCCTGGTCCTACAATTGACCCCAGTCAAGTTACTCAACTTCTTTGAGCCTCCGTGGTCCTTCTCTATCAAGTGGACGTAGAGCTATCTCCCCCATAAGTTTTTTTGTGATAATGAAATAGAATTCCTGAAAGTGCGAAACAAATATTCATTAAGTATTATATACACAGAAATATTCCTTCACTCCATTTGAAAGGAAGAGGTCCACCCCAGTCTGAGTCTGGGCTCCTCTGAAATCAAAGTGTGAGCCATGACCTGAGCCAAAGTTGGATGCTCAACCGACTGAGCCACCCAGGACCCCCAAAGTGATAGTCTTAAACTTCAAAGTTGGCTCTCCAGTTCTGAACCTTGTCGTTTAACTTCTGTTTTTACATGTTTGATCACTGCTTGCTTCTGGTTTGGATGACATTTGGCTATAAGACAGTGGAATAGGCAAAGGGAATGGCTAAGAATTAGATTTAGAATGGCAGAAAGAACACCTGTTATATCTAAATCCTACCTGATACTGGAAATGAAAAGGGGAAAATAAAGATTGAAAGAAAGAAAAAAAAAGTGTGAGCCAAAGGCTTGCATACACAGCCCCCATGCTGTACATTCAGGAATGTGATCCCGAGGAGTAGGACTGGGAAGAGGAGGAGTAACCAGAGAAGGAGGGAGGGAAGGGCTGTTCAAGGATGTGTTACTAAATTGGTCAGGGTTGCAGGAATTGGAGTGACTGGTGTTCAACCCCACATGACCTTCTGTGGAGCCTTATGACAAGCATTTCAGAACTGTCCCTTCAGAGGACTTAAGGGGAAAAATTTATCCAAGGATTCTTCTATTGATCAAGGGTGGCCTGTAGGGCATTGACTGGGAAGCACACACCTGAGTGTCAAGTGGAAGGCCAGATCTCATATCTATGAAATTTACTCAGATGGGTTCCCGGAGCAGTGGCTGGAGTAAGAGTTGGGTCAGGAGGACTTGAAATGCTGCACAAGATAAAGCCCATCCAACACAAATGGGAACAAAGAAGATGGTGATATGATTTGGCTTTCATATTTAGTGCAGAGATCATAAGCCACCTCTTTGGAGAAAAAGAAGGTAGACCTTAGACATTAGTTATCTATCCTATGTTTTTCTAGACACTATGTGTTTCTGTGGAATTAAGAAATACAATCCCCAAATGCCCTGCCTGGCTTTGTGTACCAAACTATAATTAGAGACGATAGGACCTAACTGAAAGAGACTCAGATGGAGACCTTGGGTAAACTGCTTAATTTCTCCTGTGAAGTGAGGACAGGATTATGCGAGTAAATTGCTATGACTACTGGTACTATCTTTACTCGTTACATTATAGAGGTTGGGGGAAGGGAGTGGTAGGGAGAAGGGACACATTTTGTAAACTAGTTAAAATTATTATCATTTGGGCATTATTAAGCATTGATCACTAAAGTCTATTTTTCTTAGATATCCTTTTTCTTTTTTAGAGTTTATTTATTTATTTTTAGACAGTAGATGGGGGGAGGGGTGATAGGAAGGGGCAGAGAGAGGTCGAAAAAGAGGAGAGAGAATTCCAAGCAGGCTCTGAGTTGTCAGCATGGAGCCCAATGCGGAGCTCAAACTCAGGAGCCGTCACATCACAACCTGAGCCAAAATCAAGAGTCGGACCCTAAACTAACTGAGACATCCAGGTGCCCCTAAGATATTCTACCATAATCAAAATAATTCAAGTTCAATCAAATCAAAATAGACCTACCTACCTACTTTGTGCCAGGCCCTGTGTAATCCACTAAAGATTAAAAGATGCATAAAGAGGAATGACATAAACAGTTATGCTCACTCTTGAGTGCTACTATTACAGGAATAAAAAGTAGCAGCATCAAGGGGCACCTGGGTGGCTCAGTTGTTTCAGTGTCTGACTTGGGCTCAGGTCATGATCTCATGGTTTGTGAGTTGGAACCCTGTGTTGGGTTCTGTCATAACAGCTCAGAGCCTGGAGCCTGCTTCAGATTCTCTCTCTCTCTCTCTCTCTCTCTCTCTCTCTTAGAAATAAATCAATGTTTTTTAAAAAGTAGCATCGACGCTTTACTAGATGGAGTTATTCAGAAAGAAACATCTTATAGGTGTTGAAAATGTGGATATGTTTTCCAGCAGTCAAAAAAGCCATTGAAATAATTAGACAGCTTATTGTAACCTTCTCTAATTTCCCAAATGTAGCATTTGTTTAATAGGGGGTAAAGGCTAGTGTTGCTTTTGTTTAGAGTGTTTATTTAAAATTATGCTCCTAAATTCAGGAATACTTTTTAAAATGATTTCTTTTCTTTTGAGAGAGAGAGAAAGTGCAAAGGCATGCACACACACATGTCCATGTGAGTTGGGGGAGGGACAGAGGAAGAAGGAGAGAGAGAATCCTAAGAAAGAATCTCCAAGCCCAGCATAGAGCCTGACCACGGGGCTCTATCTCATAATGGTAGCCGGATGTTCAACTGACTGAGCCACCCAGGCACCCCACAACATGATTTTTTAAAATTTATTTTTGAGAGAGAGAGAGACAAAACATGAGTGGGGAGGGACAGAGAGAGAGAGAGGGAGACACAGAATCCAAAGCAGGCTCCAGGCTCTGAGCTGACAGCACAGAGCCTGAGGTGGGGCTTGAGCTCACAGACCAAGAGATTATGACCTGAGGGGAAGTTGGATGCCCAACCGCCTGAGCCACCCAGGTGCCTCTAAAATGATTTTAAAATAATTGAATATACATGTACAGGATTCCACTGCAGCAAGAATTAATGAATAGGATCAGTAGTCAGGAGACCCTTGGTCATTTATTATGCACTCAAAAGCAATTCCTGAAAGAAATATATTTTACACTGTGATTCAGCAGGTACTCTACACACATACAATTGAAACAAATGTTTTCAGAAAACAATAGTTGAAGGAAACAATGTTTGCCTTTGCTATGTGCAATGGGTTCTGATCATTTCTATTTTCTTCTTTAAAATTTTTAATTTCATTATAGAAGTATACTAGAATATATGTTCAATGTAATAAATTCAAACAAAGCTAAAATACTTTCCATCTTTCCACATTGAATTTTCCAACTCACTGGAGTACTAGGAATTAACAGTTTGATGTGTATCCTTTGAAAGTGTTTTTGGTTTTGTTTTTTTAATTTTTTTTTTACATTTATTTATTTATGAGAGACAGAGAGAGACAGCTTGAGCTGGGGAGGGTCAGAGAGAGAGGGAGGTACAGAATGTGAAGCAGGCTCCTGGCTCTGAGCTAACTGTCAGCACTGAGCCCGACAGGGCTCGAACCCATGAACCCTGAGATCATGACATGAGCTGAAGCCAGACGCTTAACTGACTGAGCTACCC
The DNA here is from genome assembly GCF_006229205.1 of Suricata suricatta. NCBI lineage: Eukaryota > Metazoa > Chordata > Mammalia > Carnivora > Herpestidae > Suricata > Suricata suricatta. The sequence continues at coordinate 64,447,494 of NC_043707.1, forward strand.
AGGCGCCCCTGAAAGTGTTTTCTATGCATTTACATATGTTTGTACACACATATACACCCAATTGTTTGTTTTTGATTTTGTTTTTTGTAAATGTGGGCATCCATATTCTATTGACCTGAAATTTTATTTTTTTCCTCTCTCTCTGAAGGTATTTTTATGTCAATACATTATTATCCACCTCATTTTTTAGAAAAGTGTATAGCTATTGCATGAGTGTACATGATTTATTCAAAGTATTCCTCTACTATAGGACAGTGAGATCATCTCTAATTTTTAATTATTTCAAGGAGTGCTACAAGGAACATCTTTGTGCATATGTGAATATTTTTGAGAACGAATCTTGGAAATAAATAGATAGGAACATAGATATTACCAGATTGACTTCCTTAAGGGCCTGGTCAGTGTGTACACTGGATGGATGATAATCAATTTGTCAATTTTTTTGTTATTTATTTCTTGGTCTTAAGTCTTGCTTTCTGAGCCCTTTTCCACCAGGAAAATTATAAACACTCTCCCATATTTCTACTTTGTACCTTTATAATTTTGTTTTGTATTTTAACATACAGCTTTTAAAATCAACCCATTTATTTTTAATTTGTGAGAAGAGGAGATAAAACTTTATCTTTTCCAAATGGATAGCCAATTTTTCCAACAACATTTGCTAATATTCTATCATTTCCCTGTGTTTTGAAATGCTACCTTTATCTTATCTTATATTCTAATATGTGGTCTCTGGCCTGTGCCATTTGATGCCTTATCTATTTCAGGAACCCCACATTATTTAATTATGGAATCTTTATAGTTTGTTTGATAATGGAGGGCAATATTGTCCCTGTCATTTTTGTTTTTCTCATTTTCTTGGTTATCTTTGTGTATTTACTTTTTGGGCAATCTTTATAACTACTTTATGTTCCTCGATAAAATCCTTTCATGGTTTCGGTCATGATTTGCTTGTATTTTCTGTAATGAAATGTTATCCAAAGCCATCCATTTACAGGAAGGCATGGAGGAGAAGGTCAGGGGTTCAAGGAGAATAAAGTGTGAGACAATTGTTATGGAGAGCAGAAGAGCTAGCTTCTTAGATTGTCCTGCAGATGAGGAGGCAGCCAAGAATTTATAACAGCATTTATTTCCAGCTTGGGTGATGCTTTCCATCAGTGCTCAGCTGCTTAGGAGTAAGCCAAAGAATGGTTTAGCGGGGCTCCTTCTGGGATTGGGTGTGGTGAAGATAAGCATAACAGAGGGAGGGAGGGAAAAAAGAAATTAAGGTATTTTTATTTCTTTTTTTTAAATTTTTTTAATGTTTTTATTTATTTTTGATACAGAGAGAGACAGAGCATGAAAGGGGGAGGGGCAGAGAGAGAAGGAGACACAGAACCGAAAGCAGGCTCCAGGCCCTGAGCTAGCTGTCTGCACAGAGCCCGATGCGGGCTCGAACCCACGAACGTGAGATCTGACCTGAGCCGAAGTCGGAGGCTTAACCGACTGAGCCACCCAGGCGCCCCGGTATTTTTATTTCTTTGTCTGCTTTCAGTAAAGATAGAATAGAAGTAAGTGTGTTTTCAGGATGCCTGGGTGGCTCAGTTGGCTAAGTGTCCAACTTCAGCTCAGGTCATGATCTCAAGAGCCCCCCATGGGGCTCCCTGCTGTCAGCCCAGAGCTCACTTTGGATCCTCTGCCCACCCCCTACCCTTTGCCCCTTTCCTACTAGCACCATCTCTCAAAAATAAATAAACATTTTTAAAAATATGTATGTTTTCCATTCACCAAATAAATGAAGAGACATGTAACTTTCTTGTGCTGTTGTTTTAAACATCTTTTTAAAAATTGCAGTACAGCTTAGTTTAATATTCGTTTCTAGTGTGTATAATTTAGTGATTCAGCACTTCCCCACATCACCTCCTTAATCCCATCACCTATTTCACCCTCCTCCACCCACCTCCCCTCTGGGAACCATCAGTTTTTTTTCTATAGTTAAGGGCCCCCTTTGCCTAGTTTGTCTCTCTCTCTCTTTTTTCCTTTGCTTGTTTGTTTTGTTTCTTTAAACATGTTAATGAAATAAAAATGTTAACTTGTCTGCAAGAAGATTAAATGACGCTGCTTGCTGTATTGTATAAATAATTTATTTTATATGTATTATCATGTTATATTTGAGATACTTTTCCTTGTGTTGACAGGAGAACACTTTTGGTGTAAACCCCTATTTCTTGAGTGCGTATATATTTCCCTAACATTTTCTTCGGTACTAAGCATTCTCAAATGTGCTCCCTGGGGGACCTAGAAATGTTGGTGCATATCCATTTGGCTGTTTAGGGAATTGTTAGAGTGTGGGAAAATCCTGAGGCATTTTCAGGTTACGACATCTGAATTTTTTTTGCAGGTCCAAAGAACAGTTTATTTTTTAAACTGTCAAGATACTATAGTCTTGATCCTCAATGAGAGGAGAAATTGCTGCTATTTTGAAGAAATATCATTCAAAATAAAATCCCGAGTTATAAAATCAAAGAGCCAAGATCTAGATGAAATGTAAACGTCTACTAATGTTTCAGATTGTTTGTGGTTTATTATATTTTCCCTTTCTTAGATAAGCTAAGTTAAAGACCTATTCAAGAAGGCAGTCATAAGGTATATGACGATGGATATCATAAAATCAATCCTTCTACATTTTATCTCCCTGCAAACCCAAGTGATTCTCTGTTCCACCTGGGGGAAATAACTCCGAGTCTCTCCTCTGGGGCTCTCCAGACTTGTGGCATGCTCCCCATTCCCATCACAACTGCTCTGTAGACGGGGAAAGCCCCAAAGTAGCTGTAGCAATCCGGATGACACCCAGGGCTGAACTACTGCAAAGAGGAAATGAAGCCCTGTGAGATGGTTTGGAAATGGCCTCATCCAAAGGCATCTGGCTGCTGTTTCCATAGTTGCCATAAGCCTTCAGAATGTTCTCAATAGCTGCTTTGGTCATGGCAAGCTGGACTCATGCAATTTCTTGTAAGTTGTTCCTGTGTAGACTCACTGAACCAAAATGTGGTCAAATCAGATGACTGCAGTTTAAGAGTTGCCTGCTAGCAGCCTCATGTTCATCGGCTCTGCTCATGTATTTTGTATGATCAACCACAACCTATTCTCTGAACTTTGAGGTAAAAGAGGGAAAATAAACATGAAACATCAAAGTATTCTTGGTACATACCACCAATTAGAGAATTCACATTTCAGATTCTGACTCCTCCTCACACTTTTTTCTCCCACTACCTCCATTCAATCATATATCTAGTCAATTTTACCTAAAAATATTTCTTTTATGTCTATCCCCTCTTATCCATTGGCACTGCCAAGTTCTTGGTTCAAGTCTTCATTATTTCTCACAGGACATTATAAAAACTTATTAATTGGGATCTCTCATTTTTTGAAAATGTACTCAATAGCAATTTTCTCCTTACCAGTTTTTAATGGATTATCTGCCCAAATGGTTGATTTGAATTCCTTCAAGTTCTGGTTCTGCCTTTGCTGCCCACCTCAAGTGTTGTTCTCCTATTGGTGTTCTGTGCTCCAGACAAAAGAAACTACCTGCATTTCCAGTGCTGGTCTCTTTGCTCAGGGATTATGTTCAAAATTTTAAAGAATGGGACCTGGCCAATCAGGACAACCTAATAACCACTCAGAACTACTGCACGAAGCCGTTCTGCTAAATATCAACTCTGGCAAGGTTTCTAGCACCTTGACCTTTATTCTCTTCCTGGAGAACTTCTGCAGATCTTTTTCATGGGTCACAGAGGGCTAACATTGGAGCAGCAGCTGGAGGTAAGGGCAGTGTCTTTTAGCAAGGTTTATGGACTTGAAGACACTATGAAAACATTTCTAGTACCTCTATAGAGACTGCAGTATTTGCACAGTAGACACTAGTTGCAGAACCTGAAACGACCTTTTATATTTTTTGGGATGTGCTCAAAACAAAACAAAACAACACTGCTTTGTCTCTGGTTGCTTTGTAAATAGTTTTACCTGCTTCTGTTTCTCAGAATTTAATCAGTAGGAGACATCTACCTCTCACACAGGCCTACCAGCAGATCAGCTTTTTAACTAGACTCAATCTTTTCATTTGCAAGCCAACTAGGAATATTATGTCCTGAATTGGCCTAAAAGTGCAAGGAAAAGTTCCAGTAACTTCTCTGACAAGAAAGGGAATGATACATGCTTTTTCTCAGTCCAAATCATGGTTGTGTGAACTAGTCTTCATTCCTCATACTTCCTGCATCAGCATCATTAAGAAATTGTCATTAAGTGGCTGTGCAAAGCAAAACATGAAGCCAGCATTGAGGGAAATGCAAAGAAGAACAAACACAATCACTGCTTTCCATGAGCAGGTGGCCTATTGTGGAGATAACACATGAACAACTGAAGTAATAACTTTTTTTAATGTGCAAGCAGGAGAGGGGCAGAGAGAGAAGGAGACACAGAATCTGAAGCAGGTTCCAGGCTCTGAACTGTTAGCACAGAGCCCGACATGGGGCTCGAACTCATGAACTGTGAGATCATGACCTAAGCCAAAGTTGAACACTTAACTGACTGAGCCACCTAGGTGCCCTGGAAGTAATAACTTCTATTAAAGCACTACATTATGCATCACTATCAAATAATACATACTATGGCAGGAAAGGGGAAGAAGTAACAATGTCTCTCTTTCAGTGAGGTGAGGCCTTCTGGAGGAGTTGGGTCTTGAGCTGAGTATTGAAAGGTGGGGAGAGTTTCAACATTGTCCGAGCGGGAGAAACAGTATATGCTATGGACATAGAAAAAACAGACTATCGTAAAGCAGGTCCTTGACCTTGAGGTGGAGCTGGAAAAATAACTGGGGTCAGATGGCAAGGAGAGTTGCCATTTGGGAGGCATTTGGGCTTTAGACCAGGGGTAGATCCCTTAAGATTTTGTTAAGGAGGAACTTGACATAATCAAAGTAGCATTTTAAAATATTAATCAGGCCACATGAGCTAGTAAGCAGTGTGCTGGGAAGAAATGTGGTATAATGGAAAACAGCAGAGATCAGGGGTCAAGTACTGGGTTTGGGTCTGGCTCTGCCACTTTCTAGCTGGGTAGCCTTGAGTCAGTTGCTTAACCTCCAAGTCTCCATCTAGTGATAAAGGTAGAGACAACAATACCTCATTTTAAAGGTTATTATGAGATTAATAATATTTCACATGTATGCCTATTGTCTCATTTGATCCTTACATTACCATTTTATTTTATTTTGGTAAAATATACATAACGTAAAATTTACCATTTTAGCTCTTTTTAAGTATACAGTTCATTGGGATTAATAACACACATATTGTTGCTCAATCATCACCACCATCCATCTCCAGAACTTTTTTCATCTTCCCAAGGTGAAAGTCCACCCCCATTAAAAAGTAATTCCCTGTTGCGGCACCTGGATGACTCAGTCGGTTGAACGTCCAACTTCGCCTTAAGTCATGATCTCGAGGCTGGGGAGTTCAAGCCCCGCTTGGGGCTCTGTGCTGACAGCTAGCTCAGAGCCTAGAGCCTGCTTCAGATTTTGTATCTCCCTCTCTCTGCCCCTTCCCTACTCATGCTCTGTCTCTCTTTTTCTCAAAAATAAAAAAGCACTAAAAAAACCAAAAACAAAAACGAAAAGTAACTACCTGTTGCCAGTCCTCAGCCTTTTGCTTTCCACTCTCTGTGTCTGTGTTTTTGACTACTCTAGGCGCTTCATATAAGTGGACTCATACAGCATTTGTCCTTCTGTGCAGGTTCATTTCTCTTAGCATAATGTCTTCAAAGTTCATCTGTGTTGTAGCATGTGTCAGAATTCCCACCCCTTCCAAGGCTGGATAATATTCTATCGAACGTCTTACATCGCTGTTTCATCATGAGAGAATTGGCCCTAGAGAGGTTAATCTGCCCAAAATAACAGCCAATAAGAGGAAGAGGGAGCATTTAGACTGTAGCAATCTGATTCCACAGTGCATCCCCATCTCCCCTGTATATTCTTCCTCATGTAGGTTAAGGACCTCCCACTGCACCTGGCACAGGGTGTCTATTGCAGGAAGACATTCTATTGTTGTTGATGATTTAGCACCATTTCCTCAGGTCATTCTAGTAATATCTATCTTTTCCTCGAGGAACTCCTTCTGTGAGTCTACCATCATGCCCCACCCCCACACCATACAAGGACCGCAAGAGTAAGCATGTTACCCAAGCCAGGACAATCCAAATCTTGACCCTTTCCCCCAAAAAGGGATTGATTCAAGAGCAGTCTCATGGGGGCAGTCAGAGTCCTCTCTGGTGCTACGGGGAGGTTTTGAGGCAGGAGTCGTAGCTGCCCATTTCAAGGTAAGCAAGTTGATGGTGACAGAGGTGGAATCCTGAGCAATCATCTGGCCCCTAGATTTAAACACATCTAACCTCAACAGTCCCCATCAACCTCCCGGATACATGATCCAATATGTTCCTGGTTTTAAGCTAGGTGGAGCTGAACTTCTGTAACTTGCAAGAGAAAGAAACCTGACTAGTCCACTGGATCAAGTGGCCCTCGATGGAACGGAAAAAATGAAACTAACAAGAAATATTATGGAGCTGTGTGGTATGAGGAAAAAGGAAAGTGTCCTTCTGAGGTTTGGATATTCAGTGGCCAAAAAAACCTCTATTACTAGAAAAGTGGAAGAAGTTGCTTTGTTGGGTACAAAAGAGAAAATTACCGGTACTCCCAGGAACCCTGAGGGCTAGCCAGCTTCCAAAGGTAAATGCACAGCAATCCTTATATCTGTTAACCACTCTGTCCTCTGTGAGAATCTCAAACTCATGAAGTGTCAAAGGTCTGACTGGAATAGAGCTTTTGGACTCTGACCTTTATCCTTTACCTCCACTCAGTAACTACCTACGAATTCACCTCTCAAGTATAATCCATTCCCCAATTGTCTCATTCATTCATGTAACACATACCTGCTGAGCGCTTACTATATGTCAGGTATTATGCTACAGTGATGAGAAAATAGACGTGGTTCCCTGTCTTTAAGGAGTGTGTAATCTAGTGGGAGAAAACGGAAGTAGCATGGATTGTCACACAAATGAATATAATTAGACACTGTCTTAAGTGGTATGAAGCAAATGGGATTTCATAGGAAGTTTATCAGGGGCATCTAATTTAGATGGAAGAGAGTGAGGGCATTAAGGGGTAGCTTCTTTGGGGAAATAACATTTAAGCTAAGGCCAGGCCAGGGTGAGAGGTCAACAATGAAATGAAAAGGAAAGGTAGAAGCCAGAGGAGTTCTTCTCAGCTGCCCAGAAGAAATAAGTGACTCACCCATTAGGAATGTGGGGCAGGGAAGTTTGAAAATGCTTGCTTTGAAGTGGAGCTACTACCCAGGACCCTTGGAGCAGGGACTGGAGAATAAATTGTACAACCCGCTGCCTGTCACCCAGTCACCCCTCATTGACTGCTCATTCATTCGTTCATTGATTTACTCACTTAAGAAATACTTATGGAGGGGCACCTGGGTGGCTCAGTTGGTTAAGCGTCTGGCTTCAGCTCAGAGCATGATCTCACGGTTCGTGGGTTCGAGCCCCGAATCGGGCTCTATGCTAACATAGAGCCTGGAGCCTGCTTCAGATTCTGTATCTCTCTCTCTGACCCTCCCCTGCTCGCACTCTCTCTCTCTGTCTCTCAAAAATAAATAAAAAAAATTAAAAAAAGAGAAATACTTATGGAGTACCCGAGGGTGGAGAGCAATATGCTAAACACTGAGGATTTAGGAGAAGGAAGACAGTCTCTAGTCTTGTGCCCAGCAAGAGGGCAGAGGCTCAGGTGGGCCCCGCCTCAAATAGCTCCAAGAGACTCCCAGATCTTTTCCTTGGGAATCCAGTAGACACAGGCATATGAGACTGTTTGCTAAGCCCCTCACAAACACTTTTCTTTTCTCAGAGATTTTAGTCTAGTCCCTCCAGCAGGAGCAATGCTCCTTTACCCACCTGAAGCTAAGAAAGATCACATGCAGCCAACATGGCAGACTGACACCGAACCTGGCATAGCTGCCCCGTCGCGCCAGATAAACATAAGGAAAGGTCATCCAAACACAGGAAGACAGCCGGCCCCTTGCCTTTTCCTTTACCCCCTCCCCTTCCTCCCTCTGGCTCTCTTATCCCCAGAGGGTGGACCCAGCCTTTCCCAAAGTTTATTCTGAGAGCTCCAGGCTCCCACAGTGGAACGTGCTGCGGACATGGGAATACAGCAGCCTGGCCAACAGGGAAAACCAAAAATATAAACGGGGAGATTTAAATGATTCCTCTCCCTACTCCCAAAGTTGTAGCCGAAATATCTGCTTTTACTGTTAATACTGCGTTTACTATCCTTGATATAAGTTAGCCCATTCTGGAAGGAGGCCTTCTTAAGTTTATTGCATTTGTCTGTAAACACTTTGTATAGAAAAAAAAATTAAGCTCTTTCTTAGGATCTCAGTGCCACTGATTGGATCCACTAAATAAATACAATAAAGTGTTAGGAAACAAAGTCCTGATAGTCTTGCATCTCAAACACTGGCAGTGAGAATAACAAGAATACACATAACACTAAAACTCCAGGGGGGAAAATGTATAAGGCTACATTTTCTTTAAATCCACTATTGGAATTCTGTAAATAGCCAGGAACCCTAAGCCCATAAATAGGAAGTCATTCTATCTTTTACTGACATATTCTGATCGAAACAATGGTGAGAACATAAGCTTTGGTTGTTATTCTCCACTTAGGAGAAAAAAAGTTAATATTACAGGGTTGTGTACCTCAATGATTATAAATCAGCATTTATGATGAAATGTTCAGTACTAATTTCAAAACAGGCACAGGGTTTGAAAGCAAAGCATAATGGTGACCTTTCTCATTAGCTGTTGCTCAAACAAAGATATGTTCCAGCAATATCCGATGCTTCCTTCCTGCTAGGGCCTCCACCCAGTGCAATTTAAAACACTTGTGTTACATCCAAACCAGAACTCAGGATGTGGTGGAGCTGAGTTTCAACAGCATTGTGTTTATTACTTTCTAAGTTTTCTAATGTTTTGTTTTGTTTTCATAAATATATTGTCATGAGTTGGGTTTGCAAGATTAAATATATGGAACTATATAAATGAATTCATTGTATACTTACTCTTCTTTGTCTCCATCTATTTTATTATTTTTTAATTTTTATTTGTTTTTGAGAGAGAGAGAGGGGAAGAGTAAGCAGGAGAGGGGCAGAGAGACAGGGAGACACCAAATCAGGCTCCAGGCTCTGAGCTGTCAGCACAGAGCCAGATGCAGGGCTCAGACTCACAAACTGTAAGATCATGACCTGAGCCAAAGATGCTTAACTGACTTTCATAGATTCTTGACCATAAGGACACTTATATTTCATTGCTCTTTAGTCCTTTTAGTACATGTTTTTCATTAATACATTGTAGGCAAAAAAACAAAAACAGAAAACAATTTTCAAGGACTATGCTGAACTTGTCTTCTATAAAATCCTATAAATGCAAATAAACACAAATCTAAAGAGAGAATGTGAGAATCAGAAAGAGAGAATGAGAGACTGCTTTAGTATAGGTCATCTTTATTTTCATCATGACTAGTATTCCTAGTCATGGAATTAGGTAATATAAGTTGAAAATGATCAAAGTCAAGGTGATTTTTCTATGGAACAATAAATAAGGAAGGTTCTTTTGTTTTGTTTTGTTTTGTTTTGCTTTTTTCCTGGGTCAAAGACTTGATGCTCAATCTTTGTAGAAATAACCATAAACTCTTAGTTCAATTATAAATGACACACCATTTATATTTTCTACAATGAACTTAATTTTATAATAGAAAGAAAATACATGTTATCATAAAAGTAAGCTTAATTCTTTATACTGATGTAGTATAAAGCTTTTTAAAGTATATGTACATGAGTTAAAAAGAGCTACTAATAAATCCTCATGAAATACCAGGTAGGTGGGTGCCTCTGGCTCAGTTTAACCAGTCAGAGACTGGTGATTGCAATCAATTTTGCAAAGAATGGTAGTGGAGGGGTCCTTCTATCCCTGAAGAAAATCTGAGCACTACGAGGGAAAGGGAAGGGGGAATGGACAGTATAGAAACAACTGATAATCATCAAGTTCAATATTTCACAGAAGTTGTCACCAAGATTAAATGACATTGTGGGTATAAGACCATTTGTATAGTGCTCAGTGCATATAAGTACTCAAGGGATGGGCTGAGACTCAAGCAATAGAGTTTCTCTTCCTAAAAAATAATGAGATGCCAGGAGGTGAGCTCACAGCTACCAGTAGCCATCTTTCCATATGGAGCCATATGAGAAAGTCTGTCTGTTGCTGGAGAGAATAAGGAATAGAAGCCTTTAAGAAAACTTAGAAATGAAAAAAAGAGGATGTGAATAATATCCTCCAAATCCATGGATCCAGATATGTCTGAAATTCCCTCTGCAGACCGATGCAAACTTCAAAATCATGAATTCAAGCATCACACTCTTTTCTACAACTTGTCACCTTTCCTGCTAGTTTGTTCAGTGATGCCTTTTCAGGGCACTTGGGTTTTCTCCCAACTCCTCCCCTCTTTCCATTTGCATTAGTCCCCTCCTGCCTTCACTCTCCTCCCTTTGTAACTTAGACTTATGATTCAACATTTCAAAAACTCCCTGGCCTCCATTTGGCAAAAATTCAATCTATGGAGTCTAACTACCCGCTTTCTCCATGCCTGAACATGAGCAATTAAACAGTAGTAGTGAAAAAAATCACACAAAGGGCAGGTTGATTTTACCCCAAGTTCATGACTAGACCTCATAGACGTTCTCAAGATGGTCAGCAAACCTCTACAATTCTCTGGTTGGTTTTCTTTTATGTTGCCTCACAGACATAAATGGAACCCATCCTCTAATAATTCTCTTTGCATAATAAAAGAGTTATCTTTCCTATTTAAGCCTCATTTATCTAACTGAGACTTGGATCTCATCCCCACCCACCTTGTCAAGAATCCACAGTATCAATTTGCCTTTCTTTATCCTGTGTCTCTAACCTCACTAGTCCAGATAGCTCTGTTTGCCTCTCCAGAGCCACTTTTTATCCTTCTCTACCCTGCCTTTGCTGAGGGAAGTGAAGTCTGTATGACCTGTATCAGCAGGCTTCTTTGCCCTCTATTCTCTGGGAGGTTGTCCAATGGGAAACCCCAGCAGGAGGTCTAAGAGAGAGGGAGGAGCCTGAGATAGGAGCATGCATTTCTCTGACTTCTTCACCTGAAAGTCTTTTTGAGTTGGCTGTTTCTTTGAGCATTGTTCTCTCAAGACAGCCTTCTCCTTCTGGGTTCTGGTAATTGCTCCCTTCCTTCATCCCTTTCAATCTGAGGTAATTATTCCACTACTTCTTGCCTCGGGTTACTCTACAATCCCTTATAGGTTCCCTATATTGTAACTACACCATTGTAAACACTGCCTTCCTCAAAGGGTCCCAATATATTTCATCTGTTTCCTGCTGACTAATACACTCTCCCTCTCTAATGAATTCTCATCAATTTATAAACGTGCTCAAGTACCCTAGCTTCACACATCCTTAATCTTTATCCATTATCTACTTTTTCTATTCTATACTTTTTTCCTGTTTATTTATTTATTTTTTTAACATATGGAATTATTTTCCATCATTTACACTACAGTAGTTACAATTACACTCCAAACAGAAAAGCAAAGTAAAAAATCAAAACCCCAACTTCTGTTTCATGTAATTAGACTTATACAGAAATTAGAAGGTTAAGTAACAACTAGTTAATCACCTAATTTCACAGCTATCTGAAGTGGCGATCGTTATTCTATACTTTTTAAAGTAGGCTTCATGCCAAGCATCCAGCACAGAGCCCAATGCAGGGCTTGAACCCACAACCTTAAGGTCAAGGCCTGAGCTCAGAGCAAGAGCCAGATGTTTAACTGACTGAGTCACCCAGGTACCCCTATCCTACACTCTTGATCACATTCCAGATCTTGTCATCAACTGGAACTGTTCCATCTCTGAAATCTTAAACTCCAGTATCTGAGCACAGTCTCCTAACCTTATCAATACATATTTCATAATTGCATCAAAAGCACTAAACTTCTTGACTCCTACAACCCACCTCCAATTTCGTCTTGTCCTATTTCCTTCTCCAGGCACTTTAAAAACAAAGATATTTTCCCCTCAGTCTCTTTCTTGCTTAATACTCTCAATTGCATGTCCCCTCTGGAAAAATCCCAATCCTGAGTCAATCCAACTATCCACCTTCTCCACCCTCTACCTAACACTGATGGAGGGAAACATGCATTTGTATATTTGGGTGACACTATTTTTTTTTATGATCTCCAACCTCACCTCCAAGCCTTCTAGGTGTCCCTAGTTAATATTTTCTCTCTTTCTCCTCAAAAGTAGAATTCAAATATGCTTGAATTGAAAGGAGGGTCTACACTGCCATTTTGCCTTTCTCGCCTCTTTCTCACTTTAACTCACTCCAATATATTTCAGTCTCACACTAGACACTGAAGTCGTTTTTCCATGGTCAGCAACATATTCCTAATTTCTCAAAGCAATTGAATTTTCAGGCTTTGCCTTATATGGCCTCTTGAAGACATTGACAGTGTTGTCAATATCCTTCTTGAAACCCTCTACTGCCTTGCCTTTCAGTTCAATATTGTCTCCTGTCACCAGAGGTTTCACTGCTTTCTTTCTTCTCATCCTCCTCTTATTGAATGCTCTTCTCATCTCTCTAGGTGTTCTTATCCACTGTTAATGGTCACCAGCACCTATAAGCAAACAGTCCTTAAATCTAGAGGCCAAATTTTGCTCCTAAGCTCTAAATCAGTATATATAACTTTATGAGACTTTTAATTTTATGTCTGACTACTACCCAGAACTCAGTAGGTTACAAATTAAATAATTGATATTTCTCTTGACAGTCTGCCCAAGTCCTCCCCCTTTACCAAATGGCACTGTTTTTGATTTCCCCAGTCACTGGGATCCAACTTTCTGCCACCATCTTTAACTCGGAATGCACTGATACTTATTCATTCATCTGGTCACCAAGCCTGTTTTGGTTCTAATTATTTCTCAATAGTTTTAAACTCCATTCATCCTCTCTTTTCCTTCTGACCTCATTAGTTCTTGCTTAGAATGTTTTAACAACCATCTGACCAAGCTCTATAATTCTAATCTACTCATCTTTTATACCACAAAAAGCATAATCATTCCAAAACGAAAGTCTCAAGATGTTACTTCCCTTCTCAGAACCTTTCAGTGATTCTCCATTGTCTTGAGGGGAAAATCCAGACACATTAGCATGATAATCTCTAATAGTGTAAATTACAGTGGCTGCAAGGAACAAAAAGCAGCTACTGGCTAACTCAAGAAAAAAAAAAAACAGTAGAGCTTATTGGAAAGATATTAGAGAGGCTTATGGAATTGGAGGAATTGAACAACCAAGTACCAGGAAGGACCTGAAGCAGGACAGGTCTGAGGATATCAGTAGCAAATTTAAAAAACCTTACTTAACCAGGGGGCACCTGGCTGGGTCAGTCGGTAGAGCAACTCTTTATCTCCAAGTCGTGAGTTCAAGCCCCACATTGGGCTTAGAGCTCACTTAAAAAACAAAAAACAAAAATCCCTTAACCAGGGCTACCACTCTCTATAGGTTTGTCATTAATGTGACTCAATTTAAAGATTTTCAGGCTCTGTGTCCCTTGCTTCTAGGTTCAAAATTCCTAGAAATAATATTCTGAGGGGCCTAGCTTGGACGAATCAACTGCTTTCCAGACTCATGGGAGGAGCACATGGGACAGATTCCCTCTTGTGTAGAGGACATTCTCAAAGAACTGGGAATCCTGGTGAATTGAGAGTATATCTAAATGGGTTTCTACCATACCTTGTACTTTTTACCTCTCCATTTTCTTTCTCCACTATTCCTTAAATTATATCATATTTTGCACCATGGTTTATGTTATGGATTGAAGGTTTATGTATCCTCAAGATTCAAATGCTGAAGCTCTAACCTCTACTGTGACTTTATGAGAAAATAAATGACTCTCCAAGCCACCTAGCCTATGCTGGGTGTTTGTTATGGTAGTCCGAGCTAAGACAGTGTGCCACTTGCTGTCTCTTAGAACAAGTCATGCTCTTTTATACTATCTTGTTTTTGTGACCTACCTGGCTTTTCTACCCACTGTCAATTCAGACTTGAATTAATTTCTTCTTCTCACCACTACAACCTTCCCTTGTTCAGCTTGCAAAAGCTCACTCATCTGTTAAGAATCAACTCTAGGATTATTTCCTCCATAAGGCATTATTTGATTCTTCCAGGCTGATTTCATATTCCTCCTCTAAATATTATAGCTTCCTGAGCTTGATTTTATCACAGCTCCTCCCTATTAATGAATCTGTCTCTCTTACTAGCTTGTGAGATTTTTGAGATCAGGGGCTAGTACTTTTTTTTTTTTTAAATCTGTATCTGCAGAGGCAAACACAGCACCCAAATCATTGTTTGATACTCAACATGTATTTGTAGAATTAATGACTAAAAGTCATGACTGCCCGGGTCCATTCTCAGTCTGCATCCAATAATACATTCTCTCCAACCCTCTGTGCATTGTCTTGTGACACAGTAGGTTATGAATGTGTGACTCTCACTCATGAGATTATTAATAGCTAAAATACAATTATTTTTACCTTTAGTTTTGTATCAGCCATGACCTCTCACTCTTACTTCTACATGTTAGATAGACAATACATTTTGTTAAATAAATAAGTATATTTGACCAAAAAAAAAAAAAAAAAGCTAACACAGTCTAAGCCTTATTAATAGATGTTCAGTGCAAAAAAAAATTTTTTTTGTACACCTAATAGCTGTTAATATGCATCAGGTCATATCTGAAGTATTATGTTTGATTCTGGGCAACAGCTCCCAACAGCTCTGTATTCCTTCCTTTAGCAAATATTTATCAAGTGCCTACTTTGTGCCAAGCACTGTTCTTCTCTGCCATAGCTTGGAAATTAAACAGACTTGGGTCTGAATCCTGGCTTTGCCATTTATTATGTATATTGGTCAGGATAGACTAGGTTTTGCTGCAGAAACAATCAATCCAAAAATATCAGTGGCTTATCACATACCGGTTTTGTTTCTCATTCATGCTGCATGTCCACCATGAATTGGCTACGGTTCTACTCCAGATGATGTTCACTCCAGGGCCTGGGCTGCCTCTGTTCTGGGTTTCATGGCAAAGAGAGAAAGCATGGTGAAGTATGCACTGGCTCTTAAAGCTTCTGCCACAAGTGACACACATCACGTCTGCTCACATTTTATTGGCTGAAGCACCATATGACCACATCTGCATTCACACAGAGAGGGGCAAACAAGGGTGAGCAGTCATATGATCTACCATAGTATGTGTACTAACCTGCTCAAGTCTCTGTTCTATCGTTTGTAAAATCATCATCATCATCATCATCATCATCATCATCATCATCATCATCTCTGCATTGAAGACAGAGGTGAGGGTGTAAAATGTTTAATACATTAAAGTTTGTCAGGAAATGGTAGCTATTTTGGTATAAAAGTTTACAAATCCTAATATTCAGCTTAAGAAATCACTGTAAATAAAGCTCTTCAAGCACTTCAGAATAAAGTAAATTAGTTCTCTCTTCTTTTGACTTTTTTCTTTGAAGACTCCTCTTAAACTATATGAACTATGTTTCCAACACTAGGATTTTTTTTCATTAAATGATTCTTGCCAGAATCAAAATGATATGAAGAAATAACTTTGATAAAAAATTCTGTGATTTATTATTCTTTTTTTTTTTTCATGTTCAAAGTCTGTTTTCCAAACAGGATTGTAAGTGACTGGGGCAGGGCCATGTCTCACACCTTTTTGCATCACTAGAGACTAGCACAATTCCCCACCCAGGGGATTTCCCGGTGCCGAGAAAGATGCGTGGAAATGGAATTGTAAATTTATGGTGTTGGATGCCTGGGTGGCTCAGTCAGTTAAGCGTCTGACTCTTGATTTTGACACAGGTCATGATCTCAAGGTTCATGAGATCAAGCCCCATGTCACGTTCTGTGCTGACAATGTGGAGCCTGCTTGGGATTCTCACCCTCTCTCTGTTCCTTCCTTGATCATGTTATCTCCTTCTCTCTCTCAAAATAAATAAACATTAAACAAATATACATATATAAAACAACTTCATGTTGTCATTTCACAGTATCCACTGAATTTCTAAGTTTATAGTTACATATAGTCATATTGAGATATTTACTTTAAAAATTTTTTTCTTAATATTTATTTATTTTGAGAGAGTACAAGTCAGGGAGGGGCAGAGAGAGAGGAAGAATCCCAAGGAGGCTCCACACAGTCAGTGCAGAGCCTTATGTGGAGTTCAATTCCATGAACTGTGAGATCATGACCTGAGCTGAAATCAGGAGTCAGATGCTTAACTGCCTGAGCCACCCAGGTGCCTTGAGATATTAATTTTAAAAACATCTTACTTATTTATTAAATTTACATATCCTTTTCTACCAAATGATGTCAGAGCTAAGAGCATGGTTGTCCCACTTGGCACATAGGTCAAGTGACATGAGTGCTGGTAGGATTGCTTTCTGGACGCACCCACTGAAAAACAAATAGAATAGCAATTTATCACTTTTTCATTACTCATCCTAGCATGACTAAAAGAAATTCTATGTTCTTTTAGAAATTTGGTAACGATGTGAACTATCAAGTGTGATTTAAAAAATAATATGCAATTCCAAAGTGTGACTTTGAAGTATACTATGTATCTTCCTATTTAACTTAAGAAACCTCTTTTGATGTGAGGGACAGGCATGATGCACAGAAGTCACATGGGTGGTGCCTTTCAAGAACTGCCTAAACCACTCGGCGCTGGGAACTGTGTGTGCATGGCTACCAGACTATCCCTCAGCAACGTCACCTTGTGCAGAGCACCTTTGTGACTATGCAGTGCTTTGAAGATCAGAGCAATGGTACCTAGGCTGCCATTCCAACTAGTGGCCACCTTTTTGTTAAAAGAACAGGGACTGCCATGTTTGTCATCTCATTAAAATGTGCTCAATACCAATAGGAATTTTACAAAGTTGGCACTGGGGATTAGAATAATGCTTCATGCATTTTTTCATAAGCTTAAGAAAAGGTTGCTGACAGCTGATCTGTGTCTTTGCTAAACTTCTGAACTTGGGATTTCTGAAGACTAGCCTGTCAAGGGAGAGAAAAATGAGGAACCCTGTCTACTGACAGGGGACAAATACAGCCTCTTTTACCCACAGAGGGAGAAATACTGATTTGAACTAGATGGAGTTAATTTAGATTCACTCAGATGTTCAGTCTTAATTGTTACCTGGGGACAAAACACTCAGAGAGGGAAGTCATCCAACCCAGCTTAGACATGACCCTTCCTTAGTTGTTCTTCAGCATGAAGTAGTTCAGAACTCTCTGGGTTGCAAAGCTTCCCTTCTCATCAGCTAGTAAAAACCCTCAGGGCTGTGGGTTTCTGCAGAAAAAGGCACCAAAGACCCTGAGAGATGGTAAGAAGCTCTCAGATCCCATTCCATCATCTTTCTTGTTCTCATCTCTTTAATTTGTTTCTTACCAAGCATTGCCAAGAATGGACTATCACTTAAACCAGTGGTTCCCAAACCTGTAGGACCACAAGACCACCTGTCGGATTTTTTTAAAAGGCAGGGTTCTGGGCTCCAGCACAGGTCTTCTGAATCAGGCTCTTTGGGTAGTAGAGCCTAGTAATTTGTGCTTTTTCAAGAATTCTTGGTGATTCTGATTATCTGTCAACTTTGGGAGGTATTGAGAGGATTGCCAGGCTGTGGGCTACCTTGGTCTTTTTTTTTTTTTTTTTTTTTTTTTTTTTTTTTACCTTTGGTAAAAGAGGTATACCTGGAGCTTGGATCGTTTTGGCAGTGAGACTGATCTGGTTAGAGCTATAGCTCTCCCCCCCCCACACCATGCTGTTGTAGATGTGGGGCCTCAGTGACTGCCTGTCCATCAACAGGACAGCCTTAACTCATCACATCCCCTGGGGGAACATTCCCCCAACAGTGCTTCCAAGGCTGTGCTTATCTCTCCGAATTGATTTCCACCGACTCTAGCTGCTTCTCATCCTACTGCTCACACTGTGTATCATTTGCCCACCTGTGGGCAGCTGGTCCTTTGTTGATTTTATGCAGAATCCCCTTTCCCTTGAGTGCTTATAACTACCCGCTAGAGGAACTCATTTAAAAGGAGAAGCCTATGTGCACATAATCCAATTTCTGAAGTTCCCAATGATAACTCTATTATGTGTGATTGCCATTCTCTAAATTCTTTCAGCTGATTTCCTGCCATCAAAGTGATGACTGCTTTGATATGCTCCTGAATGTCTGTGATGTTCTGCCATGAAGTCCTGTAGCTTGTCTCACTGATGGTGCTGAACTCAGGGTTAGCTGTAAGTGCTTGGCTCTTATCAGAAAGGGCAGCCTCTAGCCCACCTCCCACCTTGTGCTTGCCCAGCAAGATTTGCTAGCACAGGGCTCCAATCCCTTCCCTATCATGCTGTCCTGCTTGGAAAACCTAAGGAGTTAGTGTAATTTTAGAAAATTACAGACACTTGTTTTAGAAAGTGAATTTATTTATTTTTTTTAATTTTTTATTGTCAAATTGTTTTCCATACAACACCCAGTGCTCTTCCCCTCAAGTGCCCTCCACCATCACCACCACCTCTTTTCCCCCCTCCCCCTTCCCCCTCAACCCTCAGTTCATTCTCAGCATTCAATAGTCTCTCAAGTTTTGCATCCCTCTCTCTCCCCAACTCTCTCTCCCTCCTCCGCTCCCCCTGGTTCTCCA
>NC_043707.1:64466483-64499291 GCF_006229205.1 Suricata suricatta
ACAGGGAATATTTTTCCATTTCTTGGTGTCTTCTTCGATCTCTTTCATAAGTTTTCTATAGTTTTCATCATATAGGTCTTTTACATCCTTGGTTAGGTTTATTCCTAGGTATTTGATGGTTTTTCGTGCAATCGTGAATAGAAAGTGAATTTAAATGTGTGCACGCACCTATCTATGTGAATATGTTGTAAGTGCAGAGGTGTGGATATGTGTGATACTATACACACACGTGTACACCAATATATTATATGACACAAATTTTTTCTAGTGTCTTTTGTATCTAAAAGAGCATATTATGGCCATTTTGGTATCTAATAATCATAACAGATGATAGTTATTACCCATGGAGGTATAAGTTGTTTAAGTAAGCTCTACACCCAACATACGACTTGAAACTCATAACCCTGAGACTAAGATTCACATGCTCTGAGGACTAAGCCAGGCAGGCACCCCATATAATGGAACCTCAAAACTATAACCCTTCTTTGTGAGTGGAAGTCCTTATTCAAAATTGGGAAGCAATGCCTAGACAGTCAGGACTGAAGGATGTGGCACAGGAGAGTGGAATGGAAACACTGGTCTTCTCTGCTTTTCCCACCGTCATTCCATCTGTACGATAATTTGACAAATCCATACCCTCCTCCCAGTTACGGAAGAGGAATGCGATAGGGCATCGGACTGCAGTTTGCAGAAAGGCATCAGGATAAGCTATAGACGTTCTTTCCTGCATTCCTGAAACAACTCCTCTTCCTGAGTGTGCTCCTAAGTTACTTGTCTCTCTTTCTTTTTTAATTTTCCTAACTCAGGGCAAAAATTTCTTCTTTTAAATTGGGGTAACATATAAATAAATAATATAATATTTATCATTTTAACCATCTGTAAGTACACAATCCAGTAGCATTAGATTTCTGTACCGAATGGTGAATTCCTTGAGCTCACCATGCTGACTGTAGCTGGCTTATGTGGCTTCTGCGAGAGATTAGTAAGAGTGTGCGAGCAAGAACCCTGGACGTCTCCAACCTTTCCATGTCCCTCTAGGGGCTTCTTAACAGTTTACTTATTTCTCAATTCAAGGGACTTCTACTGTGGGAAATGTCCCCATAAAAGGCTCTGACAGGTTGAATGGGAAACACAACACAGCAAACCATCTGTTCTCCAAGGGCTCCTTGTCTGCTAGAGAGGAAACCCAGACCCAAAAAATGAATCATCAAACAAAATACAATGCAAACACAAAATAAAACAAAACAACCAAATGCTAAAAGGTGGAAGAAGGAGGAAGAATCAAGACTAAGTAGGGGAGATTAGGAGATGAGCAAAATTTCTAAAGGAAGAGAAGGATGGTCCTGGCTGAGCACAGGAAAGAACAGTGCCTGGCATATAGTAAGGGCTCAAAACTTATTGAATAAATGAATGAAATGCAAGTGTGAATGAATAAATGAATGAGAGCCAAATCTGAGCAAAGTCTGGGAACTGTGAAAGTGGAAGCAAACTTTGATGAATGGTGTGTAATAGCTTAATGTGGTCAAGATGTGCAGTGGAGAGTAGCATCAAGGTGACAGGAGACAGAGGCACCTGGCTGGCTCAGTAGGTAGATCACACAACTCTTGGTCTCGGGGTTGTAAATTCAAGCCCCATATTGGGCATAGGGATTATTTTAAAAATAAAATCTTGGAATTAAGTGTCGGACTTAGGCTCAGGACATGATCTCACAGTTCACAAGTTCACGCCCCACGTTGGGTTCTGTGTTGACCCTTCAGAGCCTTGAGCCTGCTTTGGATTCTGTTTCTACCTCTTTCTCTGCCCCTCCCTGACTCATGCTCTGTCTCTCTCCATCTAAAAAGTAAATAAACATTTAAAATATAATAAAATAAAATCTTGGGGTGGCTCAGTTAGTTAGGTGTCCAACTCTTGACTGACTTCTTAATGATCTTGGCTCAAGTCATGATCTCTCATTCGGGAGTTTGAGCTTCGTATCAGGCTATGCGCTGACAGTGCAGAGCCTGCTTAGGAATTCTCTCTCCTTCTCTCTCTGCCTCTCTCTCTTTCAAAAATAAATAAATAAACATTTAAAAAATAAAATAAAATCTTAAAAAAAGATAAGAGACAAAGTTAGGATCATACTGGGAAAACCTTGGCCCAAAAGAGCAATTTTCACCAAATTCCCATCAGAATAAATGGAAGGAAAGACTCTAAGGGAAAGATTATAGCTATAGTGAAGGTCCAAGTTAACCTCACTCTTAAGAGAGGGACATTCGGACAGTGGGTAGGAATGGGGGTGGAGGTGGGGTCCAAGCATTAAGGCAAAATTCAGATCAGAGAAGAGATCCTATGAAGACACTTACTCACTGAGTCAGAAAACAGTGAAACAATAGCACACATTTGAAAAACGTGAATTAAAGGCCACATAGGTAGTCCTTGTGGCCACAGAACTAGATAAACCAATCACTGCCATCATGGCCTCCTTTGAAAGACAGAAACGTAAATGAAGTGATTTTGATATGCTCTGAAAGTGTTGTAATAGAGGTTATCTGCTAAGTGAAATGGCACAAAGTAAAAGGAGAGGTTAGGGCCATCCATCTGGGTCAGGGAAAAACCTCATAGATGATGTTTGAACCTTCTCTTCGAAGCATAATGAAGATAGTCGTCAGTCAGAGAAGAGAAGCAGGGTAATCCAGGCAGGGGGTAGGGCACAGACAAAAACGGGCATGAAATCGCATGGCACGTGAAGTATTGCTTCATACCATCAGCAGCTGCTCACTAATCCACGCAGAAATATTAAGATTGCTAGAGATTAACCATCTGGAGGACCCTCACAGCTGCTCTTTGAGAACCATTGCATTAACGGACAAAAGGAAACCGTGAGAGATAGCAACCCTGGCCAAATGGTCAGAGAAGCAGAAAAGTAGGACACTGTTGTCCAACACTCATATGAATACCAGCTGGATTAACAAGTTGCTAGTAAACTTGATGCTTTACAAATGTACGTGGTCATTAGACTACTTTGATTCCTTACAAATGCAAATTGGTCAATATTATCACCATCTCATTTCTTGCACATCAGAAGTTAGTATCTTTCCGAATGGCCACATTTGTGCCTTTACCCCATTAGCCCAAACACAGTCCTCCTCGCCCCACTCGCTCTCAGTCCTGTGACAGAGGAAGGCAGTGGTTCTACCAGATAAACAGCCTAATGCCGTGAAGCCGCGAAGCATTTGCTCCTATTTATTGACTGTCAGGTTGGTCCAAAACCCATCTTTCCAGGCTGACACGCCTACTTAGTAATTAAAGTGAGGTTTTTATATGGCTTAAAATATTTTAATATGACTGTTCCCTGAGGGTCCAGAGCAAAGTTTGGTTTAATAAATTTAATAACTAATTAAGACACCCTCAATTTCAACCTCCATTAGGTTAATTTTTTAATAAGTTTCAGAATGTCTCTCAGGACATTTCTCTCTAGTGGTGAGAAACACCCACATGCACATGTATATGTTAAGGATGGATTTAGGCTTTGAAATGCCAGGTACTAGCTATGTAACTTTGGGGAAAATCACTGAACCTCTTTGGACGGCTTTTTCCTTATCTATTAAAGGAAGAGGTTTGGACAAGGTTGTCAAAGTCCTTTCCAGTTTTTACTTTTTATTAAGGCAATGGTGGAATGACTGGAGTACTTCCCCTTTAAGGGAAGCAGAGGATCCTATACTGTATAAAATACACTGTGTGTGTGTATGTGTGTGTGTAAGTGAATCTCAATCTCATAGCTTTGAGCAAATAGTAGAATTAGGAAGGGTATGTTATTGGTGTACAGGAAAATTCCTTGAAAGATTTTATTAACGGGCCAATAAACAGATAAAATTTGGAGTTACCAAGATGTGTTTATTTTCCCCAAAACAACTTAATCCTCTGTTTCTGAGGGCTTGAGTTGTTTTCCCTTCAGGTGTTACATCTTGGAGAACCCCCTAGCAATTGATGGAGAAGATAGCTCTCACCAACCTGCCTTCATCAATAGGGATTTTAGGAAAAGGCAAATCACCAACTTGCTCTTTTGTCTTCTTCTCCTCTCTCCCTGTCAGGCAGATCACAGTGTGGGATATTTACCTTGATGGGGGGAGGAGGAAAGAATTTCAAAGAAAGGGAAAGAGGAAAATTAAAATATTAACTATTTCATTGCTACAGTGAAATGGTCCTTCCTCCCCGGTAGACTTGGGGGGTACAATCTTATTCACACATGTGCACACACTCATACAAGCACACACATGTTAGGACAAAATCTGATCTACCTAGCAGTTACAAAAATAAATGGTATTTTAAATATACTTATTTTATAATTTATTTAAAATCCTAGTCAAAATGGGTATTTGCTTGCACCTTGAACAGTAATTTAGGGGAACATGATCTGCAGAAAAACAAGGTCTGAACTGTCTCATTCAGCACAGCCAAATGTAGATTATCCAAATCCATGACAAATCTGCCTTTCAGTTTCTTTGTGACTACTCCCTCCCCCTGCATATTTAACTCATCTTTAAGAATGAGAAGTTGGCTTGCTCTCCAATGTCTTCAGAGCTAGATCTTCCCCGAATAGCAATATGATTTTATTTAAAGTCCATTGAATTCCCAGAATTCGAGAAACATCCATATTCAAATGTTAGAATAAAAAAACACATTCCAAAGTAAGATGAAAAGTGCACTCTGCTCTAAAGCATGGAAAATTAAGAGTTGGCTCTTTGGGAAAGTTCCCGCTGTGTCAAAAACCAGTTGAAAGCATTGCCTGTCCTCATTTTTAGTATTTGTAAAGACCACAGTAACAGTTTTGGGGTGTCATAGTAATGGGAGTTAAACCATTGGCTAGTTAGTGCTATTATGACTTTAAAGTCATAATATTCGCTAGAGTTAGCTGGCCATTTACAATGCTTAGGGATAGGGTGAAAAATACTACAAAAAAGAAAATGAGAAACCTACAGAGTATTTTTTTTCAACATACCAATAATGGGAACTACGGTGGCAATAGAAAATAGCAACTCAGGAATTTCTAATACCTATATTATATCTTTAAAAAATCTCTAAAAACCAGCTCTACATAGGAACAGTTACAGCTTAATGTGTCATTTGATGCCCTTATAAGATTGCCCCAGGAGATCATCTTAGTCATATTTCTATAGCCTAATAAGACACTCCTTTTCCTATACTCTCTAAGAGACAAATGAAATAATTTAATAACCAGAATGGTGTCCAGAACTTGTTTTTTAGGTTGAAAATCCTCCTGTTGGGCTCATGGCTCTGCTTCTACCCACGTGCCCTAATTTGGAATAAAAGACGAAAACCCCAGGTCTTTGGAGTGCCAGAGAACTGAAAAGCCAATAATTGGACTAATTTTTAAAGCTGGATCAGGAATTTGGAAACCTGCCACCCCAACATTTCTTTTTCATTGCCTTCTAAAACTCCCTCCCTTGTATGTTTCTTCTCCCTTACTCTTTTGCTCTTCCTGTTTATAAGTTTTGCCAGTGGCACTCAGTGACCCTACTGGACATTAGTTTATTCTTTTAATGTTTATTTACTTATTTTTGAGAGAGAGAGAGAGAGAGAGAGAGAGAGAGAGAGAGAGAGAGCGCGCAAGTGGGGGAGAGGCAGAGAGAGAGAGGGAGACAGAGAATCAAAGCAGGTTCCAGACACCAAGCTGTCAGTACAAAGCCCAATGTGGGACTCAAACCCATGAACCATGAGATCATGACCTGAACCAAAGTGGGACACTCAACTGACTGAGCCACCCAGGTGCCCCACCAACTGAACATTAGTTTAAACCAATGCAAGAGCTAGGAAGACCACCAAACTCTGTCTGCCCAGAGCCTGGAGGCAGGAAGAATCTTGCTTGTGCCTTGCTTGGCCTGATTAATACACAGGTGCTGTTCTTTTGCTGTGTGTGATCTTTTGCTGAAGTAAGCATGCAGGCATGATCTACCCAAGATTCTCATTTTTATTCTGTTGCCTAATGAGGAGGAACTCCCAACCATGCTTCGGCATATTAGGGCAACAAAGTTGACTTCCACACAACAGCCTATCAAACAAATCATTGTCCCTATATGGTAGCGATGGGAAGGTAGTAACCATGGTAAACATCCCTAAAACCAGTTAGATTTTTCCTTCCTTCTTGGTAGGATGTTTGTAAGTGTAGTCATGGCAATAAACACAAAATAGCTGCTTGGAAAGGTTAAAAGCAGCTTTAAAAATCCTCCTGACCAGCAGTTTCTAAACATAGTTCATGCACATCAAAATCACTTGTGGCGCTTATTAAAAAGTTGGATTCTCAGACACTTAACCAAGACGTTCTAAATCACGATCTTTAGGATAAGGGCTCTAGAATGCTCTTTCCACCAAGTATCTCATAGACAGCTTGGTTTCAGAACTACTGGTAGGCCAATCCACAGCTACCTACTTACCCGCTGTTGTTTGGGGGAACGACAGCAGCTGAAAGTGAGCACAGTGCTTCTCAGGGTAAGAGTTCAAAGCAAAGTCAGAGAAACTAAGATCCCTAAATATAAACTGTTCTTTTTTTTTTTTAACAGACATGCAGGTGACATTGTCAAGCCCCCGTCTGTGAAAATTGACACTGTAAATAGGCTGAGTTTCAAACTAATGAAGACTACACAGCAAGCTGAAGCCATACTCCAGCTCTTACTCAAATAGCCTTTGCTCCCAGAGAATGAGGTTAGAGGAGTTGACTTTGGATCATTGGCCCATTCTTCCAGAAGCCCCTGCTGCCTCAGGTTAGATAGTTGTCTTGCCTCTACGTTATCCCATCACTGCCCTTATCATATAGTACTTTACACAGTATATTAACACAAAAATTGTCTATTTACATGATTTTTTTCCCATTGTAAACTCCATCTAAGGTATCTGCATGGTCAGTATCCTGGCATCAAGTACCTACCCAGTGTTTACTAAATGAATGAGTTTCTATTTTACATGATTTCAACTTGGTTAGAATTTTCTCCGCAGGATTCCAAATGCATTCATTTTGAAACAATCCCTGTACTTCACAATTTAAAACACTGTCCCACCTGAGAACAGCAAACAACATTCACAGAGGTTTTAGGCCCACTTGCAAACCCAGCTGGCCCGATCTTGTAAATAAATCCCGTTGGAACACAGTCACGCCCATTCATCTACCTTATCATTTATAGCTGCTTTCATGCTGCAAAGGCAGGGTGGAGTAGTTGCAACAGAGAGACAGAGACTGTAGGGCCCACAAAAAGCCCAAAATATTTGTGATCTGGCCCTTTACAGAAGGATTTGGCGGCTTCTGCCCTAGAGTTGCACAGACCTGTGTGACATTGGACATACTGCTCAACTTTTGGAATTTTGGTTTTTCTCGTCTGGATAATGGGGATTATAATGGCGTTTTATCTTAAAGGGTTTTTGCATAGAACAAATGAGTTATTCCTTGCAAACCTGAACATGCTAGGTGTTTAGCATATATTAGCTGTTATTTTTATTACTTAAAAAATCACCTAAATTCCTTCTTTTTTTTTCCCTGCTATTTCTCATCTGCTTAAACAAAAAACAAAAACAAAAAACCCAGAGCATTCTCTAGCTTTAGAGGCACTGCCATGTGAAAGAACTTTGGGTTCAACTACTTTTTGATGGTAAACTGCTCAGTCCCTCAGAGCAAAGACTCTAAAACAAGTCTTTATTTCTATAAAAAAAAAAAAACTAAGACAAGATCTTTGGGTATTTAATAAACATGCTTTGATATGAGAAGTT
Organism: Suricata suricatta; assembly: GCF_006229205.1. Lineage (NCBI taxonomy): Eukaryota > Metazoa > Chordata > Mammalia > Carnivora > Herpestidae > Suricata > Suricata suricatta. Next base: position 64,474,239 of record NC_043707.1, read on the forward strand.
TGCTTCTGCACAAGCCTCAATCATAAGAGACAGAAGAGGGGCTTGACCTCACATACTTGGTATTGGTCTTAGATTTACTTTATCCCAGAGCTTGGCATCAGTCTTACATATTACTCACTTGCTTCTAAAACCATACACCACAGCACTTCTATTAAATGTCTTGAAAAAAATGCAGAGGTGGGGGGTGCAGCACTAAATATATCAAAAAAAATTTTTTTCTTTTTGTAGCAAGGAAGGTCTGAGTGATAAATAGGAAACCAAGCCAAGAATTTCCAAAGGCATCTTTTACTTCACTAGTAACCCTCATTTCTGGAAAGCCTGCTGACCGCTCCTGTTAAATTGCTTAAGTCCTTTCATCAGACAGATTCCTGCAGAGTGGATTGTAGCTCATGCAAAGGAGGACAGCTCTCTGACTCACCTAACATCTTATTTATTCGTTTTTCTGATCGTGGAGCTTAAGTAGAATTTTAGTTTTTCCCTTAGCATTCAAGATTTCACCAAAGTCTTGGCATTGACCAAGGCTCTGCCCTAAAGGAATTTGCAGCAGTAGGCAACCCCTACCTTGACTCCTTTCAGTATTCATCTACCCATCTGAGGACTTACCTTCTTGGGTACTGTGGCTAACTGCCCAGGGCATCAGGGATTTATAGTTTTTGTTAATGTACAAATCTATGCTCCATAAGTGGGACTGTAGGGTGAATGTATGTAGTTGGGATACCTATGTGTTGAGTTAGAATCTGCTTAGATTTAAGAAATATCTTTTGGAATTTTACCCCGAACTCCAAGGGATAAGCTCACTCTGCTCTTGTGTCAGTTCAGGTCCTCCAAGAAACAGTCAGCAAGAGAGAATTAGATGTGCCTGAATTTACTGGGGGCAAGCCCCACAAAGGATAGTAGGAGGCTAGAGAATGGAAGCAGGCAGGAGGAGTCTCCTGACTGTGATGCAGGTCTAACACATGCAAAGAGGGAAGGGGAGGAAGAACTGCTCTGTAGCTCTACTCTGAGCTGACAGTCTACCGGAGAGGTCTCACGTTAGGCAGAATGGCCTAGCTCTCCAACCCGCACCCCCACCCCCACCCCGCCATCTCAGGCATTGGCTGGGACCAGCCTGGGATGACTGTACCTCAGGGTGAACACTGGGACGTACCCAAAGGTGCACTGTCTGGCCTTACATCTGGTTCTCTTGAAGGGAGATCTGAACAACACACTTCCATGGTCACCATAGTCCACACCTAGTGCCCCACAAGGCACTTACTTCATACAAGTTCAAAGAGCAGCTCATCCACAGTTCCTGTAATCCCTTCCTCTTGAGGGGAAACTTTGAAGGGAGGTTAGTGGAACAAGCTATTGTCCCACATTCACACTTAGTTTTACAGTCACACTGGTACTCATCCTCTCCCTCCTCTACTAGCCATTCTAAATCTCCCTCATGTTCTACCTTCACTTTAGTAAGTTTTGATGGCTTTCTTGGGGGTTGAACCCAAACCCTTATTCCTGAAGGGTATTCATACCCTTCCTGCACCATTCACAGATTACCAGGAGGTACCTGAGTACATGTGTTCATCCCTGCCCCCATTGTATAAAAGCAGCCCCATATTTCTTGCTGATTAGGGTTAATTGTTCTGATTTTATTCTTTGTCAGCTGGTCTCTAGACACAAGGGTTTAAAAGTATCTGGGTGGGAGCTAAACCTTGGAATTCAATGGGACTCCTTGCTCTGTTTCATAGCAAGGGGCACCACTTTGAGGACCAGGACTTCTAACCGTGCAGATCCCAGAATTACTAGAATGAATCACTGAGAATAATGCTGAGACTGCTTCCATCCTTAATATTATTCTTAGAGGGGATACAGTCTCCTAAAAATGTCTCTAAAAGATATTGTGTCCTGAAGGATGGCACTCCATCCTATAAATATTGCCACCAAATCAGCACCTCAGCTGTACCTTCACTAGGCCATTCCAATGCTTTAACGGCCATTGCCTGGAACATTGTATTTTAAATTTTTTTAATGTTTTATTTATTTTTGAGAGAGAGAGAGAGAGAGAGAGAGCGAGCACGTGAGCGTGAGCAGGGGAGGGCCAGAGAGAGGGAGACATAGAATCTGAAGCAGGCTCCAGGCTCTGAGCTAGCTGTCAGTGCAGAACCCGACACGGGGCTCGAACCCACGAACTGTGAGATCATGACCTGAGCCAAAGTCAGATGCTTAACTGACTGAGCCACCCAAAAGCCCCTGGAACACTGTATTTTAAAAGGTAGTTTCTAAGATGGCTCCCAATGACCCCCGCATAGTGGTGTCCATGCTCTTATGTAATTCCCTCCCCTTTAAGTGTGGGCTGGACCTAGTGACTTACTTCCCACAAATCAAACACAGCAAAAGTAACGGGATATCATTTCAGAGATTATGTACCAAAAAACTAGCTTCCATGATGCTCACTCTCTCTTATTGTCTTACTTACTCACTCCCAGGGAAGCCAGCTGCCATGTGGTGTCCTTGTACAGAGGCCTTCGTGGCAAGGAACAGAGGAACTCTGGCTAGCAAGCAGCAAGGCACAGAGGGCCTCAGGGTAGCATCCTGTAAGAAACTGCATCCTGAGAACAACTGCATGAGTGAGCTTGATTGCAAATCTTCCCTCAGTGGAGACTAGAGATGGCCCCAGTGTGGCTGCCATCTTAGTTGCAACCTTGTGAGAAACTCTGAGCCAGAGGACCCGGCCAAACCACACCCAGCTTTCTAAACCACAGAAACTATGAGATATGTGTTGTTTTAAACTGCTAAGGTAGTTTGTAATGTAGCAATAGATAAGAAATATACTTTCCTATCTTAGGATACTTCTCTTTCTTCACAAAGAAGAAGACATACTGCTTGCAGCTGTGTCCGTTAGGAAGATTTTCTTTCTTTGCTTTCTCTCAAGTCCACCCTGAGAGTGGCTGTAATGTAGCTGCTGTGCATTTTTGGCTTGCTCCCATATGCGAAGTTGACCTGTCCATAACTTAGACTCAGGCTTTGTCCTTCTGTTTAAGGTGGTCATACAGGGACCCCCCCCGCCGCCCCCGCCATATAGCATAGGTAGGTGTGAGTTGAGGGGAAAATGCTTTGTTGGTTTCTTTTGTTTGTTTTTAAATATTTTATTTATTTTGAGAAAGAGAGAGAGAGAGAAAATGCTAGTGAGGGAGGAAGGGAGAGGGAAAGAGAGGGAATCCCAGGAAGACTTTGCTGTCAGCACACAGCCCGACATGGGGCTCGATTCCATGAAGCATGAGATCATGACTTGAGCTGAAATCAAGAGTCAGACACTCAACCAAGTGAGCCACCCAGGTGCCCCAGGGAGAGATGCTTTTTTTTTTTAATTTTTAAAAATATTTATTTATTTTTGAGAGAGAGGGACAGAGTGCAAGTGGAGGAAGGGCAGAGAGAGGGAAAGACAGAGTCTGAAGAAGGCTCCAGGCTCTGAGCTGTCACCACAGAAGCCCAGTGTGGGATTTGAACTCATGAACCATGAGATCAAGACCTGAGCTGCAGTCAGACACTTAAATGACTAAGCCACCAAGATGTGCCAGGCGAAAGGCTTTTATACTTGTTGTACGTGACATGGGGGTTTTGACTACCTGCTCACAAAGCTTACTTGTGCCTCTGGGTGCTGCTTAGGCTCGATCCTGGCTGTACTGGTTCTATCTTTTAATGGATTACTGCTGGATCTCTTTGACTTTATAACTGGGTGGCGCCAAAATGACCCAACTCATCGTGGATAGGTCTAGGTACTAGGTATTTGGTATTCCATGGTTAAATAATTCACATCTACTAGGGCTCAGTAGCACATCAAGAACTCTTTCTCAAAAGGTGTATAATGTTTACATACAGATGGCATGACCAAGCTCCAAAACTCCAGAAGCCTACATTGTGACTCTCCCCCTGAGACTTACCATAAACTCCACTTTTCCACTGCTGACAACTTGATCATCATAGATCTGTTGGAACTTATAGCCTGAGCAGCTCAGGTGCCTTTTTTGGACCTGGTGTAAAGCCATTTTCTGCTCTGGGCCCCACTCACAGCTGGTAGTCTTCCAAGACACCAGTATATGGACTGGCACAATTTTTAGGTATAGAATGTGTTGCTTCTAGAACCCAAGTGATATCAGGCATGGTGTTTCGTTCCCATAGCAGAGGAACCTAACCTGCTGTAACATTTGTCTAACTTTGGAGGCTTATCCCAGCACACCCCTGACCACTGGACCTGAAGACTTTATCGAAAGGGCAGATCCCCGAATCTCCATATAGTTTATTTCCCACCCTCTGGAGTGAATGTATCTTACCAAGGTCTCCAGGATGCTAACCACCTCTTGTTTTTTTTGCCTGATCAGCATGATGTTATCCATGTAATAATGTTCTGAGAGAAGTCCAGCTCTCTTTATCAGACTGTATTGTGATAAGTGGGGTAATTAGCATAACCCTGAAGCAAAACTGTAACATTTTTTATCCCTTGGCTTTCTCCATCTCCAACTTTCAAGTCTATTAATCTCAATTATACACTTGAGAACAAGGGAAATGACCCCCATTTGATTCCATGGGCCCAGTGGACCCACGGCAACTGGGTTTTAGCCAGGACTCTAATTATACGATCAAGCACCTACCTATTACTTACTCATTTGTTTATTTTATGTCTCTCTAACTAGAATATAAGCTCTTTGAGAGCCACATCTTCGTAGGTTTCAGTCTCAGTTGTATCTCCTGCACCTTCCATACTGCCTGGCACATAGTAAGTGCCCAATAATTTAAAAAATCGATTGTATTATTATTTTAATTTGCATTGTTTTAGTTATAAGTAAGATTGTATTCCTTGTCCTGTAAACTGCCTTTCCCTCATTAAAAATACAATAATAATAATGGTAATAATAATAATAGTAGAATTTGCTCCCTCTGTTCCTGGCCATGAGCAATTGCCACTTCAGAGCAGTCAGAAGGGCTGATACAGTGTCAAAAATCTGGTTATCTAAGGGTGAACTTGGCAGTGGTTTGCATTACTGAGAGACCATGAATATAGCCTAACTCCTTGTGTTCCTTTAGCATCCCGTCAGCTGTAAAGCGGCACTCAGATTGCATTATAATTGCCTTTTTTACTTGTCTGTTATTAGTCCTAGATTAGATTCCTTAAAAGAGGAATTTTGTCCTTTCATTGTATATAACCAGGACCTAGCACAATATCTGACAAAGAATGGGAAATAAATAAGTTAATTAAACAAATGTTCATGAACAAATGAATCAAGTCAGCCTGCCAGGGCTAAACAGCAAATAACAATTTTAGATAAAAACAGATTCCTTCTGAGCTTCCCTCCAAGATGATGTACCATATTCAGGCATCAACATGGAGAATGATCTAGTTGCCTAACTGGATCAGGGCCAAACCTGAACTCAACTCTGGGAGTTTTGAAAATGAACCTTTTCTGGACTTTCACCCCAGGTATATGTGATGAAATATCTATGTCTTTAAAAATAAACATTCATTACCTCAAAATAGGAAAAAGGGAAAAAGGGTTACACTCTGTTGACAGGCTTAAAAGTTATTGTAGTATGAAAAAAAATTTTTAATCTCCTTAAATATATGTATGTATGTGCATTTCTATGCATATTATGTATGTACATTGATGTACACATAGACACACATGCAGGTATATATAAATAGTCATTATTAAAGCCTAGTTTAGCTTAGCAGGAAAATAAGAAAAGAGAAATAATGGCCCAGAGATTTGTCTATATTTTTACTATGGAGGATAATCATTTGGTAGTTCTAAGTGGACCTGCTTTAATTAAATATGCCACTGTATTCATTTAAGAAACATTAATATTTACCATATTCACTGAGTATCTGTGTCCCAGGCAGTTTTCTAGGACATAAGATATGTTAATGAGAAAGAGAGAGAGAGGAAGAGAGGGGGAAATAGAGGAAGAGAGAGAGAGAAACTTCTGTCCATGTGGAAACACACATTAAACATAACAAAATTACATGGTATGTCTGATGGTGATAAGTGTGATAGAAAAAAATTGAGCAAGATAAGATGATTCAAGAGTGCCGGTGGTGGGAGTGGAGGTTGTGGCAGGAGCATGAGAAGGTGAAAGTTTGCAGAATTAAATGGGATGACCAGAGTAAACCCCATCAATGAGGTGAGATTTTAGCAAAAGCTTATATATGAAGGAGAGGGAATTATAAAGTGGACATCTTTGAAATTAATATGTCAAATATTGTCTATAGGTCTTGCCATATAATACAAATGTCTTAATTAAATGAAGAGTTTTAATGGCTATGTTTAAAATGAGTGTCTGAATTAAGACAGACAAAATTAATTTCAAAAATCAAAGTATGAAATAGAACTATAATTAATAAAATTTATGAATCATTCTTTTCTGTTCATCAAAAGAAGCCTACGTTTAACTAAAGCTTACACAGGGTAAAAATAACTAAGAGAGGTAGAGAAAGAGGGAAAAGGTAACAGAACAAATATTAGCACTGCCAGTATGCCAAATAAATGCAGTTATATCATCTAGTAGCTTGAGTATCAAGGTCTCCTGTTATATAGTGAAGACTGAGGTAATTCAAAGGAATTGGAATAATCATAATAAGGCCAGGATATGATCTTAGATTTGTTTGATGACAGAATCCACCATCTCACTCTTGACAGTGTACTCCACTACATCTTACTATTATATCTGTGTCTAATGTGGGAGATAAAATGTAAGTGAGCTAATCTTCACAAGAACAGAAGAGAAATACAAATAGGATTTGATAATCATATTGCACTGCTTAAGAAACAGTGACTTAAGGACATTATGGCCATAATCCACATTCTTGTGACACTATTGCCTTCGGAAACCAAGGCTATAAAATTCCATCTTAAGTGAGAACATACAAACAAGCACTTTCCAGGTTTGGAGATTATTAGCACACCTGTTGAGGATCTAAGGTAGTCCCATGATGCTCCAATTCTATACTTTAGCAGGTCACATTATTTTTAGGCTCCGATGTAGAAAGTCAGAAGGCCAAACAGAAAATGCTGAAGAGGCAACTAGCTAATTTCTTAGCCAGAGAAGTAATTTCGACTCAAGAGAGAGTGTTGCATAAGCCAAAGTGAACCAACCACTGAGGACGGCATGATAGGATAATGGAAAGGTTCCTGGATTGAAGACAGAGGATCTGAGTTCCTGTCCTGGCTCTACAGTTAACTCATGTGACCTGGGACAAGTCACTTCACCTCTGAGAGGCTTGGTTTCTCATGCATATGAGGCCCAAAGCTGTAAAGATTAAAGAATGCCGATAGATATATCTCCCTCCGGGGTTAATGATAGGTTGTCACAAATAATTTACTTGTATATGTGTCCTTGGAACCAGAAAGTTTGACTCAGAAAGCTGAGAATGAATGGGAAAGTTGGGGAGGTCATGAATACTGAGAGGTAAGCTATCGGGAATTTAGTAAGGATTGGCTAACAGGAACTTTACTGACCTCAAAGAGACCTTTTTAGAACCAGAGTTAGGGGAATAAGTTGGTTCTAGCATCACTCTGTGTTCTACACCCTGAACTCCACCTCAGAGCACAAGAAAAGAAGCAAAGACCATAACACTAAGAGAGCCAGTTCACGAAGTGGGGGAGGAAGAGAGTCGAAGGGCAAGATGGTATTAGGTTTCAGATCTATATAGTAAGCACAGGAAAAGTTAGACCCTGTCCAAGGAGACAGATTCAGAATCCCATTCAAAGCTCTGATAATTCCTCAAAATACTCTGGAGGGGAGAGAGTATTGATTCTGTTGAGAGCTGTTTCTGGAGTAGCATGGGATTCAGGACTTCTCAGTCTTTGTTGAAGCAGGATGGAGCCTGGGAATAAGCATTACAAAAGGAGGAGAATGACAGTGACCGGTGTCCATTTAGTGCCTGGCATTTGAGCCTTGGTGCACCCACTGCTCTAGCCACATCAGTTAGCCTGTCACCCCTACTTCCCAACTAGCTTTACCTCGGCCAGCCCTTCCTCTCATTCCATTTGCCTGAACTCTGAGCAGGTTTCAGATTCTTTTAATCAAAACTAGCTTGGCTAGAAAAAAATACCACCATGTGCCTTGCCTGCTGGTTCATAAAATAGACCAGAAACAAGAAGAGTGCTTTCCTGGTGCTGTGCCAAGTCTGTAACAGCTGCCAGAGTGGAGAGGCACCACACTCTTCTCCCGGATTTTTGGACTTTGGCTTCACACACCAAGAGACATCTCTTCACTCTCTTGGTTTTGGTGTCCCCCGTTACTTTCGGTGAGACAGCCCCTGGCCCTGCGGCACTCACTAGGGGAAACCAGCTACCCCCAACCTTGAAGCAGGGTGATTTAGACAGTCAGTAGCAGGTCTGAGGAAAAAGATACCACGGCTTGAGGAGCAGGCAGCAACAGCAAGGAGAGGAGAACCCATTTGTGCCATGAAAACACTGTGGTAGCTCCCAATCAACTGACAATCTGGAATTGGGGAAGAACCCTCCATAGTGAGATGATCGGGGTATTCTAGGCAACAGCTGATGATTTGTTTCTTAGAGTTTCTTCAGATCCCAGTGGCTGCCCCTGTTCACATTTCTTTCTAACATATGTCTCTGGAAAGGATTTGCTGGAAAGGATAGTCTGAGCCTCAGCTTCCCATGTTCTCTCTGTCTTCTCAGAAGAAAACGGAGACTGGAGGGGTTAAAATATCCTATTTGTGTAGCTTCTGGAGCCGAGCCAAGACCAGGAGGAGGCAGGGCCCTTAGGAATGCCAGGGCATCCCTGCTAAAACAGCTTATGGATATGGCTCAGAGAGAAGCCAGACCAAACCAGTAATGCCAAGGTAGGAGGGAAGAGCCAAGTGGGGAAAAGGAATAACATATGGTGGGCCAAGGCCAGAGAAAAGGTCAACCAAGGTACTGATGCCAGAGATGGAGCTTAAATAAATGGGAGGTAGCAAGGACCAAATGGATGTGGAGCAAGGAGGTGATAAGTCTGGGGAGTGAAAGACAGTTTATTAATATGAAACTGGCAACCTGCCACAGTCCTTCAGTGCTCTTTTAGTACACTCCCTTAATATCCTGAAGCAAGGTCTTGGGCTGTCAGCTTCTCACTGGCCCTGCAGCACTTGGGCCAGGGTGTGCTGGGAACAGAGAGGAAACCCTGAGCCAAAGTGAGAGGGACTGGCCAAAGTCAAGGGCAAAGTTGGGGCAGAGGTGGCTTCCCAGAAGAAAGGATAGCAATAAGAGACCCAGACCAAGCAAAAGTATAGAAAACACTGGCCCATTTCATAGATTTCAAGGTCAAAGGGCTAACTAACATAGGGGAGCAGGTAAAGGGAATGGCCTTGGTGGCCTCTGGCAGAGACCGGGAGTGGATGGGATGGAAGATTGTTGGGATATAGGATTATGAGATATAAAGCTAAATCTTCAAGGAAACCCACCCAAAATGAGGTAGGGAAGAGCAAGAGATTGCACAGTCCCAGGAAATGGGGCAGGCAAAATGACGCAGGGAAAGCAGATACCAGCTTGCTTGTGACGTTCAAGTTGGGACACCCCTGAGTAAACTCAAAAACCCAAAGAGGAAGAGGGCTATAGAGGGGCACCCAGCGGCATCCAGGGAGAATCATTGCCCAAAGACATCCAAGCACCTGGGGCTTATTTCAGCCTGAGAGTCAAAGACCATTTCCAGACTTGCACTGACTAGCAGGGCAAAGGCTATTGATGTTCTTGCTGACTGAAGCCATACCACTCTTGTGATGAAAGAGGCAGGCCTTGAATGTCTGGATGCCGATTATGAACAATGGAGATGAGATGAAGATCAGTACAGAACCTAACAAGGAAAGACTCAATAAAGAGTCCAACGCTCGACCAACTGAGCCATCCAGGCACCCCCAAAACTTATATTTCTAGGGATCAGACTGATACAGGCACACCTGGGTGACTCAGTCGATTGAGCATCCAACTTCAGTGCAGGTCATGATCTCATGGTTTATGGGTTTGAGCCCCACATTGGGCTCTGTGCTGACAGCATGGAGCCTGGAGCCTGCTTCAGATTCTCTCTCTTCTTCTCCCTCTGCTCCTCCCCCCTACTTGCTCCATGTCTCTCTCTCTCTCTCAAATATAAACATAAAAAAAATAAGGACTGATATAAACTCAGCTTTATGTACAAGGATTCTCACCATCTTATTATTCATAAATTGGAATCAATACAAACATTCAATGGTAGGGAACTGAACTGGTTATTATGTAAGGAACTTCTGAAAAATGAACTATTATGTGACCACACTAAATCGTCCTTTTGAAGAATCTTAAATGGTATGGGAAAGTGCTTATGTTGTAAAATGCTAAGCAGGAAAGCAAAAACAAAGTAGAAAGTGGTGTATATAGGAAAATTTTGTTAAAAAGTTAAATATACCTACAAATGCACAAAGAACAAATTGAGGAATACTAAGACATTAATAATCACTATCTTGGGCAGGGAGGTGATAGATTATGTTAAAATTCTCACCAATTTTCTAAAATGAACCTGTGTTATTGTAAACAGAAAATAGAAACATACTGTGTAATACCCAAGGGGGATTGGGGCATGTGGGGAAATTCATTACATTGAGTTCTGTCACTGTGACACCTAATAATCATGCCTCAAAAATCACACACGTGCACATGGTCTGCAAGACTTCCGACATCTTTAGAGCATTGTTGTTTCTCTCTCTCTCTTTTTAATGTTTATTTATTTTTGAAAGAGAGATGAGAGGGAGCGGGCAGAGAGAGAAGGGGACAGAGGATCCAAAGCAGACTCTGTGCTGGCAGCTGCAAGCCCAATATGGGGCTCGAACTCACATGACCTGAGCTGAAGTCAGACGCTTAGCCACCTGAGCCACCCAAGTGCCCCAAAGAGCATTGCTGTTTCTGATTGCAGATAAACCAGACATACAAGACCCCAAACCTTTTACTTCTAAATTTTTTTTAACATTTTATTAATTTTTGAAAGAGAGAGAGACAATGTGATCAGGAGCGGGCAGAGAAAGAGACACACACACACAGAATCCGAAGCAGGCTCCAGGCTCTGAGCCCTCAGCACAGAGCCCAATGCGGGGCTTGAACCCATAAACTGTGAGATCATGACCTGAGCCAAAGTTGGATGCTTAACCAACTGAGCCACGCAGGCACCCCACAAACCTTTTACTCCTAAATTGCTGAATCTATAATTCTGTTGAGATGTAGCAATACTTGACCCATATTTATAACACAGTAAAGACAAATGAGACCCTACCTTGTTGAAATAAACACAAATGTTTATTACTTCATTACCAAATGGAATCAGTATTATTGCCCATGTGTCTTGATTTATGAGGCACCCAGAGCTTCTGCAGCAAGTAAATTGGGAAAAGGGAGACAGCACAATAGAAATAGGAAGGATTAGCCACTCTACGCTAATAAGCAGTCTTAGTGTCAGTGTCCAACACTGACTGGCTACTCAGGGTCACTGTGAAGGTATCCAAGAATTCTAATCTGATGGAACTCAGCAGTGGCACATGGTGGTTTCATGGCCTGTTTTTTTAATGTTCCAAGAATAGAGATATTTTTACCTTAGTTAAAGGCAGGGGTTGGAGGATAAGAAGATGGTGTTATAGGGATGAAGGGTATAAGGCAGTCAGGGAGACTTCTTTTTTTTTTTAAGTAGTTTATTGTCAAATTAGTTTCCATACAACACCCAGTGTTCTTCCCCACTAGTGCCCTCCTCTATCACCACCATCTCTTTTCCCACCTCCCCCTTCAACCCTCAGTTCGTTTTCAGTATTCAATAGTCTCTCAAGTTTTGCATCCCTCTCTCTCCCCAACTCTCTTTCCCTCTTCCCCTCCCCCTGGTCCTCCATTAGGTTTCTCCTGTTCTCCTATTAGACCTTTGGGTGCAAACATATGGTATCTGTCCTTCTTTGCCTGACTTATTTTGCTTAGCATGACACCCTCGAGGTCCATCCACTTTCCTACAAATGGCCATATTTCATTCTTTCTCATTGCCATGTAGTACTCCGTTGTATACATATACCACATCTTCTTGATCCACTCATCAGGTGATGGACATTTAGGCTCTTTCCATGTTTTGGCTATTGTTGACAGTGCTGCTATGAACATTGGGGTACATGTTCAGGGAGCCCTCTTAATGGCTGCACAGCTGTGTCTCACAGAGACCTGAATACCATTAAAAACTAGAAGCTGCTTTAGAATACAATGCAGCTTGGGTTGTCCTATGAGACCTTGGGTACCAATCAGCCTGACTATAATGCTCCATAATTTTTACAGTGACACAGCTACGCTTGGTCTTTATTTTTACTATTCCTGACATTTGCTGCCAACTTCATATATTCTTCTTTTTGTTTCAGGGCTTCTGCTCACGAATGACATCTGTCACCTTCATGGCTTCTACCTTCTGTGTATATTTTTTCTGTGTATGTCTTTTCTTTTCAGCTTCTGTCTCCGCTACCAACAGTAGGGGTTCCCCAGGTACTTCAATTCTCCAACATAAGAGGTCTGAATAGTGCTGTTGCTTTCCTTTTTCCTCATTGGGTAAAGCTCTCCTGCCTGTTTACTTCACAGAATACTACAAATGGGCTGCCATTGGGTGAGACATGCAAACGTGGTAGAATCTGCATCCTGGTAGCTGAGTCCAGAATGTGGAAGCTGTGGCTAGCTTTCCTCAGAATGGAGAGTGGTATTCTAGGAATTGAGAGTATAAGAGATTCTTCCCTTTGCACAAAGTCCATCCAACTGTAACAGACCCTAGCCAGAGGGATCTGCCCTTAGAGAAATGAAAGCTGGTGAGGTTGTGGGAATCATAGTCCCACAAGGGAAACTGAGTCACATGCCAGTCAGATAGGACACACATGGCAGAGAATGGGAAAAGACTACCACACACACTCAGATGTCTATGGCTTGCCCTGGCCATATGGAAGTTCAGACTTGGGATAATATGACAAATGGTAGTAGATTGATTAGATGGACTTCCTATGGCAAGTCTTGGTCAAGATTAGCTCAGAATCAGTCATATCGACCAAACACACTGGATGCCTAAGGGCTTCTGCTGAAATTCCACAGATGCTTTCACATTATCTAGGGAGGGAATTTTGCCTCTCTGAGGAATATATTCTTTAGCTAACAGTGTGTTAGGAAATACTTCCTGAACTTTTAACTTGGAAACTCTGAATTTAAACAGTCAACACAGATTCCTCCATTCTATCTTGAATGGGCATTACAGTATTAAATTTTTTTCCTTAAAATTTTTTAATTTTAATTTTAATTTTTAATTAATTAATTAATTTAAAATTTTACATCCAAGTTAGCATGTAGTGCAACAATGATTTCAGGACTACATTCCTTAATGCCCCTTACCCATTTAGCCCATCCCTCCTCCCACAACCCCCCCAGTAACCCTGTTTTTTCTCTATATATAAAAGTCTCTTATGTTTTGTCCCCCTTCCTGTTTTTATATTATTTTTGATTCCCTTCCCTTAATTTCATATGTTTTGTACTTTAAATTCCACATATGAGTGAAGTCATATGATATTTGTCTTTCTCTAATGGACTGTTTTGCTTAGCATACTACCCTCTAGTTCCATCCATGTAGTTGCAAATGGCAAGACTTCATTCTTTTTGATTACCGAGTAATAGCCCATTGTGTGTGTGTGTGTGTGTATGTATATACACATATACATACACACACACACACACACACACACACACACACACATATATACACACACCACATCTTCTTTATCGATTCATCCATCAATGGACATTTGGGCTTTTTCCATGCTTTGGGTATTGCTGATAGCACTGTTATAAACATTGGAGTGCATGTGCACCTTTGAAACAGCACACCTGTATCCCTTGGATAAAGGTAGTAGTGCAATTGTTGGGTCATAGGGTAATTCTATTTTTAATTTTTTGAAGAACCTCCATACTGTTTTCTAGAGTGACTGCACCAGTGTGCATTCCCCTCAGCAGTGCAAGAGAGTTCCTCTTTCTCTGCATTCTGTCAGCATCTGTTGTTGGCTGAGTTGTTAATGTTAGCCATTCTGACAGGTGTGAGGTGGTATCTCATTGTGGTTTTGATTTGTATTTCCCTGATGATGAGTGATGTTGAGCATTTTTTTATGTGCCTGTCAGCCATCTGGATGTCTTCTTTGAATGTCTTTTGCCCATTTCTTCACTGGATTATTTGTTTTTTGGGTATTTAATTTGGCAAGTTCTTTATAGATTTTGGATATTAACCCTTTATCTGATATGTCATTTGCAAACATCTTCTCCCATTCGATCAGTTGCCTTTTAAAGTTTTGCTGATTCTTTCCTTGCAGTGCAGAAGCTTTTTATTTTAATGAGATCCCAATAGTTCATTTTTGCTTTTGTTTCCCTTGCCTCTGGGGACATGTTGAGTAAGAAGTTGCTGTGGCCGAGGTCAAAGAGGTTTTTGCCTGCTTTCTCCTCTAGGATTTTGATGGCTTCCTGTCTTACATTTAAGTCTTTCATCCATTTTGAGGGTTTTTATATGTGTATGGTGTAAGAAAATGGTACAGGTTCATTTTTCTGCATGTCACTGTCCAGTTTTCCCAGCACCATTTGCTGAAGAGACTGTCTTTATTCCATTGGATATTCTTTCCTGCTTTGTCAAAGATTAGTTGGCCATGTGTTTGTGGGTCCATTTATGGGTTCCCTATTCTGTTCCATTGATCTGAGTGTCTGTTTTTGTGTCAGTACCATACTGTCTTGATGATTTCAGCTTTGTAATGCAACTTAAAGTCCAGAATTGTGATGCCTCCGGCTTTGGTTTTCTTTTTAAAGATTGCTTTGGCTACTCAGGATCTTTTCTGGTTCCATACACATTTTAGGATTGTTTGTTCTGGCACTGTGAAGAATGCTGGTATTATTTTGACAGAGATTGCAAAATTTTTTTCTTTAACATACATATTCGTTTCCTCTGGCTACTATAACAAACCACCACATATTTGGATGTTAAAAACAAGAGAAATATATTCTCTTACAGTCCTGGAGGCTTGAAGTCCCAAATCTAGGTATTGGTAGAACCATGCTCCCTCTGAAGGCTTTAGAGAAGAATCTTGCTTCTTCCTAGCTTCTAATAGTTACCAGCAGCCCTTGGTGTTCCTTGGTTTACAGCTGCATTGCTCAATTTCTACTCATCTTGGTATGGCCATTTTACCTCTATGGAGGCCTCGTGTTGCTTAGTCTTCTTATAAGGATTCCAGTCATCAGGTTAGGGCTCACCCTAATCCAGTGTGACCTCATTTTAATAAATTACATATGCAAAGAACCTTTTTCCAAATAAGGTCACATTCTGAAGTTCCAGGCAGACACGAGTTTTAGGGGACATAGTCTGTCCAGCCCAGTATAACATGTTAAACATTCCCCAATCCTTGGAAATGTAAAGAAAATCATATACTTTTCTTAGTCTCCATTGGATGCATCCTAAAATGGATACAGGATACAGAGATGACTAAGATTATGAAACCGTAAACCTTTAACCAATTGCATAGCATCACCATAGATTCTCAAGCAATCTGAGCAGAAGGGACACCTGGCAAATGAACACTGCTTATAACTAAGACTTTGGCTTTAAACTTCCAAGGGGCCTCCCATTCCCGGATTTGAGCTGAACTACTTGTCTTCTGGTCTAAAGCCCTTAATAAAAGCAAGCAATATCTTCTTATATACCCAGAGTCAAGATTGTAATTTTCCATAGTGACAAGAGGTCAAAAAGGATTCACTCAAAAAAAATAAATCCCAAGATTAGGGTGATGGAAAGATGATCTCTCTATGCTGGGAAACAGCAGACACAGAGGGTAAAGGCATGGGCTTTGGAGTCAAGTTTTTTAAATTTTGTTTTAATTTATTATTTTTGAGAGAGAACGAGCAAGCATGTGAGCAGGGAAAGGGCAGAGAGAGGGGGGTGGATAGCGGATCTGAAGTAGGCCCTGTGCTGATACTAGAGAGCTCGATACAGAGCTTCAACTCACAACCCATGAGATCATGACCTGGGCCAAAGCCAGATGCTTAACAGACTGAGCCACCCGAGTATCCCTCGAGTCAAGTTTGACATGAGTTCAGATCCTGATTTCGCCACTTACTAGCTGGGTGACCTTGTTTAACTAATTAGTCTTTTTAAGTCGCAGTTTCCTCATTTGAACAATGGAAATAGTAGTATCTTCCCCACAGAACTGCTGTGAAGGGTAAATGAGATCATCCGTGTAAGGCATTTAGTATATGTGAAGTGCTACCTATATTATTATTAAAGCTAAAACAACTGACCCAAGCTGCTCATATCAGGCATTTTATCTCGTGAAGCCCACACTGATCTCCCCTGGAACTTCCTAGAGCAAGAAGGCCTTTCCATATAGGAATCACCAGGCAAATGAGAGAAAACTTTTCCAAAGGACAAAGCAGAAAGCGCTCTCACATCATCCAGATGCTTTAATCTAGAGGTTGCAAACTGGCAGCTTTCACAGCAGTTTCTGCCCCTCATGAATTTTCCCCTTCACCTGGACAAAGTTTTTACAAATTTGGAATTTGTTGCCCACATTAAAAATCTAAAGATGTTCCTTATTAAAAGCCCAACTTTCTGAGTTGAAAAATCAGAAGACCAGGCAATATTATGCCTAAGTTTTCTTATGGCTAGACTGCCATATACTATATTTTACAAACTGGCGCATTTTTGAGAGCCAGAGGAGGTTCTATTAATAATTATTCCTTAACAACAAGCACGAAGTGAAACTGCCTGAGGCAAGTAGGGATATGTCGTTGGTCACCCTACCCATGATCCCAGTGGTCTGGAGCTAAGTAGGAATGAATGCCTGTCTCCTGGTGCTCTGAGTTAACCCCTACCTCTACTTCTAGGGTTTTGAATTTTCAGCCTCTATTTTAACACCTTTTATATCATGCCTAATAACTGGCGCTTTGTTGCCTACCACAATCAAACATCTGTGACATGGGCTTCTGTCATCTTCCTTCTCTAAGAAGGAAAGAGTGTGAGGTGAGTCATCAGTCAGTCAGTGCATATGCTGGACTTCATTCAGGTGATATCAGGGATTCTTACAGAATTTCCAACATCATAGTAACACCTACGTAATGTCATTAATGCTTTGTCATTATCCAGTGTCTTATTAATTAGACCTTCTCTGCATCTATAGGGCATACATCATTGGGTTATGTTGTATATGTCACAATAATCTAGAGACATTGTAAGATTCTTGATGAGCCCCCGACTCACAAAAGGATTGGCTTAAAAGTAACATAAACTAATTCTTTGAAAATTCTGAAGTTTTAAGGAGTCCCATCCATGAATAGATTGTGTTCCAAAATTTTACTTGTAAGTCTAGCATAAAGAATCAAAAGACATATTTCTAAAAAACAATGCTGTTGCCTCTCCACCCCCACACACATATACAACCAAAATAAAATGAATTATATACATTATAAAATGAATACATCATAGTATATCTAAAGATTAGTACCATACCAGGTAGTAATCTATCCCTTGGTATTAGTAGTTTGAATTCTGTATGTAAGAGAAAGTATCTGCTAAGTATTTTTTTAAGTACTCCCTCTTTAGGAAATATGAACAAAGGCTAGTGGTGGGAGAAGTGATTTACTAAGAGGGTTTTGTGAACATTCTCTTCTTCTGCTCATTTGTATGTGCAAAATGTTTATTCATGTAGTATTTGTAAAGTGGGCACAATATACATAATTAATGTTAAGCTCTTTTTTACCTAGGATATTTAACATACATAAATGTACATAATACATAAATATAGAGGAAATGTCATTCCTTGATGAAAGTAGATTATTTGAAATTTACAGTGTGCAATAAGACTATTTAGAGCTGGTAGGTGAGTTGTAAAGAGTCCTGCTTCAAGTGAACTTGCTTTGAGTTCAGTCTCTGCTATTAACTGATTGTGCAACTTTGGGTAAATAGCATACCCTCATTGAGATAAAGCTTTCTTATCAGAAATCTGAATAAGAATGATAACAATAATTCATATTTCACAGACTTGTTTTGAAGATAAATTGAGATAACATATGTGATAGAGCTTTGTCCACTATGAAATGATGTGAAAAAATAACCAAAAAGTAGATTAACACTTATTAAGCTCTTACGAACCAAGAACTGTGGTGGAATTACTATTACTAACTAGCTACCAATACTAATTGCAGTGGCAGCAGTGGTATCCTTGAAACTGCCAATCGAAATCATCCTCTGTTAGATACAAATGAAGAGACCGGAGCATCTCTTCTACTCTGAGCAGAAACCCGTCTCCTCCCACTGAAAATACTCACAGAACACCGGGCTTGTAAACATCCTGCCTTCTGATTTTAATAACAATATTACAATGGAGATGATGCTGCATCCTGGCCTACACCCTAGAGTAGGAGTGACAGTGACTCATTGTGACTTGTGAATATTATGAAGAAGGCATACCTTAATGGTAACTTTCAGCCAGACTTGAACTTAATATTTCAATAGGGCAGGAGAAGGGAATGGCCTTGGGTTGAACTAGAACCCATTAATGGTATTGTTACTTGATTCCTAGAACTTAAATGGTGTTATCTTGTGTGTTAGTTTGCTACAGATACCATAACAAAGATTGGGTGGCTTAATGGAAATTTATTTTTTACCAATTCTGGAAGCTAAAAGTCTAAGACTAAGGGCTTGGAGTGACTGGTTTCTTCTGAGGCTTCTTTCAGCTTGTAGATAGCTATCTTCTCTCTGTGTCTTCACAAGGTCTCCCTGTGTGTGTCTGTGTCCTAATCTCTTCTTATAAGAACACCTGTCATCTTGGATTAGGACCCACATTAATGGCCTCATTTTAACTTAGTACCTCTTTGGAGACCCTATCTCCAAATATAGGCACATTCTGACATAAGAGGGGGTTAGGAATTCCACATATGAATTTTAAGGAAACACAATTCAGCCCATAACACTTTATAAGATAAATCAGTGATCTATTTTGTTCTCAAGAAATTTTCCCTAGCTTTCTATCTCCTTTATCTTTTCCTCCTCCCCATGGTCCTTCCCCACCTCCACTACCAAAACCATCTAGCCCCTTCGGTTTCATAGCATTTCAAACACTAGTTCATGAATACAACACTGCTGTTGTAATTGGCTGCTCCATTCCACTGACTTGGTGTTCAAGAAAAATGAGTGTAAAGTACCAGATCTAGGCAAAAACATCTTCAAAAAGTCCTTCTAGAAGCCATTGTTCCTTGACCCACATCCTATGCGTCTACTTATTTTTAGTAGCAAAGTATCTCCAAGGTCTATATCAAGACCTCTTCTCTACTGGCCTACTCATTTCGTTAGAGTCTGGTTTCTTGGTAAGTTTGTTTTATCTTTTAGTCATTTTTCCAGAATGGAATTCTTTTTTTTTCCTTTTGATCCTTAGTTATTACCCAGAAGGAAGTCATCAGAAGTTCGCTTGATCTTGTTCATTCCAACTAAAAATATTTGTCTTTATCTATTCACAGGAGAGATCTAAAGCATGCTTCACCTTGTAGTGCAACTCAGGCTAACTCCTAAGCATGGCAACTTACTGTCTTGATGCCTTGTTTGCCACTCCATTTGTTCTCCACCCTGAATATACTAAGCTGATGGTTTCAGTGATGTTACATAACAGGTATTTCATCAGCTTTCTGCCTAGTAGCATATATGGTTATATTTGTGACCTCATATACTTTAGGACCATGTAGCTCCCAGAAAAAATTTAATTACACTGATGAGCATCCTAAACTGAATATGTCATCAAGCATAATAAGAATATCAAATCTGTCATTGACAAATGATATCAGTCCATCAATGAGAATCAATTAATATTTTCTATGGTCCTTGAAACAGAAGTGTTTACAGACATTTCCAGAGACCAATAGGAGTACATAGGATTATTAACTCATGTAATTGTTTTTTCCCTAAATATTTCCCTTCTAATTTAAGCCCCAGCTATTGAGATAGTTTTGGAGTAAAATCATTTAAATCCAGATATCTAAATGACTAGATAATAATAGTTCTTCTAATGCTATGGAATGCAACCTCCTCTTGAATAAACTTAAAAGGACACTTTGCTGAAACAAGTGTGCAAAACTAAATATTTTTCAACTTTTACAAGCAGCCACTTCCCAATCCTCTGGCAAGCATGCCACAGGCAGCCACCCCTATATAAATATGCAGTTAGAAAGATAAACACTCATTAAAGTCCCTAGTGGTAGCATTGTTTCTCAGGGTTCAGTAATATTTGTTCAGTGGGTAGATAAAGAAAGAGATTAGCAATGTTTCCACTGGGCTTTACTCCTTCCTAAAACCAGCCAGTCTTCTCCCTAGGAGAAAGGCAGTAATCTGTGCAAATGTTCCAGAATGTCTCAGGACAACTTTCTACTTCAAGAGCAGACCAAACTCCTCATTGGGTCCATGCTAAGCCACCCATTTTTTTCTGAAGGCCATTAATTTTACTTATTAGGTCAGACCTCCAAAATAATAGAAGTAAATTTGAAGAACAAATTTCCTTTTTAAACATGTTAGTATAGCTTAAATATTTACATTTGAAATGAAGAGTTGGGTAAGTGCTCCGGTATCATTTCATAGACTTACAGATTTTCTACAAACGTTAATATAGAAAGACCCCTGGTCTTGGCTCCAGTCTAATCAGGCCAATGACTAACCATGTGCTCTCTGGGAAAGCTGGAAAGCTGGGCTGGGCTTGCTTTATAGAATATAGGAGAAATGGAACTCTAATATCCCTCTGACTCTGAAAATTTATAATATGCTCTTGGGAAAAACAGATTTCATCTTCATCTTCCTATCTCCTAAGGTTTTTGTGAGGATCAAATAACAAGATTTACTCCACAACATAGTGTCATCCATGTAACAAAATGTACAGGTGAGAAGTAGCTATATTTGCTTTCTTATCTAGTCAGCATTTGGCAGAATAAATGAAAGAAAAACAATAGTAGAAAATGTTTGCCCCTCCACTTTAAAGAAGGAAGGAAATACTTTTAGATTCTAGAGTTATTTATGGCTTTTTAAAATAGAGATTGGGTGAAGTAATTAAACTTGTCATGTGTTAATATGCTAGTTTTAAGCAGCTAATGTAAAATCTTTGTCGAACAAAGCAGTATGGTTCTCCTATCAGATTAAACATTTCAAAATGTTAACAAACTAATTTTTCAAAAGAGAAATCTAGTAGTTAGGCACATGTTATTTTCTTTCAATTTTTTCATTTGTTGATTGATTTCAAGTACCTTTCCAGGGGCTGAGGATACAATAATGAACAAAACAGGCAGAATCCCTTCCATTAGGGAGCTTACCTTCCCACACCAGTGAGGTGAAATTAAAAATTGTACAAATAAACTAATAACTATACTAAATCAGTAGAGGGGTAAGTGCCATTGTTAACATTTTTCTAAGTTTATTTATCTTGAGAGAGGGCTGAGCAGGAGAGAAGCAGAGGGAGGGAGAAGAAGAGAGAGAATCCCAAGTAGGCTCTGCACTGCCAATGCAGAGCCTGACACGGGGCATGAACTCACTCACTGTGAGATCATGACCCGAGCTGAAACCAATCGTTAATGCTTAACTGGCACTTAACCAACTGAGCTACCCAGGTGCCCCACTTCCATGGCAATATTTAAAACAGAGTAAGAAAGGGGCCCTGGATGGCTCAGTTGGTTGAGTGTCCGACTTTGGCTCAGGTCATGATCTCACGGTTCGTGGGTTCAAGCCCTAAGTCAGGCTCTGTGCTGACAGCTAGCTCAAAGCCTGGAGCTGTCTTCGGATTCTGTGTCTCCCTCTCTTTCTGACCCTCCCCTGCTCTCTCTCTCTCTCTCTCTCTCTCAAAAATAAATAAATAAAACATTTTTAAAAACAGGGTAAGAAAGATGGGGAGTATCACAGAGGAGACATGCTGTTTTCTATGGAGTGGCCAGGGAATATGTCAATAATATGGCACAACAGTAGAGATTGGGAGGGAACAGAGAGGAAGTCATGTAGATACATTCCACACAGAGGGAACGGCAAAGGCAAAAGCTCTATGCAAGAGGGACCTTCGGGTATCTAGGAAACAGCAAGAAACCCAGAGTGGTAGAGGAAGAACGAGAGGAATGATTACCCATTGTTTCTTTCAAGGAAAGAATGATCAAACTTATCTTCATCTTAATCATGGGAATCTACTCCCAAAGCCACGAGCACACTGTATGTTAGCTAACTTGACAATGAATGATATTTAAAAAAACAACAACTTTTCTTTATCTTAACATCAACTTTCAGTCCAGCAGAAATTCCTTACTGAGTGTTTGTTCTGTGCCTCAGTTTTTCATTTGTAAAATAGTACCTCATAAGGTTGTGAGAAGGAAATGCTTACTAAATATAAAGAATAATTAAGAATGCATCTACCACAGAGTAGACCATGGAGGGCTAGTTTTATTACTATCATTAGCGTCATCATCATCTTTTTATTGACACAATGTCAATTATCCAATTTTGGAGACCAATAGTGTTTTGTGCCAACCATGAATTATTGGGACAGTTTCTTTATGCATGTTCTTAGGACATTAGGTAGGGTCATGGTATGTAGTGACTCAAGCACAGAGGCCATCCCATCAAATGTCTTACAGAGAACTTAACATGAAAAAGAACTGGGGTTTGAAGTTTAAAATGTTTATTTAGACATAAAATGAATATGATGTATCTCTGTACTCACCTGAGTTTTTCTTTCTTTTTTTTTTCCCAGTCAACCTTAGTTTCTTCTCCTTGTGACAACATAGAGTTCTTGGATGTTTGCAATCTCTTTCACATTCATTTCTAGCATGTGGTCTGAATTGATTCCTTGTTTCTCAATTACAACCATCATGGAATCAAGATTAATAACCTGCTTGGTGAGTTTTGTACACTTTGGAATCTGGAGGCTTTGTACTCACTGTGGCCTGTTGGGCTCTCTGTGGTTCTTTCTAAATGCTCCTGCAGCAAGGGTCAAGGACAATAGCAAAGAAGGGGAACATACCTGCCTTTGGGCCACCGCTACCAGCTTCCATTATTTCTTCTCTTCTTCCAGGCATTTAATCATGGCTGAGGGGAGTCTGGAAGTGGATTTAAAGTTCATTAATATAACCTCTGTGCTTAGAACAATGACTGGCATATTGGATGAACTTACTAAGTATTTGTGGAATAAATAAACATGGGATAGGTCTGGTGGACCATGTTGCATTGTCCTAAACAGACCATCACCAAAGCATGACCAAGAAGAATAACATCTGTTTATTGTACTGTCCTGTGGGGGCTGGACTCTCATCGTCACTGGTCACATGGAGCATCTACCTTCATTATCAAGCCCTTCAACTTAGGGTAAAGTGTACCTGGAATAGGCTTTACTTTTAGTGGCCATTGAACTTGGTTTCACTAGTTCCAATAGGTTAAGCAGAGCTTATGGGGGGGAAAAAAAGCATCTTGGAAGGATTTTTATTTCTGGGCTGATTAGTCATTCGCTCAACATTTTTACAGAAAATACTTAGTAGGGGCCCTTTCTGTGTTGGACATAGGCCAAGGTAACATAATACTGTAGGCCTTCATACTCTAATTAGTATAAATAAACAATCAAGTAGTTCTTGAGAATCATAAGTGGCACAAAAATAGCATTCTATGTATCATGTAATGTCAAATTGAATGATTGATTTTCAGTGAGAACAGGAAAGCTTCAGAACAGAAGTTGTATTCTCTTTATCATGGAAAGAATGAAGAACATTTTAACGGACAGACCAGTTATGTGTTATTAACAAATATAATTATAAAACAGAAATACTACACCATCTGTGAAAACTTTCATTATTAATCCAGCATCCAATATATCTCTGACTTTTCTTCTGTGATTCCTCATGCTTAAAAGCTGTGATTTTGCACTTCTTTAACCAACACTTACAGGTAAAAAAAGAATTCATCTTACAAGCCATGTACTGGGACACTGTTGTAAGATTTGGTGGAGGAGTAGCTCTTTATTCCTTCTTTTATTTACCAAACACATAGCCAACTGTCCCAGATCACAGATTTTTGATGCTCATTCTTTCTTAGTTAAAAATTGTATTTATTGCTGAAATGATTTACCATCTTTCTCTGAGAATGCTTTCAAATATCCTATTCTCCAGACCAATGAGGAAAAGTGGAGACTATGGCAAGTGTTTAATATATTTTGAAAAAGATTTAAGGGAGGATGAGATTGAGGGATATTTTTTTCAAAGTCTCTTCCTATAATTCTGCCCATTTATTTAGCTAGTATTCATCAGGTGCCTGTTATGTCTCAGCATAGTTGATAGGAAGAGTATTCCCCGTAAGATGTTGTGTTACTAATTTATTCTCTATTCAATAGAAACTCTGTACTTCTTTTCATATAAGATGTGTGATCCAACATCTAGATAAAGGATTTAATTTTGGCTGTTCATTTCCACTACAGCGTTGATTAATCCCATCATTCAGGGCGCATCTAATGGTAAGAAGCAAGGAACATAATCAGGGGGACCTGCATTCAATTAGTATTTATTGAGCAACTTCTATGAGCCACGTACTAAATATATGTTTTAATGTTTTGAAAAGTTTATTTTCTGACCATGACAATCAGTCGAAGATAGAAGAGCGTGGGGGCAGTTTTAAAGTTGAGCACAAAATGCATTTTTGGTCTGAAAGAGAGAAGGAGGGTGTGGGAAGAAGGCGGACAAAGCAAGTTGAAGACCAATGTCCTAAGGGGGGAAAATTCAGTGCCTACCAAAGGAATGTCCACTTAAATAAGAACAGAGGACCAGCTACCTGCTGCAGGATGCAAAAGGTGACTCGTGCCTAAGGTTCGCTCCCCCTGTCTTGCTGGAAGCCGCACAGGGTGGCCAACACGTCCTGCCACGTTGGGGACAGCCTGCCGCCTGGGGCGCAGCTGACAACCTCGCGCCCCGCGTGCTTGAGCCCGCAGCCGCCCCCACCTGCGCCAGGGCGCCGGTGCTCCGCCCCCGGGGAGCGCGGGCCAAT